>NC_081414.1:768110339-768434402 GCF_030272615.1 Cryptomeria japonica
CAAAATTAAGACAGATCATGATAGCCTAAAATATTTTTTGGAACAGGGATTCTCTTCTAAAGAGCAACAAAAATGGGTCATTAAGATGTGGGGTATGACTTTGAGATTGTATACAAAAAAGGAAAGGAAAACATTGTGGCAGATGCATTACCTAAGAAGGATGAAAACGATGAAGCATTATTGTGTGCCATTTCAATATTGCAAGCAGATTGGGTAGCAGAAGCTAATGCAAAGTGCAAAAATGATGTCGCTACAAGTAATCTCATTCAACAATTACAAAGTGATCTAAGTAGTTCAGATAAGTTTTGTTGGAAGAGAGATGCTTTGTGGTATAAAGAGTGATTATACCTATGCAAGAATTCCACTTTGAAATAAAAGACCCTCACAAAACTTCATGAGTCTTCGATAGGTGGTCATTCACGATTTTTGAAAACATTATCGAGTCAAGCAAGATTTCTTTTGGGAAGGACTAAAAGGGGATGTTATGAAATTTGTGGCTGAATGTTTAGTTTGTCAAAGTAATAAAGGGGAGACAATTAAGACATAGGGTCTCTTGCAGCCCTTAGTTATTCCTAGCCAAGATTTGGTAAGAAGTCTCCATGGATTTTTCTACAGGTCTTTCAAGATCTAAAGGTAAGAATGTCATCATGACTGTGACTAAATATGCCCATTTTATTGCATTATCACATCTTTTACATGAGCATAGTGGAAAAAGCATTTCTAGAGAATATACAAAAGCTGCATGGTACACCTAAGGTTATTGTTAGTGACCATGATCTTATCTTTACTAGTAACTTTTGGACAGATTTATTCTCATATTTGGGAACTCAATTGGCTCATAGTTCTTCATAACATCCTCAATTTAATGGGCAAGTTGTTAATAAGTACTTGGAAGGGTATCTACGTTGTTTCACTTCAAATAAAGCAATCTCGATAGATAGACAAGCTACCACTAGCAAAATGATGGTATAACACTTCCATAGCTCATAAAAAATGTCTCCCTTTATATAGCTCATGAAAAATGTCTCCCTTTATGGCACTATATGGATATCATCCTCCTTCCATTACATCATCATTGAGGGCGTCACCAAGAGTTCAAGCTATGGATGACCAAATGCTTCATCAGCAACAAGTACTTTCAGGACTCAAGGAGAATTTGGCCATGGCACAAAATCAAATGAAGCAACAAGTGGACCAACATTGTAGTGAAAGAAGTTTTGAAGTTGAAGACTGGGTATTCTCGAGATTGCAACCTTATAAGAAAATATTATTGAAGCAACAAACAAAGAATAATAAGTTGCCACCAAAATATTATGGCCCATACCAGATCATGCAAAAAACAGAGGTAGTATTGTCTATAAGCTCGAGTTGCCGCCAACAACCAAGACTGTCATGTCCCCTTTTCAAAATTTTCTAAAAATAGTAACTCAGCAGTCCTGAAATAGCAAATCAGGAGCAATGAACAGTTTTGGAAATATTAATAAATTTGGTGATTTGGTTGATATTAAAATATTATCTAAACACCAAATACATTTAATATTAATTATATTTCAAATGTTGGCTTGGGATTCTCTTTTAGCTTGTATTTGCCATTTAGTGGTTATGATAAGCCAGAACAAGTGGCACAGTGCTTTTGGAGTGAAAGAAATCAGTGGACACTTGGCAACGGGAGTTTCATGCACTACATGCAAGGGAATATCTTCCCTTGGTCGTATTTTAGATTCCAACTTGAAAATTGAAGGGTTTTGCAATAAAACAAGTTTTTGGCTTAATTTTGGAGCATTCACTTTGTTATTTTCAGGAAGCTTTTGCTTTCTCTTCAGAGGCTGATAAACCTGTGAAGACCAGTCTTCAGGGCTGATAACCCATGGAGATTTGAGGCTCAAGGGCAGTGGTTTCGGGGGTCCCCAAGAGAAGTTACATATTGCCAGTGTGCTGAAAGATTTTAGATTTCCTTGTTTTTCCTAATAGTTTGTAGGAAGTTTTCAGCAGTTTGGGTGCTTCCAGTTTCAGTTTTGTTTCAGATTGTTGTAGCTGATAATAACAACATTTTTTGCTGTATGTTGCTGTTGTAAACCATTTCAGACCTGATATTTCATCAATACTTAAGATTTTGTGTGTTGGGTGAAGAATATTGAAAAACAGTGTGGTTCTGCAGTGCCTGTTGGCACCCTGTTTGGAGTTTTCTTGTAATCTGAGTTGCAGGAGTTCACTTTCAGATATGAGGCCGTGGGATTTCTATTAATTTACTTTATTTTTCATTAATGCATACATCAAAATCATATAGGGTAAGTTTGGAAGGGTTTCAATGAGTTTCAACACATTTCAGGCTTATTGGGTGTGATAGATTTGACAATTTTGTATGCAGATTTGTACTGAAAATAAAGAATGATAAATCTATGATTCAAAGCAGATTTTGGCCATACATTTGGGGTTATTTTATGATCATTTACATGCATTTTCAATTTGGTGAAGTTTCAAGTTAATTTACGAACCAGATTGTTGAATCGGGTGCATAGTTTGTAAGATTTCCTAATAAATCTTTGTGGGTATTTCAATTTAATTTGAAAGAATCTTATCAAAGGGTTTTATAATGATGAATTAATTTCATTTTCTGTCCCCTTATGAAATTTGATTAATTTATCAAATGTATTTAACTTGGGACATTACAAAGACACGTCCAATTTTTCACGTTTCCAGTTTGAAGAAAGTAATTGCGCATAACATCCCTAGACAAACAATATTATCAGAGCTTAATGAAGAAGGAATGTAATGTCCACTTTTTAAATGCCCTAGCTTTTGCCCTAAAATCCTACTAGGGTTGGGAACATTAACTCAATCATATGATATCACTAATTCATTGATGGAATTCAACCATACGAGAGTTAGGATAAGGGGCATATTAGGGTGCCTTAAACGATCCTCTACCCTAGGCCCAAGAGCCGATATACCATCCCTCTTGGCCATCATGTGGCCCCTTGCCATCCATATGAGGGGGTGTACCTAGTGAGGAATCCTATAACCGTTCCTCTCTTCTTGTCACCCTTATCCTCCTCTCTATGATTGGAGTTCCTTAATCCAATGGTCAACCATGGTACAGCTTTAGGGAAACTACAATAGAGTCTCCAGAACGTCCTTCCCTTCTAAGCCCAAGGGCAGGGCACTCCTTGCACCCCTTGGCCTCATGGGACTATCCGTCACCACCATTAGGTGGCATGCTTAGAAGAGGACCTCATAACTGTTTCCCCTCCTTGTATCCCTTATTATCCCTACCATGATTGATTGCAGCATTTAAACAAACATATAAATAATTACACATTATTGCCTATATTCTATATATAAGAGATCACATAATAATACCATATTCCTAGATTGCATAAACATTATTCATAAGCAAGTAATTATAAATATAATCAATCATGCTGTCTACCATAAGAATTAATACTTCATACCAAATCACAATTAGAATATTACACCTTTGTATGCCTGAATCTGGCTATCTATGTCATCTGATCCTCTTCAATCTCTTCTAATTTTAGTATATAAAATCAGAGTCTGCTCTTTGACCTGATGCTTAATTTCAGATTAAATGCTTACTCCATTCCATTCATTTTATTGATAAATCTTTATTTCTTGTCCATCCACCAGTAAGCATATGTATAGTATTTATTTATATATTTCTCCTTTGTCCTGATCAGATCGTTATTTTCTGATTTCTTATTTTATTTATTTCAATTCCTGTTTTTTTTGTTTTTTTCCTATTTCCTTCTTATGCACTCAACAAATGACTTGTATCTCCTATTTAAATCTTTATAGGAAAGGGTCACAACCCCTCATCCAAACATTTGCCCTTAATAACTTCAATCGCTAGTATGGAACTAGCGTCACTTTTTTTTCCTTAATTATTATCTCCATAGACTTATATGTTAATGATGCTATCTCAAATGATATCCTTATTTGTTAATTTAGGCAGATTATCATTGTCTAATGCTGGGGAAACAATCTCTGATGCCAGAAGTTTTTCTGACACCAGCAGTCTTTGTCTTTTGTGAAGTGTGATTCATATTCCTTGTGTAAAATATGCAAGTCCCATGGGTGATTGGATTAAGTCCTTAATCTCAAAGAGAGGACATGACAAGGAAGAATCATATTGGAACCAAAGTTCATTCTCCAAACATGTACAAAGAAGCTAAGGACTAGAACACTCAATGAATATCCCATTCAATGGAAGAATCTACCAGTTGAAGATGCCACATGGCAAGATGAAGAGTTCATTCAAAAAAAACCCACACTCGGTTAGCATTGAGGACAATGCTTCTTTGAAGAGGGGGAGTGTTAATGTAATAGTGTCGGTCGTCTCCTTCATAGCCGACATAGTCAACTAAATTGTCTAAGTGGCCTATCGACCTTAGACAATTTAGCTATATCGACTTGCCTTTATTATTAATTATCCCACCATCCTTGATAATAAAATCGGGAAGCATAAGACGTGTTAATATATATATAATAAATCATCACTTATGAAAAGGTATGCCGCTAAAAGGAAAAGCCAACCTTCTTGAGGAGTCGTGATGGTTGGAGGAACCTGTGTTTGGGTATATGTAAGGCATTGATATTATTCATCCAAAAACACACTAAGCATATCGTGTATTCCCTAGCAGATCAAGTTATCTTCTACAGAAGTCCGATTCATTCTTCTGCAGTTCGTATTCATTGAATCTGGCAGGTTAAAGAGCATTCATCCTACAGCAAGAAGAATCAGGTCCAACATACATTCAGCAGATCGAGTTTATAACTGAATTATACAGTTCGATTATTATATTACCTTGTGTGGTATATTGTTGTGTGCATAAAGCTTCAAGCAGTGAAGCCATTCTTTGTAAATCATATTCAGACCTGATTAAATATAACTGAGAATTTTGTGGCTGGGTTTTTCACCTTCATAAGGAAGATTTTCCCAGGGTAACTTGGAGTTGGTGTTCATACTGTTCATTTGTGGTGAATTTGGTTTCTGCTATAATCTGATCACTTAAATTTAACAGGGGGCATGCATGCCCCCTTAGTCCTAGCATATACATAGAGTTATGAGTAGTCAGCTTGTGGCTACCTTAACTCCTAATTAAATCATATTAGGGCCTATAGAGTCATATCTAAGTCGTCTTGGGTGATATCCTAGCATAACTGGAGTATATATAGGAGGTAGTGAGTTTATTTCATCATCAGATTGTGCATCGTGTTCTCATTTGAGATATTTGGAGGTTTTTCCCCTTGACATGGCTTGTTATTCTTAGCTATCATAAAGTATTTGCAACATATTTCATATTATCTTCCTCATTTGTGCAAGTTATTTCGTAACAGTCTGACTCAAACTAAATACCAGTTATACAGCAAATGGGAGAAAAAAGAGGCTCCAAAAAGCAAATGCTTAAAGCTAAAGATAGAACATTCAATATGAGGAGCTAAACCTAAAGCAGTTAAAAGTTAAAACCCTACATGTAGGAGCCAAGAAAAACAAAAAATATCTTTGAGATAAGAGGAACCCTCAATAAAACATGGAATTAAAGACGATCAAATCAGAGCACCCAAGTCAAGGACCAACACTGTCACATGTGTGTAGCAAGGCTTGGACCAGAAGAACCATTAACAATATCATCTATAATCTCAAAAGGGCCAACATAAGATCCAAGAATGCTCGTTAGGGAATGCCCTAGGTTGAGAGAGCTTAATTAGATGATCCAAAGAGAGTCCAACTACTCCCTTTAGAACCTCTCCAAACATTTTGGTTAGTGAACCTGTGGTGGTATAGAAAATAATAGTAAAGAAATTTTCCACAGAGAACCTGTGGTTGTATAGAAAATATTAGTAATGTGCATTTTCCATAGAGAACTAGGTTGTAAACAAGGGGAAGGCCCTTGATGCCTAAGCAGAATAGATCCATTTACCTGGAATGAGATTGAGAGTGTGCTGGAAAGATCATGTAGTAATGAAGAAGCAATCTGTTTCACCTATCTATGCTCATCTTTGTGTGATGCTTAGCCTCTCAAATTCCAATGGTTTGTTGGAACTTGGAAGGAGGCAATCAACTGTCAACCTGATAACTCTAGGGGTTTGTAAGGGTCTAGAATAATTTCACCTGTCATATATGCTAGGCCATAGAACCTAGACATGAGGGAAAAAAAAAAGAGTCATCATCATTAGAGAAAACATAAAAAACCCAATTACTCCCTTTAGAACCTCTCCTAAAATATAGGCCAATGAACTTATGGTGGCATAGAAAACACTACTAATGTGCACTTACCATAGTGACCTAGGTCATGGCAAGACTGTTCATGCCAAAGGAAAGTAGATCCCCTTTGTCTACAATTAGGCTGATGATAGTGGGACGCTTGTAGTGAAGATTTGAATAACCAATCTTGCTCATCTGTGTGCGAATCACTACATGAAACGGGTACTTGCCCTCTCAATTTCCAATCTTGGGCTGGAAGCAAGAGTCAACCTAACAGCTCTAGGCAATCTTTGTAAGGATCTAGAGTAATTTTACAACTTATTTATATCATATATATGCTAGGCCATAGAATAAAGACACGAGGGAGAAAATACAATGCTTTGTGAAAGTCATCATTCTTGGCAAAAACATCTAAGAGGACATCTTCTACACGTGATAGGGTTTATATAATTATTGCTCTTTTAGAAATTTGCAATACATATCCTACATTAGGTAGACAGCACAATAAAAGAAGGTGCACATTAGTGATACCAAATCCAGGTTCAAATCTGGTTTAGTCTGGATTTTTTGGACTGCACAGATTTGTCTGGTTCAGTTCAACCAACTTTTCATTGAAAAAAAAAATTAAAAAATCCAATTTTAGGTAGTAAACCCTAAAAAATCTAATAAAAACCACAAAGGCCAAACAATAATTGTGGACATTGGACGAAGATATTTAAGTCTTCCAGTTGTTAAACTGCTTTTGAAATTTTTCCATCACTGTTTACATCTTTGAGCCGCTGTAGAAGTCAATGTGGTTGTAGCAACTTCTGTAGACATCTTCTGTTGTAGTCACTGTTATTAAAGTTTGAAACTCTGTATCATTTATAAATATCTATATATCTTATTATTTTCAGAAGTTTGCTCATAAATTATTATTATTTTTCATATGCTCTATTACAATAACATTCCAAATCAGATTTTTCCAAACCATTTTGAAGATTCTAGATTTCCAAATTTTATTAACCTGGTAGTTATGGTCACAAAACTTTAGCGCCAAAAATGGATAGATGAAAGAGTTACCAAAAAGGATAGACTTGTCCCTAGGTTGTCGATTGACATGGTTTCTGAGGAAGATAATCCTTTTCTCAGATTAAGGAAAAGGATAGACTTGTCTCTAGGATGTAGGGTTACATAAGATATTTTTTTTCTTGATAAAACCTTTATATAAAAATTGGCACTTAATCACCATTCTTTTGAGCTCTTCTTTTACCGTGAAAAGTGTGAAAAAAATTACCAGTTGGATTTCTTAAGAAAAGGTCATATACCACATGTATTATACTATCAATTCAGAACTTTATAAAAATTACAGTAATTATGTTGGACAACTATTTATTGTACATTGCAGTCAATAGATAATACCTTTGTATTTTTCTACCTTGGATATGATAGTCCATCATGTGATTTTATTGTGATATATGTTATTTGATTATTCTCTGTATTCTAATGAGTACATAATATAGGGCATTACAATTAAGTAATTCAATCTTTTAGATAGAGTTTTCTAAAACAGACTTGGAAGAAATATTTTGCAAATGAAAAGAAAACACACCGATGATGCATCAAGCTGAGCAACACCAGCACAGCCTTGTCCATGGTGACCCTCCAATAAGTTGCAGTACTTTGCTGCATCTTCTTCATCTTCAAATACCTGCCTCCATAGAGCTATATAAGTGAGAAAAAAAAATAAAGCAAATATACTCAAACAACCATTTTGTTCTATCTCATGATACTGAGTTGGGTTTGGACTTATATTTAAAAAAATAAATTATTAAAAGATCATGCATACCAATGACAGAAAGTTTCCTTTCGATGCATATTTAAGAATAAAATTAAAAAATTACATATTTAGAGCTCAGCCATTTGTCCACCAGTTGCAACCATGATCAGGATAAGAAACACAACATAGGAAACTAAATGAAAATATATAAGGGCAGCCAATTCTGAGACTATATGTACACTTCATATCAAAGTCGCCTGAAAGAGAGTACAATGTATGGGTAATCCATTCATGATTAATCTTAGATGTCATTCATAATTAAAAAGTTATGATTTCAACCTAGCGTGGCAAAGATATGCATTCTAAAAAAAGGCCAGATATGTCAATATACATAAATAAGGAAGAAAACAAAAACCTAACTGAAATTCCCATGGCTGCAAGTATGCCATACCCCTGCCTGAGATTAGGCCTACATAAACGCCAATCACAGCATTAAAATAATAAAACCTGAGCAATTGAGTGAGTAATAGGAAGGATGGACTCAAAATAAGAAATAATAAAGAAAATTGTGTGTGCCTGTTAAAGGGCCAACCAGAGCAAAATAGGAAGGGCCAAATCAAAATAAGATTAAATTAAGAAAATTGTATGGCTATTAAAGGGCCAACCAAGAGCAAGAATTTAAAAAATTATCTATTAATTAGTCTCCCAAAACAGTGATCATAAAGGGGCACAATGAAGAGCAGCGTCTAAAAGATAAGGGCAACAATGGTAAACAATGTGTCTTTTCAAAACTAAAGGACATGACCTTTACCACCGTGGAAGATATAAAAAAGAAGGAATACAAATTAAAGCAGACAGATTACAGCAGACAAAAATATATATAACAGACAAAAATATATTATTACAGCAGACATAAATATATTATTACAGCAGACATGAATATATTATTGAGCAGATTTGAAAAAAGAGAATATGCAGATATGAAGGAATTTTGAACAGGAATAGAAGTCAGGTTCTGATCAAATGAAAAGAAGCTTTGATCTTGTTGACGTGTTTTTTATGACAGCGTCCAACACAGAATAAAGTTGCCCAACGGTCACTTCACTCTCTCTTGATCAAAGTACGATTGCATGCTGATATTGCAGGAAGATCAGACAATCGACTTCCTTTATGCTACGGATGTGACTCAGTTGGCTGATGTGATTGCTGGTAATCCAAGGGGGCTTACGTATGTCGAAGAAATTTATGCAAGCTCAAGGATTTTTTCCACGGATGATTTGCAATAAAGCTCCAAGTTTTAGATTTTTCGGATTTTGAAATATGCAGAAAGTAAATAGGAATAGGGCAGAGGGAAACTAAACTAAAGGTAATCTAATCCTAGGAACAAGAAGACGGGATAACTTGTCCAAAATCCAACCATGCTTCGCTTTGCCAGCAAAGCACAACTACACGAAGGCGGTGCAATCTTCAAAGGGTGTGTTAAAGATGTTCAAATCATCAAAAGAAACCATCAAATCGAACAATCTCTTCTGATAATCGAAGTTTAACATACACATATAACGGGGGGCTCAGACTAACTTTGCACAGTATGCAACAATCAGCTGCACACCAAAAGTATGAGCACGAATTTGGCAACAAGCGATCCTATCAAATCCAGTTCGTCTAATAGCATGAAAACAAATCTAATCTATGAAAAGAACGAGACCATGCGAGCTCCAAAACAACACAAGAACACACCAACAATTGAACAATGTATCAAGTGTTTGCTTCAAAAACTCTTAGCAACAATCTCTAACGATAGTCTCTCCCCTTACAAATGAGGGGGTCACCCCTTATATAGGCCTCAAGCCATATGATTACATGCAAAACCCTAATTAGGGTTTGCCCTAAAGATTCCCCACTCAAGGTGCAACAAGGTGGGAATCTGCATTAAATAACCCATTACGCCCATTTACAATAAATTTAAAAGAGCCTAAAATAGCGCCCATTAGCACATTAAATGCACCCCATGATGATGATCATGCCCATAATATAACTGATGTCGTCATAAATGTCTATCACTCTCCAAGCGACGGCGACATGCAAGAAGAATCCGTCATAAAACCATAATGAGAGGACGACATGCAAGAAGATTCCCTATCCTGTGCTGCCATGCGTTGACCGGTCCCACGCCTAGTCAATGTTCCTTCAGCCATAAATACGCCATCACTATTCAGTCAAAAGACTTTCCTCCAAAAATGGACGAACATTATCTCGTTCATTAATGGCGTATGCAATGAACCTACCGACAACGGCCTCTAGTTCTTCAATGGAGACACTTGGCACATTTTCGATGTTGAATTCCATCAAGGCAATCTCCTCTTTCGCTTCTGGAAAAGAAACTTTCCCAATCTACCATGGCTTCCTATGTTTTCTTCATCATACCAGAGAATGAAGAAAGATTTGCAAAGTGTTCCTTAGGAAACGAACCAACGAAGAAGAAATCATGCAACTGGGATTTCAAGGAGTTCACCGTTATTCCTTCGTCGCTGAGTTTCCTTGAAAATAAGGCTTCCATGGCACTGAGGATTTCTTCTTGTATCCCTTTGATAGACTCCTTCAAGGTGACAGAATCAATGCTGAATTTATCAAGGGTGTTCTTTCCTGAACAGATGGTGTAGAACCATCGGGGAAAGTCATAGGCTTCATTCCCTTGGATCACTTTCCCATCCACCAATGTTTGCCTTGGAGTCTTCGTCGGAGCCCTGAGTCGGGAAATGGTTAAGTCTTGGTAGACATCAACATCTTCCCACAGTCCTTCCGCCATTTCCAATCTACTTAGGAGGGCCACGAACCTCGAATGGAGCTGAGCTAGATCTTCTACAAATTTTCCTGCCTCAACATAAACATCTTCTACCCATTCCCGGGAATTTTGTGCCATTGCTGTAATAAGTTTTGCATCATCAACTACTTCCTTGGGAAGGAAGGGAGGGGGAGTGGATGAAAGACCTGCTTCCCTGAGGGGTTTTTTGAAACTCCTGACGTATTCGCATAGAAATCTATTTTCCTCCCTCAGCCGCTTACATTTTGCCTTTGACTTCAGCAATTTCTCCTTCGTGGCTAAGGAGGAATCGTCGAAATCTCCCATTACTTGACCGGTGGAAGCATGGCCAAGATCAACCTGTTTGATGACGTAATCCTCCTGTCTAATCTCACTCCTATCCTTATCCACTGTAGGTTCAACAATGTGCAAGGTCCGGGCTCCAGATTCTTCCCTGACTACCTTGGAAAACTTCCAGGGGGCCTTTCTTTCCGGTGGTCGATCCATCCTCTTCAATAATTCTTCTAATTCCTGAGTAGGATTGGTCCCTCTTTCTGCTTCATTTCCCAATCTGCCTACTAACCAATCTAGCGCGGGGATGGAATGGCTGTAATCTTCTCCATGCTCCCGTTCTTGAGATTCCTCTTCCATTTCACCAAGGATAGTCTCTACGAAACTATCCTGGCGAACTTCTTCCTAGTGCGAGGAACTTTCTTGCCTCTGATTTCTTGGTTGATGACGGCCCTGTGAAGCATTGATGCTAAGTGTATCAGGTGCTGGAACGTTCCCTGGAAGTGGGCCTGCGGGATGTGGGAACATCTCTACTTCTTGCACGCTCGAGGAGCTAACTAGTGAATGCTCCCTTCCTATCCTCGTTCTCTTTTGTGGAGGTCCCTCTTGCTGGGCTTCCTGTTGAACCTCGTGCAGGATTTCCTGTTGGATATCCTTCATCTTTGTTACCCTTGGCCTCTTTGGGGCATTTTTTCCTTTGTCCATCCGGGCCTCTCTTCCTGCCTGACCCTGTGAAGAGCCTTTCGTTGCCTCACTGTGGGAATCCAAATTTCCCATCAGCTGGTATGTCAAATGGACATGGTTTTCCACCAACTTTCTTGTCTGCCTGTCACTCCAGTGCTTAGTGAATTTTAGCACTGGTCTAGCTAAAATGTTCAAATCATCTACCTCAGGCTCTAACCAATCTGGCAATAGGATAGGTTGATCCTTTATCCTCTCAAATTCGGGTTGCATCAAATCTAAGTCTTCCTTCACCTGGTCTGGTACCTAATGAATCTCACTTATTCTGATGGTGTTGAGGGGCAGTCTGGAGTGCATTCTTCTCCGGACCTCAAAGTCATCCTCGACATCTGCCCAGTAATCCTCCAAGTGAAATCTATGTATGAATTTGACACCGGCAACCTTCCTAATCTAGCTGTAAAGATCATATTGGGCCCTTGAAGTGTAAAATGGTAGGCGATAGAACGCCAATTTGCCTGCTGCACTTTCAGCGGCCTCCAAACCTAGGCATATCTCCATGAAATCCCCCAAGACAATTGGAAATTCAATAGATTGCTTCTTCTTCTTCTGCAGCTGATCGTAGGCAGTCAACTGCCTCATGAGCTCGAGCAATATAAGCTTATCTAACGGATATCTGGGCAATTTGTAAGACTGGAAGGAGAAGCCCTGCGTCCTAATGTAGGTGAACTTGGGGAACTGCAGGAACGCAGCGCCATACTTCTGGACCAAAGCACTTGCTTGTGGAGACAACCTCATGTGCAACTTATTTTGCATAGGTTGTGTCAGGTACATAGTGAAGGTGTCATTCGCCAACCTGTAAGAATTCACATTGTGGAGATGCAACTGAGGATAACATTCATGCACCTTCAACTGAGCTGGCCCGCAGCCCATGATTCCTCTTGCTGGCAGCCCATCGAATCCTCCCCTTCGTGCAAGCATATAGAATAGGTAGGAACTCATGAAAAAGGACTGAGACCTTTTCTCCTGCAAGTTCTTCAATTGTTCATGCAAGTAGTGGCTGATCAATCTAACCCAGTTGATCAATATATTTGAATTCATGATCTCGCCTATGTAGAAAAACATCCAAGGCTCGAAGTTCACCGAGTGTGAGCATCCCATTACTCTGCTCAGCATCTTTATCATGTCCACATATTCCTGCTTGAACTCGAAGATTGTGAGAGTTTTGGGCATCTCAAAAGCGTGCACTCTAGGCTTCAGCAACCACTGCTTGTTGATCAAATCAGCACATCTGGCGGGGCCTGCTTCATAGACTGCTTGAGCTCCGCTGCTGGTCCTGTACGTCATGGAATAATGTGAAGGGATTCCGAAGGCTTCACCAATTGCCTCTGGAGTCAATGTTGCCAGTAACTTGCCGTCTGGCGTTGAGATTGTTTTCCGATCCAGATTTTAATGTGCTGCACATTCCAAGACCAGATCTGGGCATTGAATGGCGGGAGGAAATCCAGCTGCTGCAACTATTCCACTTCTCACAATTTTGACAGCTGTCGGGGATAGATTGTGCCCTGCAGTTCCGAACATTCTTATCTTGAATGCAGCCCAGTTGAACGTGCCAAGGTTGGTATCGCTGATTTCTTCCCATCTTGAATTCAACCGAGAATGGGGGAGAAAACCCTTCATCTCTGCTTTGATCAACGCTTGCCTGGAGATAGTAGCTGCCTTGCTAGGTTCTGCCATCTTGGGAATATTTCGAAATGATGAAAATAGAGACTAAGCATGAATATTCTTGGCTTCTTCGCTCCTTTCCTGAATCTTGCACGTGAAAAATGAAATGTCTTTCCCAACTTATATAGAATTCCCAAGAGGCATCAAATTAGTAATTGCATTTATGGCGTGTCATACTTTCCTCAATTACTATGACATGCAAGGCAGTTTCCCATGCGTGTGAGTTCAAATTTAGAATCTTCCTTAAATGCTCCCAGTCGTGTGTCATACTTGGAAGAGTCCTCCTGCCAACTCGTTGATTTCATTCTTTCCAATTTTGGAGGGAGATCGCAAGATCTTTCTCGGGATTTGCTCGATTCCACTCCAACTTGTCATCTCCTGTCGTCGAAGGAACTTTCCTGGCTTTTCTCCATATCCCTATTTTTTTAGGGATCTTCCTAAATTTTAGGAGTTAGGTTCATTGGATGGGGAATTTCGTCCCGATTCTGAATCTATAAAAATTTCTATATTTGGTTGGGATTTGATGTCTAAAAATAGCATAACTGAAAATTCGCCCGAGGGGAATTCTGCTTTTTACTCCTCGACTCCTTGGATTTCGTGCCTTAGGCAAAATTTCAAATTTTTTGCTTGAGTGAAATTTTACTACGCCAAGGAATCATGGATTTTCCTTCTGTGAATGGCTTTCTCAATTCAGTGCCCCAGCCCAGACCTAGGCACATTTTCAACATATCCATGGACACATGGATTTTTCCTCTTGTGAATGCATTCTTCAATTCAGCGCCCCAGCCCAGACTTGGGCGCATTTTGGCCATGTCCATGGACACATGGAATTTTCCTCTTGTGAATGCATTCTTCAATTCAACGCCCCAACCCAGACTTGGGCGCATTTTGGCCATGTCCATGGACACGTGGAATTTTCCTTCTGTAAATGGCTTCATGAATTTAGCGCCCCAGCCCAAACCTGGGCGCATTTTGGCCATGTCCATGGACTAGTGGATTTTCCCACTTGTGAATGGCTTCCACACTTCGAATATTTTGACCTCCTGTGCTTTTGGAGTGTTTTCCTGAGCTTTCCATTTTAGGCATGGATTTCCTTCACTTGACCCATTTCTGGCTACCTTTGTCTACTATCTCACTTTCCGGAATTAGAAATGCCTGTGAATGCCTGATCCTTGTCGCCTTGGCTGACTGACCCTGCCTGTAATAACTTTCCAAAAATAGAAACTTTCCAGGTGTCAGCATTAGATCCCCGAACAGGGTGCAATAATGACTTAGTATAAATAGAAACTTACTAAAAATAGAAAATACTAAAAACAATAAGTTTGATTTTTGGCAAAATGGCGACATTCCGGGACCAGAAAAAATCCCTAAAAAATAGGGACTTTCTAAAAATAGAAAGTTGTTCCATTTAGGCTCAAATTTTGCTGGGAGGTCCCCTGAAGGGTCCCGACTCCAGTCGTATGCTTAGTTTTCCCAAAACCCTAACAGGAACCCCTAAAATCTAGGACAAAAGGCAAAACCCTAGAAAAAGGACAAAACAGGACTTAGACTTCACAAAACTCGCTCGACAGAGAAGCAAACTAACACTAATTGACCCCCGAACACCTGCAACGCGGAGAGATTTGAAGAGATGGCTACCAAACACACACAAAAACCAAGACCAAACGACCGAAAGGGCGTAAAAGCTAGGGGGGGTCCCTATCTGGGATGGGGTGATGTGTGATTAGGTCACAACAGATCTGAACTTGGATATTAAGCCAAACAATAGCAGAATCTGGTTTGGTGAAAGTAGCCTGGAATAAATTAGGTTATGAGTGGGCCTCGAATCAGATCAACATCTGCACTTATAAGACAAAGACAGAAGTCAGCATTCAACAAGGGAATCGCATCTGAAAAGGTCTACTAGATTTACAACAGCAGACTGGAATTAGATAATCTGCAAATAAGCTTGTATTCTACAAGTATTGTGGTATGCAATGGGATAATAGATTTGATACTTAACTCATATATTTGTATATGTGATAATATGAAATGTTATTCTTAATTATTAAATTACTTATAACCCGACAAGCAATCATGTAGAGGCGAAGGACATACAAGAAGGGAGAGCAGATACGAGACCCCTCTTCTAAGTAGGCCACCCAATGATGGATGACTGACGTGTCTGCCACATGTGGGCCAAGGGGGTATAAAGTTCGCTTTTGGGCTTACATAGGAAGATTATTGTGGTTTCCTCTGCAACCTCTAAGATGGTTGATTGTTGAAGTCACAATCATAGGTGGGTGAATAAGGTGACACGAATAGGGACAACAAAGACAAGCACCCACACTAGGTAAGCCATCCCATGGTGGATGACTGACGTGTCTAACACCTATGGGCCAAGGGGGTATTAAGTCTGCTCTTGGGTTTAGTGTGAGGGTTGGGCACCCTATCGTACTCCCTCATTCAACCCCTATTATGGTTGAAAAGTAAAAATGAATATTGATATTACTTGATTTATCTAATGGATTAAGATGATAACTAATATGTGTGTGTGTGTGTGTGTACTTATGTGTTTGATCCCTATCACTTGTAGAAATAATTGGTCTTATGAATTAAACATCCAATGATGTCTAATATGATTGCAGGACCTAAACCAAGATTTATCTTGCTTAAAGCATTTTAATTGGTAAAGTTATAACTCTAACTATTTTACATTCCTTATTTTAATGGAACTTGTGATTTTAGGGCAATATTTAGGGCAATCTCAAAAGGGGACATTATAGAGTATATGCAACGAAAATTATTCTGCACAAACCATACATAAAATGAGCAAATGAATTAACTTATGCAAGCATTGTGGCAGAACAAATGGCATCCAAGGAGCCGAGATTTCGAATTTCTCTATGAGGAACATTTGTGCACCTATAATAAACACTATGGGCAAATGTATAATAATATTTATCCACAATTTCATAGTGAGTCATCAATCTTAGTTTCTCACAATTCTTTCCCACCAAAATGAACTTCATAAACTCTTAGGCATGTCACAAAACAAGCAAAGCATTATTTAAGGGTTGCCAAAAGGAGATGAAGAAGTTGTACAAGAAGAATGGAGAGACTGGCAGGAAAAAGAAAGGAAAAATAAGTTCAGAAAGGTCAATTTTTTTTGGATTTTCAAATTTTCAATTTCACCTTCAATATGATGTTAACCATCCTTCAATTCACTCCAAACAAGTTTAGCATGCTAAGGAAAATGAAAGATGCCAACTGCTGATTGGCACAATCTGATAGATTTGTTTAAATAAAATTCTTTGATACCACTGAAAGATGCCGATTAGGAGATGACTCGATTCTGATTTGTTTGTTTCAGTATTAATCTTTGACTAGTGTATTAATGCTTTGAGGTTTTGAAGGAGTTTTGTGTTTTTGTAGTTTTTTGAGGTATATACTTTGGGATTTGGCAATGCAAAATGAATAAAAATTGCAATAGATAAAATAATTGACTGAAAATGAATCTCAGACTTCTGATTTTATTTATCACCAATGAACAAATGGAAATAAATGATTAGTTTTCAACAATCAAAGCCAATAATGGCCTACCAGGCATCCAAGCGCTAGGATTGAAGGAGAATTATTGGCCTGAATAGGTAGAAAGAATGATAGAAGCCCTTCCAACTGCAACTAATAACTTGTTGTGACCATTTCACACATCGCCCCATTAAAATGGGGACCCCCTCTTTTTGCTCGTTTTGCTCGTCCTTCTCTCTGTTCTTTTTAGGGTTTTGGTTTAGTGTCAGTCGTCTGGACTAGGGTCAAGCCTTAGGGTTTCCGTTTTAGTGTTTTCAGGCCAAAGTCCAGTCCATTTTGAGAGCTATTGAGCATCCTCGCGTAGATGCAATTTTGAAATAAGGTGAATCTGTCAGCGGTCAAGAAAGTTGGTCTAGGTTCAGTCGGAATTTTGAGTGCAAGTCCAAATTTTGCCTAAGTGTTGATGATGGAATTATGGGATTTTGTCTGATTGAATGATTTTGACCAAATTTTGGAAATTTTAATAAATTGATTCCGGGCATTGGAAAAGTCTTATTTTTGCCTTGTCAAGTGGTTAAAGCCTTAAAATCATGATATTTTGGCCTAGGGAAGCAAGTTCGCTCCTGTCCCTCAGCCAGGGACCAGGGCGAAAGTAATATTTTATGCATCCTGGTTATTAATTTGTTTTATTTGTCTTGTGCAGGGTCGCAAGGAGATTGCGGTCGAACGTAAATTGAAAGCTTTGAAGAATTTGAGATTCGAAAATGGCAAATTTTTAGAGTTTGAGGTCAAATCGCTCCTGTCCCTCAGTCAGGGACCAAGGCGAAATATCTTGCCTGGGCCATTTTGACCTCATTTTGATCAAACTAAAGCGTTAAGGACGTGATGGAAGATGGAATAAACGTGATGGAACGCCAGGACTTAGTCATTTGCAACAAAAAGATGAACATTTGCCCTCAAGGACAAAAATCGCTCCTGTCCCTCACTGAAGGACCGGAGCTTGTTTCTCAAAATTTTACTATCCTTGCAGGATCAAGACGATTTTTGGATTGGAAGAGATAAAGGGAGGCATGTTCTTTCCATTGAATATAATTTGAAGAAATTCGCAAACATAGAAATGTGCCAGGAACAAAAATCGCTCCTGTCCCTCACTGAAGGACCGGAGCTTAAAATCCAAAATTGCCTTGTCCTTGAAAGATTTGAATGATTTCGCAATTTGAGAAGAACAAGCGAGGTACATTTTATTAGTTGAATATAACTTGAAAGTGCCATCATAAGGGAAATTGACCATAGAAGCAAAATCGCTCCTGTCCCTCAGCCAGGGACCAGGGCGAATTTTAATGGTAGCTCCCGTCCCTCTCCCAGGGACCAGAGCGATTTTCCTTATAAGACAAATTTTGGGCGAAGATCAAGTGAATGTTAAGATTGAGGCAAGCAAAGGAGGCGTAACGGACCCATTGAAGATAATTTGAAGATTGCAAAACGCCAAGTGAAGCCCATGTTGTCCTAGGCGCTCCTGTCCCCCAGCCAGGGACCAGAGCGATTTCTTCCTAGGGAGAATTTCTAACCAAGTTGAAATGAATTCCATGCCAAAGATGAATGAAAGGGAGCATGACAAGTCTATTGAAGATATTTTTAAACATTGGCAAAGTGTGATTGAGCTTACAAATGAAAGTTCACTCCTGTCCCTCAGCCAGGGACCAGGGCGAAATCAAGGATATCTAATGTTTCCTTCAAGTTTAAGTCACTCCAAGTCAAGGCACAAGGAGGCAATGATGTTTGGAACGCCTCGACGAAGAATGAAGTTGCAAAGACCGCCAAAAGTGATGGAAATGCCCAAATTCGCTCCTGTCCCTCTCCTAGGGACCAGAGCGAAATCTCTAAGTATGCTTAAATTTTGAAGGCCACGTTCATTTCAAGTGTTCAAGAAGGAATAAAGGACGTCATTTTATGCCTTGAAGACAAATTGATATCAATATGATGGAGGATTTGCACTATAGACCAAAATTCGCTCCTATCCTTCAGTCAAGGACCAGGGCGATATTCACTAAATTGGCCATTTCTTTCAAAAAACCATGTCAAGGCAAGGACGCACAAGGTCACACAGGGTCGAAAATGTCTTTGAGAGAATGATAAGCAAGGAAGTTAACGTCAAAAAGTGATCAACTGAGCAAAGAAGCAATATCGCTCCTGTCCTTCAGTCAAGGACCAGGGCGATATTCACAAAATCAATCATTTTCTTCCAAAGATCACATCAAAGCAAAGTTATACAAGGTTGAAAATGTCATTTGAAAGGTGATAAACAAGAAGTGAAGGTTGAAAGATCACAAATTTGAGCTAGAAACCTAAGTTCGCCCCTGTCCCTCAGTCAGGGACCAGAGCGAAAATGATGTAAGGGGCATTCGTCTACAAAATTGAATCGATCAAGCACTAGATTCCTAATGAAATTGCTAGTTTCAACATAAGAGAAGTGGTTTTGAACGTAAAAGGCAAGAAAATCAAGAGCAAAATGTTAAATCGCTCCTGTCCCTCAGTTAAAGACCAGAGCGATATGGTTTGTACCCTTACCTCTCTCATGTTTTGGCGCCAATGAAATTTTGAATTATATTAAATGCTAAAAATCGATAAAATTTGAAATATCCAATTAAAATTAGCATTTAAAAATTGCGTAAAACATTTAATTAATTATTTTTGCCTTTAAAAAAATCGAATTAATTAATTACAAAGGTATTTTTAATTAATTATTAATTTTAAATAAAAAATAAATTTGGGCGCTTGGGTTTTATTTTCTATATTTTAACAAAAGTCGGCCTTAATTTTTATTTAAAATTTTGTTTTTAATTGCCTTATTTTCCAAAGTCGGCCTAGAGGTAATTGTAGAGGTGAGCGCCTATAAAGGAGGGGTGAGTTATTGCATTTTAAAACATCATTCAATCATCCTTTGCATGCGATTTGGAGAAGACAAAGAAGAAGTGCGAATTTCATTGAAGGAAGGTGCGAAATTTCCATTCAAAGGGAGTGCGAGTTTGGTTCAAGTGGAGCGAACTTGCCATCATCACGTTGAAGACCCCTAAGGTTGGCAAAGTTACTAAGGAAGGCGTTCGCTTGAGGAAGATCACGTTGATACTTCAAACTTCAATTTTTGCCTAGGCGAATTGCCTTATTTTGCATTTTTAAAGTTAGCTCTCAAGTAAGGTATGGCGATGATCCTTTGTCTTAATTTTGAGTTTTGATCGTCATAGTCTTGAATTTTGAATTTTGAAATTTTGAAATTTCAGTAGCTCGATCGTATTTAGGAAATGATAACTCAAAGACTTATCATGAAGTTTCCTAAATTTAATTTCTAATCTATAGTTATACATTGCAAAATCTATTACTTATTATGAAATGTTGTGTAGGTGTTACGATGGCGACCTCGAAGGCGGGAGCATCCACCAGTTGTCCAGCTCTTATGAAGGAAGATCAAAAGAACGAAGAATTGGAGACCAAGATCGTGTCTAAGTGGAGCAACATTGGAGATACCAACTTGGGCAACTTCAGTACGAAGAAGTTTCGAGAAGTCCCTTACATTGCCAAGCCATCCCCTGTCGCCAGGAGGATAATTGAAAGTGGCATCATTAAGGTGGCCGGCTTCCCTCCAGCAGTCTAGTGCCATGAGTTGATGATCGAGTGTGCTCGTCATTATGATCCACAATCCAGAACGATCGTGTCCAAGGAGGGAAACACTTTAGCCTATCTTTCAAAGGAGGCTATAAGTGAGGCTTTCCATCTTCCAGAGCACAGAGATATGGTCTATAAAAGCATAGAAGGAGCCAGGTCCATATACGAAGATGATCCTGATGCTTGCCTAAGCATCATCAACAAGAATTGGCTACTTAAGAGTCGTCCTCGCCTGAGCAAGATCCCGAACACACCACATAGGATCGATTTCCAGGAGGAGTACAGAGATTTGATAACAATGCTCAACCGAGTCACAGGAGCTCCTCAAGCCTTCTATTTTGAGAAGTGGATGTTCTACTTCATCCAAGTGATAGTTCAAGGAAAAGTAACAATTCATTGGGCTAGAATGATTAGCCATTGCTTGGACGTACAGTTAAGGAGACTCAAGGCTACCAAGTCCTTCCACATGAGTTCATACGTCATATATACCTTGATCAGGAGCTTTGAGTATGCAGGACTACCTCATAGAGGAGTGATTGGAAGAGGACCCGGCGAGGTCAGAGTTTGTGATTCCTATGTTCACTTGCATCATCCGCCAAGAAGTAACTACAAGTTAGTTAATGATACCTTCACGATGAACATCACAAGGACGTTGCAAGGAGGGATTCACAATAGACTATCTCAGGATGCACAAGAGCTAGTAAAGAGGTACGGTGCTTGGTTTATCCAATTCCCGAAATTTACTTATATTAGAGTTCATGGATGTCCTTCACCTCCATACATGTTGCCGAGATATCCGACAAACAGAATTGTGTTACTTGAGGTAACTAGACAGTTGGCAGCTTATGCGAAGGCATTCAGACACAGACATCGGAATGGAGTTCCTATACCTATCATATTAGGCAATTCAGTTGAGGTATGTCCTAATGCTCTAGCCATGGATGACGCAGAGAAGGAGTTAGCTTTGTATTCATTTTCATTCTTTGCCTTGAGAGAAAGCTTTGATCCATATGGGTATATAGAGGAGACCGTCGGTAGAAGATATAAGCATGAGTTTCAGATAGAAGATTTTATGATGAATCTTTTAGATGATCTTGAAGTGAAACGAAAGATGCATTCTAGATTGCCTTTGGATTTCATCAGGAAATGCAAGATTTACAAAGTGGCCGACCAAGCTCAGGACAGTGGCAGACATCTCCAATCATCCTATGATCGAGAAAGCAAAACAATGAGGTTAGATTGGAATGAGCCCGAGGTTGTGGATCTAGATGCTTTGATGGCTCCAGTTTTGTCTTGTACTCGCAGATGGGTTGATGTACAGCATCAGAAGTTGAGAGAATAGGGCATAGCTATGACTTTCACCTTGGAGGAGAAATCAGCTGAAGGTGGAGCAAGTGTAAGCTAAGGCAATCCTAATCCTAGAAATGCAAGCAAAGGCAACCTTCGAAGCGCAAGTGAAGGCAATCTCCATCCAAGAGGCTCGAAGAGGAAAGAGAGACCTGAGAAAAGAGAATCTTCCAAGAAGAAGTAGGAGGCCAACCGAGATCGTTCATCCGGCACATCTTCTCGACAAGAGAAGAGGACATTTGAGTTAGAGGAGTCTATGGAATCAATGGTACAGAACGATAAAGAAGGACAGGCACCTCGAGGGTCACCAGGTGGATCTCTCCAAGATAATGAGTTGCATGAAGATAGGGAAGATAACGAAGTAACATCTCCTCCCAGAGAAGAAGAAATATTGCCTAAGGAGATACAAGTTAAAGAAACAAGATCTGCCATCCCAAATTGGTTAAAGGAAAGATTAACGAAGGTAATTGTGATCGAGGACGAGGACAATGTGATTGATTTGGAGAGCCTTGTTGGACATTCCCAGGAAGTGACAGAGAAGAGGAAGGCTACTAAGATGTCCAAGATGATTAGAGATGAGACTGGATCCAGGAAATTGCAGATAGCTACACCGGCCGTGGACAAGTATGAAGGTGAGATCCTTGCAGAGGAATATGATGTAGAGACATTTGAGCTTGGTCCACTCACAGCCGAGCAGACACTAGATGATGCCATCGATTCATTTGAGGCATTGAAAGACAAGCTTAGGGAAGAAATGGAGAAAAATAGAAAGCTTGAGAGAGAGGCCGGTGCATGGAGAACGTATTTCAGCCATCTCAATCAGCCTTTGGGACGTCAGGATCCAACAAGATCACCCGTATAGGCACTTCCCCTTCAATCAATTGGTGAGGCAAAGAGAGTCAGGAGTTTGGTCCAGCTTATGAGCTCATGGATCGACAAATCTCATACAGTTGCCATGGAATTTGCAACAAGGATGATGCAGACCATTCATAGGGCTATCCAGGTTCTTGAGATCATCCACAACTTGATGATAACGGTAGCCGCCTTTGCTCATACTAAAGATGTTATCATTCCTGTCTTACAAGTAATCAGACAAACATCAAGGAAGGTCCTAGCATAGGAAAAGATAATGGATGGAGGACCTCATAGTTTGCTTCAGTGGTCAACCTTACTCCAGATGAAGGAAGTTCTCTTCGAGGACATCAATACTAGATGCAGTCATGTTGAGGAGGTTATCCACCCGATCCAGGACAGAGTGTTTGAGGTACTACGTACCATTCTTGGCAGGAGGATCAAGGTTGAGACAGATGTGGATTTGCAGGAATTGGAGGATAGAGTCAAGGTCATCTTTTGCAAGGATGCTAATGTTATCACAGATGAGCAACGGGACCAGATGTTTGCTACCATGCTCCTGATTGAGAAGACTAAAGAACTTGAACCTGGATGGGACGCTGCTCTTTTCAAGGCATTTGATCAGGTCATCCACTTAGAAGAAAGAATGAGGAATCTTCCCGAGATTCCAATTGTTGAGATTGAAGGAATCGTATCAAGATTCATTGCATATGCTAAAAAGGAGCATTGGAAAGGGAATAAGATTCTAGATGAGAGGTTGTTATAGATGACATGGCACCTTAATTGTCATTGGTCTATGTCTCCTAGATTTTTGTGCCAAATTTAATATTTGGCTATGCATTTAATATTGTTCAGTAAAAAGGGGGCTATTTGTAATAAACCCTAATTAGGGTTTAGGTGTCATAATCCTGGCCATTGATCTTCTTTCGATCTGGACCATTCATTGTAATTGAGGATGCTATTTATACCCTCACTTCTTTCATTTTATTATTATTGATGTATTAGAGAATTAGAGAGATTAGAGATTAGCAAGTTAATAGAAGCAAGTTACTTTTGTAGCAAGATTGAATTTGAAGAAGGAATTTCAAACAATTGTTGTACATGATGGCTTTGAGATCAATAAAATATTGAAGTTATGGTGTTTTATTGCAATTCTCGTGGTTATCTTCATGGTTGTTCATTTTCTTGAATCATTCTCAATCAAAGTAGTGTATTAATTTGAAGGACAAAGTGTTGGACTTGATCTTTGGTAGGATTCACTTTCCAAACCACTAGCTTCTTGCTGATTGTAGGAACGCCTTGCGTGGTCAACTGGAGATACTTGAATCATTTAAACCTTCAATCGTTGTTGTATCTTGGATATGTGCCTTCGTGGTAGTGTCCTTGATCTTTGATGTATTGAAAAATCATTTGTTACCTTAGAAGATTGCATCAATTTCAATTGAGTTGTTATTTTATGGCAATATTGAAGTTGGTAGAATCTTGCCGAGTCTCGTTCACATTGAGTCATTCTTAGGGTTAGATTAGACTAGATCTCTTGCAAACCCTACTCTTTTGATATTTTTTGAGAGCTTGTTTAGTTTAGGAAATTCTTCGGAAACGTAAGGCCCCTTGATGACACAGCAATCACAACGACCACTGGTGCTTATCCACACCTAGAGACCCTACTAAAAAGAACATTGGAGTCACCCTAACTGATCCTTCTTGCGATACCTTCAGCAGTTAGAGACTTTACTCAAGAGGGGATAAGATGCCTTTGGGTATTTTATTCTGTGTATGATTGTGTACAAAATACACGTCAACATAACTCCAATGAGCTTTTATTCACCTCCAAGATAATTACCAAAAACAAATTTATGAAGAAATCTCAGGTTCAATGCAATTTCTAGAATCTTGCCAGGCAGGATCTCCAGGAATGACCAGTTTTCTTCACTGTTTTGCTGACATAGCTCCAGAATGATGTAATATCACCAAACAAACCTTTGATATCTTCTTATTAACTGATGAGAATAATTTTTGAACAAATAACCAGCTGCAAACCCCTCTATTTATTTTTATTGAAACCCCATGCAAGCTGAAATGATACAGCTAGCTGGGAACTATATGGCTGGCTGCAAAATGGCACAATTTTTAATGAAATGTCTCTTGTTCCTGCTCAAATCTGAAAATCAGACCCTAATGATGCTGTATTACTCCAATTAGCTCTTGAATTTGGTTCTAATAACCTGATAAGAGCTTCCTTTGCTGAACATTTCATCCTAACACCTTGGAATGGAGGTTTTCATCCCAAAACCTGCTCCAAAACTCTATCAAACTCGTTGCAAACCTGTAGAAGATAATATTCTCTCAAAAAATAAACAACTCAATGCCAAAATGATTGTCAAATTCACTTTTTATTTCAGCTCTAACCCTAATTTCGAATTAGGGTTTCATCTCCCCATTTATTAATAAAATAACTTTATTTTATTTATGCCTCCTTATGAAAAACGAACCACAAGGGGCCTCCATCATTATTTTAATTTGGCCCCCTCATTATTATAATAATATTTGCTAAAATGCCTAGGTAAGAGGGCCAATGAATTATTATAACTTATTTCCCCATAAAGTGATTATAATATCATTTTATTAAATCCAAACTTAAGAAATATTAAAATATAATATTTCCTTATTTATTAATAAAATGAGATCCGGGGCTTAGATTGGAACTCCGATCGAAGTGTTATGATCACTGTTGACGATTGAACCCCTGCAAGCTGACTGGCAGTTCCTCCTAAAAAATAGGAACCTCGCTCAAACTGCTAGAAACAGTCCGAGAGGCTCCTGCTTAGCTCCGTGGTCCCCCGAGTGGTCGACCTATTAACTGCCAATTCTCCCTAAAAAATAGGAGACCTCCCTAAAAAGTAGGAACTGTTGTCTAAGCGTCTGAATCAGCTCACAAAGCCCCCTGCAAGGCTCCATGACTCCTGAATGGGTTCCCTCTTCACTCCACTGGCCTACAGAAACTGGATGATAGGCCAATCCCTGCTCAACTACCTGTCACCTAGGAAGGGGACATTACAAAAAATTTCTCCCTAGGCAATGGATTTGGAGGTATGAAGGAAGGTTGCTTACTTCTACGATCTAACCTGAGGAAATCCACATGCTTGCTTGGCTGCCCATCTGTTGGTGTCTGTTTTATCATCTACCAAACATTAGAATAGGATACCCGAAGGTATTCTATCCTCTCTTGAAAAATCACTATTGATTCCAAGGTCTATATATGCGAACAAGCGACTTCAGTGAAATAGCTTCTTGGGTAGTGTATGCTGAAAATATCAAGGGGGACTTACGTTAACAAGTATCTTTTGAACTGCTGGACTTATAGATGGATTTAGCAACTTTAGGCTCTCTTTTTTTTTTTAGATTTTCCGGGTTTTAGACTTTCAAAAAGGGAAAAAGGGATAGGGTTTAGGAAAGCTAATCTAATCCTATGAACTCCAGAGACAGTATCAATTGGGTGCTCTCGAGAAACCAAACTTTGCTTCACCACACCAAGGACAACTACACAAAGCCGGTGCAATCTTCAATGGGTTGTGTTTATGATCGAGATGTTGGGATGCATAGAGGATGGGCTCAGACTAACTTTGCACAGTGAAATGGAAATCATCCATTCACCAAAAGTATGAGCGGAGATACACCATCAATTAACACTTATCAAATCCTTCATTCAACGCTAATAACATGAAAGCAAATCTAGATTAATTTTAACTAAGTGTTGAGGAAATTGAAACCATGCAAATCATTCAAACAATAGAGATTACAAAGCCTTAAGAGAAAGCGCACATGCAATATATTATTCGAAAATGACCTTCACGCAACAATATGTCAAAAACCTCACACTCTCCAAATGAGAGGAGGTAACCTTATATAGTTTTCAAAAAAAAATGAACGGCCGAGATCAAACAGTGATCAAGGGCCCAGATTGAAAGCTACAAACCCTAATTAGGGTTTCCTGAAACTCTATTAGTTTGAAAGAATGAGAAAGTGACATGTGGCACAATTGCTATTCTCACTGAGGTGAGCGTCTAGTTTCCCCTTTCGTAGATTCGATGTACCTGGAAATGATAAGCTTGACCTCCTACATAGTGACACTTGGCAAGCTGCTAATCTGGAAGTCGATGATGTCCACATCTGTTGGCATTTTGCATATAGATTGCATTAATGATATGTTGTCATTGATGTCAATTGAACCGGTAATGGTATTCATGTTATTGCTGATATTGTTGTTTCTGATATTGGCTAGTAACCGATAAGAAGAGCTTTGTGGAAGATGTTGTAAACCGGTATGTAAAGTTTGTGAGTTGAACCGGTGAACCGATGTAAAGGGTTAAACCTTTCTATGCAATATAACCGGTAAACCCTATCAGTTGTTAAACCCTAACCAATCAAGTTTGTTGGTTTATTATCTGATAAGCGGTAATGATGGAGACACGTGTGATCATTGTATGAGGATAAGTTCAAATTGTTTTGGCGCATTTGTTTATTGTCTAAGGAAGGAGCAAAGTGGATTGCATCTAATGCACAGCGCGTGATGAGTTACAAAGTCCGATGAAGCGGTGATCATGGAGCGGTTGGAATTTTCTTGAAGAATGTGAAGAGATTGTCATGATTTCTAACGGTCAAGATTGTACCGACTTGTTTGTAATCTCGATGATGAGAATTAGGTTTTTGTTGTGTTACCAACCTAATTGATTTGTATTTAAGATCGATGAAGTTGTTTGTAAAGGTTGTTGGCAAGATTGATAGAAACCTGTTGAGTGTGTTGTTGCCTAACCAGTGAATGGAACTGCACTTTGAGTGAAGGCAGATTGAAGCTTAGAAGGATCTGATCAAGCAAATGTAGTGCTACTCAGACAAATCAAGAAAACCTGTTTTTTTCTATTAATTACAGCAGAAGTGAAATCCCTTAACCGGGTAAGCTCTAACAAGCTTGGTTACTCATTAAATCCTCTAACAAGGTGGTCCATTAGCTTGGATTCTTAAATCCTCCAGTGAGGTTACTCCTAACAGGGTATTGTGCTTTTCATCAATGCATATTTGTAAATCCCTTAACCGGGTGATTCCTAACCAGATTTAGTTCTTAATGGGACTTATTGTAAAGCTTTAATAGGCTTGGCTCCTAATAGGGCGAACTTCAGAAGAGTTCAGATAGCTATCCTTGTGAGTCTCATCTCACCATGGTTTTTACCTATTTGGGTTTTCCACGTATAAACATTTGTGTCAAGTGATGAATGCTTTTGTGGTTATGATCTTATTTGTTGATTTGATTAACTCCTGATAAGGCATGATAAGTAGAAGCATTGAAAGATGAATATGTTGAGTTATGAATAAGCATTGTTGATGTTTACAAGATTGAAGTTGTTTACTGTTAAGTTGTCATAACAGTTAAACCGGTTGATGTCAAGTATTCTTATGAATATTGATCTTGACTGAGATATGTTTACTTTGTGTGACTGAGTTTGAGTTTGGGAACTTTGTATCAGTTTTTCAATATACTGATTCACCCCCCCTCTCAGTATTCTACCGGATACTTATTCTTTCATCATACCATCAACTACTTGGGCAAGAAAGTTCTCATCGATGAAGAGAAAATTTGCAATCCTTGAAAGATCGCCCTTGTCAATCATCCCCGAGTCTTTGAAGAAGCTCGACTGAATCCTGGCTCTCAGGTTCTTTGCCTACAAATGCTTCTCCCTTATACTCTCTTTCTTCCAGATCTCTAACGCTACATGAAACAACTTGCTCAAAATTTCCCTGACACTCTCCTCTGTCTCAAAGCACTTAGTCTCGGATTTCTTCAAAACTTCAATCTAGGTGACCAAAGCATAATACCAGGTGTTAAAGTCATACATATCCCCAACCTGTATGACACCTGCATCCACCAAACTTCTCTTCGACAAGCCTCAGATAACCTTCAGATGTGGAAGTATTTCATCTTGAATTTCCTCCACATCTTCCCAATTTGCAGCTAGGTCCTGGATACAGCTGACCAACGAAGAAGCTGACTCATGTGCTGATACTAAATTTTCCACAAGTATATCAGCACGTGCTGAAGCATCTAAAATCCACTCCTTGGCCTGTGTGAATGTGCCCTTCATATCCTCGTAATCCTTCATTGACTCTTGTTGAAGAGGCTATGGAGGGGTGACTGGTACCTCATGGTTGAGTGGCTTGGTAAGATGGAGAACGTACTTCCTCCATTGTTGGTTTTCTTCCTCAACCTTCTTTCTCTTCTCTCTCTCCTGAGCTATACTCGCCTCGAGGGCATTACAAGAGTCGTCAAAGTACTGGACTTCTTGGACCTGGGTGGGCTTACCCAATTCTATAGTCATGATCTTATAATCCTTCGAGTCAATATTGTCCCGAGTTTTTCCTTCCTTTGGCACAACTATCTGAACTGTCATGAATCCTCCACTATCCCTCTGAATCAAAGAGAACTTTCCGACTGGCTTGGGTGGCTTGACTATGACTGGCTCATTCACCTTCTCTAGAAATGTTGTTGTGATCTTTTCAGAATGGGCTTCCTTAGGGACCTTAGCCATTATCCTTTCCCTCAGCCAATCGGGAATGGTCGACTGCTCTACGGTATTCTGATCAAACCCATCATCTATCCCTCTTGGTCTAGTAGCTATACCATCCAAGAAGACTACTGGAGATGCAGGCATTTCATAATCTATAGCTGCATTTAAAATTTGCTCTCTGTCCGGACTTTGGACAACTACTTTCATTATTTCCTCAATTGAAGGAGAAGGCACTCTCACTTCATTATTTACCATATATATGTCCATCTCCTGCTCCTCAACTGCATTCTGATCAGGCACGGCAGATGCGGCACTCAGGATGGAATGACCTTCACGGGACTCCCATCTCTCCCCTACAATTTTCTTTCTTATGGCCTTTCTAGAGCTTCCAACTAACTCCTTCCTCTTCTGGGACCCAACACTCTCTGGATTTCGAGCATTGCCTGTAGAGATACAAGGGTTGGAGGACAGAGAGTCATCTACTCCCATCAAGTCGTAGGTCAGGGCCACACCTTTAGACTTCAATGGTTTCATCCTTTCAGAGGTCTACCATTTAGAATATTCTACCACCGACCTCATGAGGCCTATCAAATCTGATTTTTCTCCCTATGACCAATCTATCAAGGCTAGTGGTCCATTCTTCATCTTTTCAAAGCCTAGCTGTTGAAGCTCAAGGCTGTCTTCTACTTGGTCAACAACTTTAAACACCTCTGTTGCGCTTACCATGCTCACCAAATCTTTTCCTGATCTCGAAACTATCAGCTGCATTAGCCCAATAATCTTCTAAATCAGCTCTGTGCTCAAATGTCATCCCTTCGATCCTTTTTATTTTGTGGAACGGATCAAAATTCTTCCTCGCCTTGTACTGATAAAAGGGGTATCAAACCAGCTCCTTCTCAACAATGGCAGCGGCTTGTGATGACGGACACATTTCCAGTCCATTCCCAATCATGAGAGAGGAGGTTCCTGCCGCCTTCTTCTTATCTCTTTGAATTGCCATATATCCCTCCAATTGCCTCACAACCTCGAGTAGCACAACTCAATTGGTAGGGTAAGTTGGAAGCTTATAGGGAGATCCGGTAAACCCTTGAATTCTAATGTAAGTGAACTTCGGGTATTGGATATACCAATATCCGAATCTACCGATGAAGTCCATAGACTCTTGAGAGAGTCTCTAATGTAGTCCACCTTGCAACGTCTGTGTGATGTGCATGAGAAATGTGTCATTCACCCTCTTGAAATGGAACTTTTCTTCTATGTGAAGCTGGGGATAACAGTAATAAACTGGAAACTGATTTTCTTTGTTTCCCATTTCCCCTCTACAGGTGAGGCCTCTATATCTGTAGGTTCTAGCCAGGGAATAGAACAAGTACGAGCTCATGAAGAAGGTCCTATTTGCTTCTAGATTCTTTAGCTGGCTATCCAAGTTGTCACTTATCATTCAAGCCCAGTCTATCATCTTCACTCCTTTCATTACTTCATTTATAAAATAATACATCCAGGGTTCAAATGGAGCACCTTGAGGATTCCCCATTATCCTATTCAGCAGGATGATCATATCTCCAATATCTTCCTTGAAGTATGCTCTCACCAAGCTCTTCCTTTGTAGTTTGGAGGCACCTTTCCTTGGCTTGTCTAGCCGAGAATGATTGACGATGGCGTCATACTCTTCCAAGTGGTCCTGATGCATGCGATCAGCTTCATCCTTGGTCACGTACACAACATTATGATACTCCGGAATTCTGAAGGCTTCCCTGATGGCCTCATCGCTGATGTTTGCCAATACTCTCCCATCTAGCACGACAATATCCCTATTGGCAGGGTTGTAATGCCTAGCACATTCAGCTACTAACTCGGTGCATTGCATGGTAGGGAGAAAACCAGCAGCATGCACGATGCCACTCTTCATCATCTTTCACGATGTCATGGTAGGCACAAGGTTGTCCAAACCAAACATCCGTTTCTTGAACTCCCTCAGATTGATGTGCCCGAGCTTAGTGTCACTAACATTCTTCCATTTCGAAGTCATCCTTGACTCGGGAGGAGCAGCTTTGTCCACTTGAAATTTCATCGTGCTTAAAATTTGCAAGTAAAAATGAAGCTTGAGTTAGAAATTGGTTCGCGAATTGAAGAAAATAGAGGCTGTGAATGGCTAAGTGTTTGGAGACTTTATTTTATTTTCATACTTAGCCAAAAAAATGGATTTTCACATGTAAACTCTTCAATCCTAGGGATAATTATGATTGCAATCCGACACCAAGTGTTATAACTTCAAAACTCTCCTTTTACTTAGCCAATAAAATGATTTTCCTTTACTAAAAATTCGAATAGATCCACTAAAATCACTTTCAATGGCTTTGGAAAACTCAGAAAATGCAACCAATCTGCATTGTAAATTCAACTTCACCTTCGAATGAGTTGGAATAAGGCTAGAAGTTTCTCAGAAAACTGGGAAAAATTAACAACTCTGCCTTATACCAGCTGATTCCACCTTAAAATCTGCGAATTCTTTGATAAGAAGCTCGCCCAACTGCAAGCAATATCAAGATTTTCTCCAAATAAACTTCAATATGCATGTATACTTCTTAATGTTTCCCTTAGCTTGCTAAGGAAATTCAAACTTCTTGATGTAAGAATGAAGGAACCAAGGATGCATTTGTAATGAAGTTGATTTCATAATTAGAAACACATAAAAACCATCCAACTCATGTTTCTAAATTCAACTTAAATCTTGGGAAAGTTTCTCATCCAATTTTGAGTTGTGTTGTCATCTCTTTTAGTTCGGAAATCTTCTACTTGTGCAAGTTTCTAAATTGTATTTAGTCCATAAATTCGAACTAGGCTTATAAATTAGCATCTTCCAAAAAGTTTCTAATTTGGAACTCAGTCTGAAAATCATCTTGATCTGCAAATATCTTTTCTAATTTCAATTTCGAGTTTCCATTTTGATTTCCCAACTCGTTGATCTTTGAAAATCTCTTTTTCAACTTTCTAAATTGATTAGAAGTTCGAATTTTAGGAAGATTTGATGCCATCACTTAGCTTCTTGTTGACTTTGTTTGACTTCCAAGAGTAGGGCAGAGTTTTAAGTGTTCAACTTCATGCTTGGGCGGACTTTTGGGGGCTCTCTTCATGTTTGCTTGCCTTCAACTTCATGCTTGGGCGGACTTTTGGAGGCTCTCCATCTTCACTATCAAGTTTGGGCGGACTTTGGAGTTCTTTCAAGACATGGCGGAGTTTTAGAAGACCTTTAGAAGACCTCCTCAAGGCGGACTTTAGAGCTCTTAAGACATGGCGGAGTTTGAAGGTATCACCTTGGAGGCGGACTTTTGATGCATCTCCTAGTGTGGACTTTCAAGTGACCTCAACACATGGCGGACTTTTGACTACCTCTACAAGGCAGACTTTAGGCACTCTCCATGATAGGGCGGAGTTTGAGTATATCACCAAGGGGGGCAGAGTTTTCACTACCTTCTCAACGCATAGGGCGGAGTTTTGAAGCCTTCCAAGGCGGACTTTCTCAAGGCATGGCGGACTTTAGGCACTCCCCATGAGGGCGGAGTTTGAAGCTATCACCAAGGGCGGACTTTCTCCACTCCACAACGCATGCCGGACTTTGGAATGACCTTAACACATGGCGGACTTTTGACTAACTCTACAAGGCGGACTTTTGATGCCTTCATCCCATCATGCCGGAGTTTTATGACCTCTCCATTCCATCATGGCAGACTTTTGAGACCTCTCCATTGTTAGCATCTTGGGTGGAGTTTCTATCACCTGCCATAACACTCAACATCATCCATTAGCCAGACTTAGAAAAATTTTGGAATATTTCAAAATTTCACAATTTAACCAAATTTAACCAGATTAACTTGAAATTTGAAATCCATACTCAGGGAAACCATCTAAAGCATCATGACGCCTGAAATGTAGGAAACTAGCTTTTTAGGTCAAAACTTGGAAATTTTGGATCACAGTCGAAGCAGGTCAGTGGTATCAGTGCAAACCCCAGGTCCTCACTCTGAAAAAGCAAAAAGCAGGCATCCCTAAAAAATAGGGAAAACTTTCTAAAAATAGCCATACCCCGACTAAAAATGCCAAAAACGAAACTTACTAAAAAATAGGAAAAAGCAAAAAAAACTTTCTAAAAATAGAAAGTTGTTCAAATTCGTCCAAATCAATTGCGATCTTCGTCCTTTGGCCTTTCTAGGCACTCTGACGATATCCGGACTCTGGTATTACTTGGTTTGCAAAAACTAACTTTCAAACTCTAAGACTTGAACTGTTCAAAACTGAGCAAGGCTTGGCAAAACTGAAGCGGAAGGCCACGGGACACTAACAAAACCCTAGAAAGCAGGAAAAGAGAGAGTCCCCATTTGCAATGGGGCGATGTGTGAAAAAGGTCACAACACCATCACACTTAAGACTCATTTTGTTGTGATCTAAAGGTCGCATTGTGAAGCATCATCCAATGATCACCTTGACCTCAATCTATCACCTGGCATGCACCTATCACTTGAGCACCTAGAGTTGAGAAGAGCTCAAACTAATCTGGAGGAAGACCTGACTGTTGCTACACTACATGACTTGATCACTTCCAGACAGTCAAGGCATTGCATCTCTCACTAGCAAGAGGTTAATAACTAAAGAAACTATTGTCAAGCTATCCGACTAAACTAAGACAACCATGCTACCAAGCAAAAAGTGGGGGTCCACATTTGCAATGGGCGATGTGTGAAAACGTCACAACATTTTCTAGCGCCACCTCGAATAAATGTTCCTGAACATTTCAAAGATATCGAACTAGTCCATACTTAGAACCTTTGGAAAATTCAACCCAATATATCCAGAAACTAGGAAGTATACTAAAAAGGGAACAAGAATTCTTGAACTAGATCAAGGCACTTAGTCTTTGATTACCCATGTGTGTGCAAATGTATTCATTCTGACTCACAAGAACATTGTAATCCTTTGAATCCACTGTGACTAGCTACGTGAATTTTCCAAACTTCATAGGCATCCTAGATATAGCGTTGCTGCTAGCAAGTGTCCATAGCCCAGTTGAGGTTATCGTTGTAGTATCACGGAGATTGCTCTACTTTAGGCAATTTTTCTTTTTATACCTATAGAGATGATTGCACACCCATAGCCAAGTATTTTGATATTTCTTTATTCATTAATTTTTTCTCTTTTCCTTTTGATTTTTCTTTTCTTTCTCATTTTTATTTCTTTCGATACTACCTTTCTTTTCACATATTTTCCACACTTGGCACGTAAGCAATGAAGCTCGTTGGGTTTGAGAATTACAGTGGCGCTGAAGCAGGATTTAAGATTTTTCACTAGTCATGGCTTCACCTAAGAAACCACAATGACTTATAGAGCAAATGATTAAGTGTGTAAAATATAGTAATCGAAAGATGTCAGTATCAAGACGCAATAAGTGATTCCCTTCCGAGTCAAGTACAAACCCTAACCAAATGATGAAGTTGGAGAGGAACAACCTTGGATTCTAAAGCACTTCATAAATAGATATCTAAGAAATGGACAGAACATGAAATCTAAATTGTGTCGATGTATGCCGAATCAATACAAATGCCTTTCCCACAAACAAAGGCTCCCACTTAGGACACCTAATTTAAGAAAACCAACTAACCAAATCAAACTAAGCTAAGAAAGCTATGCTAAAGCAGGCCAACTAAACTACTTGAGCCGCCCAAGAATCTTGAGTCAACTAACTCAAGGCAACCTAACAACCTAGCCCAACAAAACGACTAAACAAAAGGAAAACCTACTCTAGACCATATACAAGACTCTAGAACGAACAAGACTCAAAAAATCGACATATATACATGACCTCGCATGATTTCTCAAAATGTGCAATAGGAGCATCGCGAAAGTGACGATGCAAAGTTTTGCAAATTCATCCTTGAATTCGGAGAGGCGGGCTCTCACAATGTAATTCTCATATCCAATCAGTTTCTCACGCAAGATGATCAATTGTGGCAACTCATTAGGTCCATGTTCAATCCAAATGCAAGTTGCTTTCCCAAAATCTCCATAATCAAATTCATAACAACTTTCAAAGCTAGGATTAAGGAAAGAGACAACCTAACACTGTTCGTGCTCAAATAGAAACTCTTGCTCGCCATCTACCAATAGCTTCAAGAGGTCGCCATTGGTGATGTATCATTCCACTTGCACCTTTGACATTCCAAATCTCACTCACTGGTTCTTAGCGCAACCTCAAATTGCTCTTCACCATCATGCATAAACCATGCATCCTTATGAAACTCCACAAGCATATCTTCGAAAATGAGAGTCTCCTTAAGTGATTGATCTTCAAGAATTTCCTCTGGTGGTTGCTCAAATGCTAACATTGATGGTAGAACCACCTCAAAGTGCCCTTTGCTCTCTAGCTCCCATTAGTTCACCTTCAAGGAAGCTTGATAATTCTTCATTTGACTCTTCTTCTTGTAGTAAGGATGAACACTCACCAAAGATGATTTCCTTTTGAATAGGTGGTAAATGCTTGCTATCCTATTCTTGAGATGGTTAAGCATCGAGTGATAGTGAGTCATGATGACCCTCCAAGTCACTTATGCTTTCTGCTACATTTTCTTTCTCAATCTCTTGATGATCTTCACAAGTGTCCATGGTTTGTAGAACTTCATGTCTTGATGTCTCCACACATTGATTATCCCATGCCACCATCTTGCTAAGTCTAACATCTTCCACTGTTTCCTCAACTTCCTCGAAGACAAGGTTACCCTCAACTATAACGTCTTGATTACTTGGCCCATTCATACTATCTTCTTGCAACTCATTCAGCAATGCTTTAGGAGGTCGAAGTTGATGGTGAATCATGCCTCTTGCAACAATTCACATGTATTGGAACAATGTCTGCAGTGACTCCTCCTAGACTTCCCCCATGAGATCCTTCAGCACTCCTTCGAATAGAATTGTCGTGATGATGTCTTTCAACGCCCCTTCGAATTGTTCTTCATACTTGGGCTCATTTGTGATAACTCGTAGTTCTCCATTCAACATCTCTATATGATGGTCTTCCTCTAGGATGATGCTCGGTACTTCTTGTAATTCATTCTCAAGAATCACCCTTTGTAGCTTGAACGAGTATTCATCAAGGAATTCCTCTTCTTGCAACGAACTTTCCTCCGTGAGAGCTGAATCAACACTTTGATCATCACTTGTCACTATTTCTCTAGATCGAACATTTTCTACCTTACTACATCCTATCTTTGGGGCAAGGTATGCAAATTTGTTCTCCACAATAACAGATTGACTGTCAAGCTTGATTGTACAACCTTTGTTGCCTGATGATGCTGCAAGATATGTGCTCCAAGATTTATCCACAATACACTCGTCCTTGGATAAGATTGGCATTTGGCTTGATTGATAGTTACTTTGCATAATAAGCAAGTGAATTCGGAGGGGGGTGCATTATGAATCCTGCACCACAATGGTAGCAATGTGATTTCTAGGCATATGTCACCTCCAAGACCAAGCTGACTTTCGATCATCCCCATGAAATCTTGAAAAAGGATTTGTTGTGACATTTTCACACATCGCCCCATTTCAAATGTGGACACCCACTTTTTCGCTTTCGAAGTTAGATGTCTTAGCTTAGTCATTGGTAGTTTTAGTCTTTTGCTATTATCCTTTTGCTTGAGGAAGTGCAGTGTCTCAAATTGCCAGTAAATGATCTAGTCATATTTCCTTCTTTGGGTTGAAGTGAAGATAGTGTGGCTCTCAAGGCTTAGGAGATGAGCGATTTGGGATGATCATTTCATTTGATTATAAACGTCACATGCCTCCAAAACCAGACATAAAATTGAGTATAAGCATGGAGGACTGTCAAAGAAAGTTCAAGGATGCTTGAGATGAGGATAGTTACAGCATAGGCAAGCAGGATGAGGGTGTGTTGATGACAAAGGGCCCTAAGATTGATGAAGTGTCTCTATCAGTGAAATTGCATAAGTGAGGTCACAATCAGTGACCCCCTAAAAGTTCGACCTACTTCATCCTCCAATCAATGCCCCCTCAAAAGTCTGAACTCTTCCCGTCAGTACCCCCTCAAAAGTCTGACCTCATTCAGTCAGTGGGGCGTCCAAAGTCTGATCTTTTTCTTGCTCAGTCAGTGACCCCCTGAAAGTCCAATCTAGATGAGGAACCCCTTTTGCTTAGCAAGATAGACATTTCTAAGGGTAATGCTTGATGTTTGATAAAATTGAGGTAATTGAGCAAGCATAGCTAACTCCGACCTGCCACTGTCAATGCACCTCTAAATGTCCGATCTACTTTTGATGATTGTCAATGCTTGGTGAAAAATCCGAACTGTCAGTGTTAGTGCCCCCTTGAAAGCTCGAACTCCTCAAGGAGTCACTTCAAATCCATGCCTTGGGAAGGTAGTGAGTAGTAGCAGGTCCAGACCTGAAACCAACAAAAATTAAGACATGTATCAGACCTAAAGTCAATAAAAATCATACCAAAAAGTGGAGTCTCAGACTGAAAATATGACAAATCGGATTTTAGAACATCAGTGGATCAAACCTTGAAATGTGAAAATCAAAGATTAAACAAAGGGAATTCATTTCTGATTTAAAGATCAAAGTTGTTCTCTTCTATATCTTGATCAAGGTGTGTTTGCTTTTCAGATTTTGGAAGCAAAGAAAAAGAAACTTCATCAGGAGATAGGGACGTGCCAGAGATCACCTCACAACATTAGGGAGATTTAAGTATCCAAGATAAGGTTGCTTCATTACATCAAATTTGCCAGGGTGTGGGGGACTCACACATCAACAACAACATGCTCAAAGCAAAGACAAGGAATGTCGTAACCTTGCTAGAGGGAGGCATCATAACCTCATCCCGTGCATATGCAATGACTAACACGCTCAAGAGTGCTGTTGAATGAAAGGAGGTGTTCCAAGTTCAAGGAAGCACAAGATTCAGCATGAGAGTGCATGTGCTAAAAGAAGAAAATTTTCACAATCTTGAATTTCCTCCAGAAATCCAAGAATCTTTGCTAGTACATCAGGGAGATAGTTCCAGAAGAGTTAATCAAAGTTAGAAAGATCGATCCCCAAGGATAATGCAATTTGGGAGTATCTCCCCATCATCCCATTCTTCATTGCAAGTGCTTGATAATGTTGAGTATCAAGAGATATGCCTCAATCACCTATGACTTGTGATGAGTTACAAGGTGTACAACTAGCCGAGGTGGCACCTAGTCATCACCTATTCAATCATATCATTTCAAGATAAGGCATCTAAGTTCGATGCACCTAACTCATCCATCAATAAGGATAACTACCACATGTGGGCACAGAGTTCGATGCACCTACCCTCACCATCTATTGGTAGAAAATTCAAAGGAGGACATGTGTCCCACTCAATGTAATTTTGTCAATGGTCAAGCATTAAATGCTTTGTAATGGGTGTAACAAACCCTAATTAGGGTTTTTGTCTTTCAATCTCAGCCATTGATGTGGATTTGATCCTGGCCCTTCATTGTAATAAGAGCACTATATAAGGCTCCACTTCTTCATTTGTAAAGGTTAATAGTTCAGAAGTAGTGAATAATCAATTAGTTAGATAGCAGCTAGAGTAGAGTAGGAGAAAAGGAGATTGTTGTCAAGACATTGTTGTAAGAAGCATGTTAATTTCATTGAAGATATGGTGAACTTCATATGTTGATTCAACAATTTGCATGGTATCTACTTCTCATTTATTTTCATGTTGGTTAGATGGATGAAAGATCTTTGCTGAAGATTAATGGTGGAACTCCTATGTTCATACTACTAGTATTTCATTGATTGTGAAGTATCTTGCATAGTCAATTGAACTTATTTATCTAAGCTTAACTTCAATTACTACTTCTTCATTGATATGCATTGCTTTGATGGTATTTATGTCTGTAAACTTTGTGGAGTTGTTGCTTAGCATGAAAAAAAAAGCTTAGTTGAATTTCACCAAACATTGTCCATCGCTCTTACATTCTAGGATTAGATTAGCTTTCTAAACCCTTTATCCCCTTTTATCTTTTTTTAAGTCAAGACAGTTTCCACAGTCCAGCAACATTCAAGCATTCAAGAATCAATGTAAGTCCACCTTGTGATTCCAACAATATCACATTACACAATGAGTCTATCCAAGAGCACCTCAAGACCTGACATTCGAAACCTTGGAGTCATCATTTGATCACACAGTTTAGCACTTGGGAGGATTTTGTTCCAGAAAGGATAGAATACTTAGTATTTTATTTTGTGTTGCATAGTGCATAAAAACACGACAAGATCATTACTCTCTGAGACACTAAAATTGCCTGATTCCACCTTTGGCTTGGGGACATCCCAAAAGAAAATTTTCCCCTGTACTCCCGATTCCATCCTTGACAAGAATGTCAAGCAATGCATTTCATCGTGCTCAGTTGTCTCATGAATCCTGCACTGTCCTGGTACTGCAAATTCTGACAAGTTGTGTGGGTGTAGCTACGCATTTAAAGTCCACCAAAGTTGAAAGATATCAATTTGTTGATCATCATGGCAATGTTGTTGCCCTTCCAATTGAGAAATCTTTTCTTTTGAATTTTCTGGTTTTTTAATTTTTGAGGGTTTTCAAATTTTTCGATTTTTTGGATTTTCAACTTTTTCACTTTTTTGGATTTTTTGGAATAAGAGAGATCTAGCAAATCTCAAATTTGCCTTGAAAGCTCATTTTGGTTCTAGCTGCTCAAGATTTAAACATCGAATGTCTTCTTTCTTTTTCAAGTCCAATTGATAGTCCAACGATTACCTTCCTCTTGTGATAACTCTGTCGAGCGTTGAGGATGACTCTCCATTATCTTCCACTGAATTCACCTATTCAAAAGTTTGCATTCATGCCCTCCTTCTAGCGCAGATTCAGTTGATATGTTTTTTATGCACTTCATACAAAGAATAAAATACCAAGGTACCTTATCCTCTCTTGAACAAAATCCTCTCAAATGCTAAACTTCGTAATCATACGAGGTGACTCCAAGGTTCCAAATGTCAGGTCTTGACGTGTGGATAAGCTCAATGGTTTGATGTGATATTGCTGGAATCACAATGGGGGCTTACATTATAGATGAACTCTTGCTTGAATGCTGCTAGAACGTGGAAATTTACTTGAGTTGAAAAAAAAGATAAAAGGATTGAGGGTTTAGAAAGGTCTAATCTACTCCTAAGATCAATGATAATAATTGATCGTGCCTGGATGGACACATTTCTTCAACGGAGCTTTGCTTCACCATGTTACCAACAACTACACAAGGCCGATACAATCTTCCAAGGGAAAAAAAAGGTTTTCATATCATGAATTATTCATCCAAATACCCAATACACTAACAAAACTTGAATAAACATATCCACAACTGAACTTAGCACATTTTGAGGTTCAAGCTAACTATGCATTGCAATTAAAAATCATCCAACCACAAAATTATCAATGTCCACACATTATTGCATCACAATCAAAGAACTTCATCTAACATGAGAATCCAACAAGAAATCATGCAATTATGTAGAAGAAACAACACACATTCCACCATTTCTTTACTGAAAAAGTCATTTACATAGCTCGGCAACAATTTCTGTCTTCTCCTCCTACTCTACTATACTTGCTATCTGCTTCTGCTTGCTATCTAATGTCTATTGATCAACTACAATGAATGGCCAGGATCAAATCCACATCAATGGCCAAGAATCAAGATTGAAAGATAGAAACCCTAATTAGGGTTTGGTTGATGTGTTTTTCATGCACATGCGAACACAGAATAAAATACCAAGGTATCTTATCCTCTCTTGAACAAAGTTATTCGAATGCTGAAGATTTGCCTAAGGATCAATCGAAATAACTCCAAGGTTCTTGTATGTAGGGTCTCTACGTGTGGATAAGCTCTTGGGGTTTGATGTGATTATGCTGGAATCACAAGGAGACTTACGTTTGTATGCCTGAATGCTTGATTTGCCGGAACTCAAGTCCTATCTACTCATCGGGATAATAAAGAAATAGCAAAAGGTGTAGGGTTTAGAGAATCTAATCTAAGACCTAGAATGTAAGAAGGTAGATGAACGACTAGGTGGAGTCCTACCAGGTTGGGTCTCACCATCAGGTTGAACAATCTGACACCAACTCAGTGCAATCTTCTAAGGGACGCTTCAAATATGTTCAAATCGTTACACCATCAAACACTAATCACCATTCAAGTTAATGCATGAACGATAGACGCATAACAATTCGAGATTAAGCTCATTCAATGTCAGTTGACCACACAAGGCGCACTTACAATCAATAAGAGGCTAGTGGTTTGGACTAGGCGGATTCCACGCGAGTGCATTCAGTAACTTCATTCATTCAATCTAATAATTTACCATCTAAAATGAAGATTCAACAAGAAACCATGCATATTGCAAAGAAACAACACACTTCACCATAACTTCAATGAAATGGAGTTCATTTACAATCAAGGCAACAATTTCTTGCCTTCTCTTCCTACTCTACTCTAATCGCTATTCTATTAACTATTCTAGCTACTAACTCTTGACTAACTATTAACCTTTACAAATGAAGAGCCAGAGCTTTATATAGAGAGCTCTTTACATTTCGATGGCTCTAATTGATTTACAATCAATGGCTAGGATTACAAGATGAAAACCCTAATTAGGGTTTGTTACAACAAACTCCTCTAGCCAATGATAAAATTACATTCAATGCATGAGGAAACCGAGGTAGGTACATCGGAGTTTGTGTCTCCGTGCATAAGTGTGGTTTACTAAATCTGGACCCTCTGATGTGGAGTCTTTTGATTGGAGGAATAGTGATTGGGATGCCACCTTGTCTAGTACTTGCTCTATGATGACCTTGGTCGATCCTCCTTTGTCCTTGATGTGCTTGAGGAACGATGTGGAGTCTTCTGATTGGAGGAATAGTGACTGGGATGCCACCTTGTTTGGTACTTGCTTTGTGATGACCTTGGTTGATCCTCCTTCATCCTTGATGTGCTTGAGGAACGATGTACCTTTCCTTGGCTCTCCTATGTTTGATGAGACTTCTTCTTGATTTTGCATAGTGATGGTAGGAGGTCATAGTCAAGTCACTCCTTCTCTGGTAGCATTTCTCTCTTTGAAGTGTTTGTAGGATCCTTCTTCTGATATCTTGTGATCTCTTAATGTGATAGAATGAAGATCTTGAGGTTTACTTGTTCTATTGCCTGCAATTCCTTGAACACTTGAAGTCCTTCAACTTAGAAGCACTTTGAGTCTTCTTCCATATCCTTGATGATGATGAGGTTTGAAGAGGTCGCCCCTGTCCTTGCCTAATCTCTTTCCAACTTGGTCTTGTAGATCTACAAAACAAACAAAAGATGGTGTCAAGCACATACGATATATTCATCCTAACATGGTATTTCTCACTTCAAACCATCAATAAGAAGGCACTAGGATCAATTTCGCTCTGGACCCTCTAGAAGGACAGGACCTATAATGGAAATTTCTGCTCTGGACCCTTTGGAAGGACAGGACCTATAATGGAAATTTTCGCTCAGGACCCTTTGGAAGGACAGGACCTATAATGAAATTCACTCTGGCCCCTTTGGAAGGACAGGACCTATAATGAAATTCGCTCTGGACCCTTTGAGAGGTACAGGAGCGAACCAAGCAATTTCACTTAATTCCCTAATCATAACTCATTCTTCAAGGCATTAGACTCCATAATTGTGCTCTTTCTAGGTATAGACAAGCCGTTTGCTCCCAAAAATTGCTTAGGAAGGGGGTCGTTCAAGTGCTAAGGCAAGGTAGAAGGTCCATTGAAGAAGTTCGCTTTGGACCCTTTGGAAGGGTCAAGGGCGAATTTCTTCCTTTAGGTTCAATTCTTCCTTCTTCTTACTTCAATTTGCATTGATCTTCACCTTTCAATCCCTCTCTCATGAAGACATCATTTATTTGACCCCCAGGAAGGCCTAGAAGAAATCTCGCTTGGGTATCTTTGGAAGGTACATGTCCTCAAGAGGAATTCGCCCTAGACACTTTGGAAGGGTCAAGAGCGATTTTTTGCATTTTTGCACAAATTCTTCACACTTTGTGACCACAACTCACTCAGATGCATGTCCAAGGATGCCTCTAAGTTCAATCAACCTCAATCAATGCTAGGCTTGATGTAAATTGGGAGCAAAAGGAGGTTTCAAGAGAATTAGCTTTGGACCCTTTGGAAGGGTCAGGAACGAAATTCTTCCTTTGATGCCATTCATCTTCCATTCGTCATTACTTTGCCTTGAATTTAACTTTTCCAACCCTCCTCTTATCATGATTATGTCAACTCGCCTCTATCTTAGCTTAAAACAAGATCTTTTTAGTGCATTAGGTGAAATAGGGAGTCCTTCTAAGGATTTTGCTCTGGACCCTTTGGAAGGGTCAGGAGCTTAGGTGAAATTCGCTCCTGTCCCTTTCGAAATTCATATTTTCACATCATTGCTCATGAATTTTAATAAGTTCAAACCTTTTAAGAGAGCTTAAGCAGAGACTCCTTCAAATTTTTCTTGTAAGATGCATGTCTCACCTTGATTTGCTCCAGACCCTCAGCAAGGTACCCAAGCTAAGAGAAATTCGCTCTGGACCCTTTGAGAGGGTCAGGAGTGAAATTCTCAAGTTTGCATAAATTCTTTGCTTTTTTATCACTCAATTCACTTTGAAGGCGTGGATAGATCAACCTTCCCTCAATCATACCATGGGGACAAGTTTTATGATGCAAATTAGGAGCAAGAAGGGAGATTTAAGGAAATTCGCTCCTGTCTCTTTGAAAGGTACATGAGCGAATTTAGCTCTAGGGCTCAAATTCTTGAATATACCTCAAGTCTCCAAGTTCAAGCTTCATGTCCTTGCTCTTCTATTTTGTTTAGAACAAAATCCTTTCAATGCTTTGGGCGAAAAAAGGGGTCTTTGAAGAATTTCGCTCCTGTACCCCTGGAAGGGTCAGGAGCGAATTTGAGGTTCTAGCTCAAATTCTTCACTCTCTCTCAAATTTTCAAGTCTAAGTGTGTCCCAATTCACTTACAAAAATGAATTCAAGCTAATTTCTTTCCAATTCTTGCCTTAAAGTGAAGGTTTTGTCCAGAATAGGAGTCAAAAGGGAGTCTTGGAAGATTTCGCCCCTGTCCCTTTGGAAGGGTCAGGAGCGAATTTGACAATCTAGCTCAAATTCTCCACCTTTGCTCAAACTTTCAAGTCTAGACTTGATCATTAGGCGTTTTCTAAGTGCAAAATAGGTCAATTTTATACCAATCAATGCCTAGAGTACAAGAACTTCATCATCTATTGACTTGACCAACTCAAACCTTCAAAGGGAAAATCCTTGACAACACTTACTCACATATCTTCATTCACTTCCTTGACTAAATGACATAGGTCTTAAAGGCAAGGCCACCCTTGGATTTTCACTTAAACTCATGGCAAGGTACAAAGATTCCCTTACCATCAATCAAGACTTAACCCCAGAAACAAGTCCCCAAGCCTAACCAAGAGGAAGCTTTCAACAGAGACCCTGACCTAGACCACCTACTGACCCACTTCAATTCAAGCAGACCCTGCTATCCTAATGATCCCTCTGGCAACTCCCTAATGCAAAGATTAATAGCCAAGAACCTAAAAGACTAAGCCAAGAAAACCAACCCTAGAAAGCAAAAAGTAGGGGTCCCCATTTGCAATGGGGCGATGTGTGAATACGTCACAACAAGTTTGTTACACCCATTGCATAACATTTAATTCTTGACCAATGTTAAAATTACATTTTATGGGACACATGTCCTTCCTTGAATGTCAACCAATGAGAGAAGAGGTTAGATACTTCGAACTTTGTGCCCCCACATATGGTAGTTATCCTCCTTGTTGGATGAAACAAGTGCATTGAATCTGGATGCCTTAAATTGGAATGATGTGATTGGGTTGAAAATGACTAGGTGCCACCTCAACTTGCTCCTTGTAACTCATCACAAGTGTTTGTGATGGGGCAATATCTCTTGATACTCAATATTTCCAAGCGTCATGATGATGATCATATTGCTCAAGTCAACCTTCTAACCTTGATTAACTCTTTTGAAACTATCTCCTTGATCACATTTGCATCTTCTTTCTCGTGTGGAAACTCCTTCCTTATGATGTCTAGAACTTGTTCTTGCATTGCTCTCCATTTTGAATCTCCTATCTTAGATTACCTCTCGCTTGACAAGTATTCTTTGATTTCCGAAGGAAATTCAAGATAGTCATATGTTCCTTTCTTGATGTTGATCTCTACACTTGCCTTGTAGTACCTTTCCTTTGATGCCTCCTCCCTGTAATGATTCCTTCATGTTGTGAAATCCCTTGTTGCTCATCATCCATGTGATTGAGTTCTTCTCTCCATCATTCCACGTGCTTGCTTCTTGCATCAGACCTTGATGTTGCTTGTAGCTAGCTGTCATGTCCCCTCCTTGATCGTTATATATATATATCTTAATAAAGTAATTATTATTATTAGTTAAAAGAATAATTACCAGCAAATTATTTATTATTTATTATTTATTTATTTATTTATTAAATTAATAATATTATAAACATAATTTACATATTATGTTTATTACTAATATTATTATTTATTATTTTATTATTATTATTATTTACTATTTACATGAAACATAATTTATTATTTATTTATTAGTAATATTAAATTAATAATATTATCGATCACAATTGAAAGCAATGCTTTGTAAATGACAGAGATTAAGACATTAAATGTATTAAGACAACGATCAACTTCAAGGGAGGTGGAGGAGAATACACGGGGAATGGGTAACTTATCCTTTCATATATTCAGATCGGGCAAGCTCTGCTGAGCGCTTTTGCCTTCAGTCTATTCAGGTTGCTCTGTAGAGGATATTAAGGAGCAGCATAGCTCTCTGTTTTGCAGCCAATACCATCACATAGAAACCGAGTAATCTCAGGACCAACAGTCGATAAGGAACATCGTTTAGCCAACAATGATTAAGAATTATAAACCTATGCATGCCGATTAAAGATTAACTAATCGACTGATTAAGTCGATGTCCTGATTAAATATGAAGTGATTAGAAGATAAAGACTAGGCAAATATAAATTCAACCCAATAAGTTGATTAATCAATGTTCAGCCTCAGCTATTAATAATCGAATGGCAATACTTGTCCCTCCAATTTCACCATCCCAATCGATAAATAGATCAATCGTCATTATACGATATCCAGTCCATAATGGCTAATAAGTATAAACCATGAAGAGACACGATTTTGACTAGGGGATAGTAATTGTAATAATTAAGATACCAATTGTAAGAGGTATAAGGGTAGCGATTAAGTGTGGCCACAGTTGTTATGAAAGATGTCGATCCAGAAGAGATATGACTCATCAATCCCAAAGGTTGCCATCCGTCCAATTTGGGAGATATAAGAGTTAGATCAAAAAAATCATTCAAAGGAGACCTTTTGGGGGATATATATGATGGGACAGACATCGATCAGATCAGAACTATTAAGTTACAGGCAGTAACATCCTTGTTCTTGGGGGTATGCATGGGAACATGCTTAATAGGTAAGCATAATATATAGAGTCTGATAATGTTTTATGCAGAATTTAATGGTAAAATTCATATAAACTACATTATGTATGACAGCCACTCTTAATTCCATCTACAGTGGCAGACCAGATCTGATGCATGTCAGATATGTCTGTCCTTACAGTTATTAAATAACACTGGGTGAACCTTCCTGCTGCAAATCGATCACATCCAAGGCATCTGAGCAAGCATCAAAAATGCTTTCCCAATCCCGCATCAACTTTTGAAAGTTATTGATGTGAATCATGAGAGAAACCAATTCATCTAGTTGATTCTTCCTTATAGATTCCAACTGCTTGAGTAAATAAACTTCCATCTTTTCTTTCAACTCTTCCAAGTTCAAATTGCTGGAAGCGTGGACATATTGTCCCAATAATTCTTCAATAGATGTAAGGATCTTGGATTGTATATCTTGAATGGATTCTTCCATCTCAATGCATTCTTGCTTTGCATGATCATATACTGACTTCCGCATGGCCAAAGAACAATACCAACCATGGAAATCATAACATTGCCTTCCTGAACAACTCTCCTAGATCAATGTGGACATAGGAATTCGCTTCAACACCTTAAGACAAGGAACAGTCTTCTCCTACACTTGTTGGAAATCTTTCAAAACTCCTTCCAAGTACTACATCCTAAATATGAGCATTGTTGTCTTATCAAATGCTTGGACAAACTGAGCTAGGAAATCATCCGCTTGCTTCAAAACATCTTCTATCCATCTTCCAACCTGTTGTGACGTGTTCACACATCGCCCCATTGCAAATGGGGACCCCTGCTTTTTGCTTTCTAGGGTTTGTTTTTCTGAGTTTCTAGGGTTTTGTCTGTTAGCCATTGCTTTTCGAGTGTCGCCAGGGGGATCACTAGGATGGCAGGCTCTGCTTGAGCCGAGGTGAGTCTTTGGGGCCCTAGAATTAGGGTTTCTTTGAAAGTCTTCCTTAGGGCTTGGTTTTGCTCTTGTTGCTAATTGTGTCTTGCTTGGTGAGTGAGTATCATTCTTGAAGGTCTGAGTTAGGTCGAGTTGGTGAGTGATGAAGTCTGGAATGTCATCCTGATCTTCAAATGCCCTGAAATTTGGCTAAGTCTGGAATGTCTTGATCCTGAAATTTGACTAAGTCTGGAAAACTGAAGAATCCTCCAAAAACTAGATTTTGCAATATAACTCTTGGAGGTCCGAAACCACTCTCAAACATCCTGACAGTATATATGGAATATAACTTAAAGTATAATCTTTCTTCTTTCTTATACTTAAATGTTATATTCCATAAAATGATCCTGACAGAGAGACCAAAATGTCAAATTTCGCTCCTGACCCTTCCAAAGGGTCCAGAGTGAAATTCTTGAAAACGCTCATTTTTCTTTTAGCAAGAGTCAAGACCAAGGTGGAGATGCATGAGGAAGGATCTATGTTTGCCTCCCAAAGAGGATGAGAGTTGGAAAAGTCAAGGATCAAACCCAAAAGGTGAATTTCGCTCCTGACCCTTCCAAAGGGTCCAGAGCGAAAATCTTTGTAGCTCTCATTTCCTTTCTAATTTTGACTAAGTGTTGGTCTCTAAGGCACGTTGGAAGATAAATTAGTATGTTTTTGCCTTGAGATGGAGTTGGATGGTTTTGAAGATCAAGATTTTAGCCTAAAAGAGAATTTCGCTCCTGACCCTTCCAAAGGGTCCAGAGCGAAATTCATTATATACTTCATTTTCTCCCTTGTTTTAGCTTGAAACCTTGCTCCTTTGATGAAGAATGATCTATATTTGCCTCCAGGAGAAAATTGAAGTTTGAAAAATGAACAATCAAGCCCAAATTGTGATTTTCGCTCCTGACCCTTCCAAAGGGTCCAAAGCAAAAATCCTCCTAAGGCTCATTTCCTCCCTAGTTTGACCAAATTTTGATTTGCAAGGCATCTTGAAGGGAAGAGTGGACATGTTTGGACTTTGGAAATGTTTGAAAGCCTTGAAAAAATGAAGGATTCTAGCCAAGGGAAATTTCGCTCCTGACCCTTCCAAAGGGTCCAAAGCGAAATTCATCATCAACTTCATTTGCTACCTTGTTTGAGCTTGAAACCTTGTCCCTTAGGTGGAAAATGAACTAAGTTTGCTTCTTGAGATGGTTTGAAGTTGGAGAAGTGAGTGATCAAGCCTAGAATGAGATTTTCGCTCCTGACCCTTCCAAAGGGTTCAGAGCGAAATTCCTTGCAAGCCTATTCTTTTGACCTTGTTTTGGCTTAAGACCTTATCCCTTGGGTGAAGAATGATGTCTAGTTGTCTTCTAGAGTGGATTGGAGTTGAAGAAATGGAGAATCAAGCCTAGAATGAGATTTTTGCTCCTGACCCTTCCAAAGGGTCCAGAGCAAAAATCTTAAAATCACCTTATTTTCCTTACAAAATCAAGTCAACTTTGAGTCTTTATAGTTTGGATGAGTGTGAGGAGAGGTGTTCTTGCCCTGTTGAAGTTGATTGAGGTCAAATGATGAAGGAGATAGCTCAAACCAAGGATTTCGCTCCTGACCCTTCCAAAGGGTCCAAAGCAAAATTCCTAGAAACACCTTTTTTTTTTTTCCATTGGAGGAGGTCAAGTCCTTGATTTTTTATGGCATGGATGGAAGTGGGATAGCATGTCCTTGCCTCTTGAGGTGATTTTGAGTTGGAGAAGTGAAGAATCAAGCCCAAATCATGATTTTTGCTCCTGACCCTTCCAAAGGGTCCAGAGCGAAAATCCTCCTAGACCTCATTTCCTTCCCTATTTGACCAAATTGTGATGTCCAAAGCATGTTGAAAGGGAAAATGGACATGATCTTTCCTTTGAGAGTGTTTGATAGCATTGAGGAATGAGGGTTTTAGCCAAGAAAGGAATTTTCGCTCCTGACCCTTCCAAAGGGTCCAGGGCGAAATTCCTTACAAGCATATATTTTTAACCTTGTTTGAGCTTAAAACCTTGTTCCTAGGTCGAAGAGAGATGAAATTTCACCTTGCAAAGAAGATTGGCATTGAAAGAATGATGATTTTGGGCTAGAAAAGGAAAATCGCTCCTGACCCTTCCAAAGGGTCCAGAGCGAAATTGTGCAAAACCTATCTTTTCCCTCAAATTTATGCCAAGTCTAGTGTGGGTCAAGATTAGAGGTGTCCTTAGGCATGTCCTTGAATGGTCAATAATTATCAAGTTTGAAGGAATTAAGCCAAATGCTGAAAATCGCTCTTGAACCTCCCAAAGGGTCCAGGGCAAAAATTCTTCAACCACCTATTTCCCCTTGCAAAATCATGTCAAACTTGGGTTGGATGTGAGAGGAGAAGTGTTTTCTAGCCTTTTGAGGTGAATTCAACTTGAAATAATGGAGGAATAAGCCTAAATTAAGAAATTCGCTCCTGACCCTTCCAAAGGGTCCAGAGTGAATTTTCTCTAAATCATCTTTTTTCCCAATTTTGTGCCAAGCCAAGTGCTGACTAGGGCGAGTTTTGATGGAAGAGGTCCTCAGGAATGACTTTGACTTAGCAATGATTATCAAATTTGAAGGAATTGAGCCAAAAAGTGATTTTCGCTCCTGACCCTTCCAAAGGGTCCAGAGCGAAAATCTTAAAACCACCTATTTTTCTTGCAAGTCTAGTCAAACGTTAGGTTTTCATGGCTTGGATGGGTGCGAGGAGACATGTTCTTGCCTTTTGAAGTTAATTGGTGTTGAAAAATGATGGAAATTAGCCCAAACCAAGGATTTCGCTCCTGACCCTTCCAAAGGGTCCAGAGCGAAAATCTTAGGATCACCTACTTTCTTTGCAAGACAAGTCAAAATTTTGATTTTTATGGCCTAGTTAGGAGTGAGGCAATGTGTCCTTAGTCTTGGAGGTGAATTCAAGTTAAAATGATGGAGGAATGAGCCTAAAACAAGATTTTTGCTCCTGACCCTTCCAAAGGGTCTAGAGAGAAAATCCTAAAAACCATCATTTTCTCCAAAATTTGTGCCAAGCCAAGCCTAGACCTAGGTAAGATAAGCCCTTAAGATTGCCCTTGAATGGATTTTGGCCACCAAAAATGTAGATTTTGAGCTAAGACGAGGATTTCGCTCCTGACCCTTCCAAAGGGTCCAGAGCGAAATCCTAGAGAGAACCTGTCCCTGGCCATGATTTTGAGCGAATTTTCCCTTTTAGGCCTTCCGGGGATCAAGTAAATGTTGTCAAGTTGAGAGATAGATCCAATTGAGGGATTCAAGGGGAGACAAAGTGAGAAGAAAGGAATTGAGTGAGGGAAGACAAGCTAGGAATGAATTTCGCTCCTGACCCTTCCAAAGGGTCCAAAGCGAAATTCTTCAAATCAACTATTTTTTCCCTTGTATGAGGCCAAGACTTTGATTCTTAGGACGTGGTTGAGGATGGCAAGATGTTATTTAGCCTTGCAAGATAGATTGGAGTGAAGAAGATGAAGGATCAAGCTTAAAACTTGAATTTCGCTCCTGACCCTTCCAAAGGGTCCAGGGCGAAATTCATAAAATGTCCTTTTCCTTCAAGATTGAGCTAAGCCAAGACGGTGATCAAGGCAAATTGGACCTAAAGATGGCCATATGCAAGTGTTTCATTAGGTTTTGAGTCCAAGAGATAAGGATTTTGAGCTAAAGAGTGGATTTCACTCCTGACCCTTCCAAAGGGTCCAGAGCGAAATTCCCAAAATCACCTAGTTTGCCCATGAGGAAGGTCAAGTTGTGGATTCCTAGCCTTTGGTGAGGAGAAGGATAGCGTATGCTTGCCTTGGAAGGCATTTTGGAGTAGAGACATGGTGGAATTTGTTCAAAAATGCAATATTCGCTCTTGACCCTTCTAGAGGGTCCAGGGCGAAATTCTTATAGTGCCTGTCCCTGGAAAGAATCTTGAACTAACTTCATTTTAATATCTTTTGTTGATGATTTAAGGTGTGAAATACTATGTTGAAATGAATTTATTATGTCCTTAATCATCTTTTGATTTGTTTTTGCAGATGAAAGAAGATCAAGCCAAGACAAGGACGACCTTCTCCAGTCCAGCATCAACAAGGACGGCCTTCTCCGGTCCAGCATCATCAGGGAGGACCTCTTCCAGTCCAGCATTTCAAGGAAAGGTACACCATCCATCCTGCACATCAAAGACAAAGGAGGTTAAAGCAAGGGTTCGTTGAAGAGGCAGACAATTTCAGAAGAGTTAATTAAAGTTAGCTTCTCAGCATCATCAAATTGAATATCTACCAAGATGCAAGTGTCAGACAAGGTGGCATCCCAATCATCACTCTTCTAGTCGGATTGGTCCACCTCAACGTGTCCAGATTCAATGTACCTGACTCATCAAAGATGGCACAAATTTCGATGTACCTACCTGTTGACGTGTATTTTCTACACAATCATACACAGAATAAAATACCAATAGGTATCTTATCCTCTCTTGAGAAAATAGTCTCTAACTGCTGAAGATCTGCAAAAAGGATCAGTTAGATGGACTCCAAGGTTCTTTTAGTGGGGTCTCCACGTGTGGACAAGCTTTTTTAGTGGTATGATGTGATTTGCTGTTTCCTCCAAGGCGTCTTACGGATTCCAAAGGCTCGAAGATTTTACTAATCTAAAAGGAACTTTCAAAAAAAAGGCAAAAGGACAGGGTTTAAGGAAGTCTAATCTAGCCTAACCCTATGAATGACTTAGCATGAATGAGATTTGGCAAGACTCAACCAACTTCAATTTTGCCATAAGATAACAACTCAATTGAAATTAGTGCGATCTTCTAAGGTAATAACGGTGTTCAATGCATCAAAGACCAAGGACACTACTATGAAGGTACATATCCTAGATACGAAAATGCTTGAAGGTTAAGGACGCAAAGTGTTTTCCAGTCGACCACGCAAGGCGTTCCTACAATCAGCAAGAAGCTAGTGGTTTGGATTACGAATCCTACCAAATATCAAATCTCACACTTAGTCTTTCAAATTAACAAACTACTTTGATTGAGCGTGATTCAAGTACATCCAACAACCATGAAGATAACTTAAGAAATTTGCAACAAAACACCATAACTTCAATATTTTATTGATTTCCAAGTCATCATATACAACAATTGCTTGAATTTCTCTCTTCAAGACTCAATCCTGCTACAAAATAAAAATTGCTTCTAACTCTAATCTCTCTATTACATCAACTATTATCTCTTACACTATTCACTATTAACTATTTGAAATGAAAAAATGGGGGTATAAATAGCATCCCCAGTTACAATGAAAGGTCCAGATTGAAAATAAATCAATGGACAAGATCATGACACCTAAACCCTAATTAGGGTTTGTTACAAATGACCTCCTTTTTACTGAACAATATTAAATACATAGCCAAATATTAAATTTGGCACAAAAATCTAGGAGGTATCAACCAATGAGAAATAAGATGTCATGTCATCTGTAACAACCTTTCATCTAGAATCTTATTCCCTTTCCAACTCTCTTTCTTAGCATATGCAATGAATTTTGTCACGATTCCTTCGATTTCTGTGTTTGGAATCTCGGGAAGATTCTTGATACTCTCTTCTAAGTGGATAACCTGATCAAATGCATCTAGAAGAGCTGTGTCCCAAGTAGGTTCAAGTTCCTTTGTTCTATCAATCAGGAGCATGGTGGCATACATCTGATCATACTGCTCATCTGTAACATCTGCGTCCTTGCGAAAGATGATCTTGATTCTATCCTCAAATTCTTGTAAATCCACATCTGTCTCGACCTCGATCCTTCTGCCAAGAATGGTACGAAGTACCTCAAATACTCTGTCCTGGATCGGATTGATCACCTCCTCAACTTGACCACATCTAACACTGATGTCCTCGAAGAGAACACTCTTTATATGGAGTAAGGTTGACCACTGAAACAAACTGTGAGAATCACCTTCTAAGATCCTCTCTTGTGCTAAAATTCTTCTGGATGTGTGTCTTATAACTTTCAAGACAGGGATGACAACGTCCTTGGTATGGGCAAACGCAGCTACTGTTGCCATCAATCTGTGGATTATCTCAAGAACTTGGATAGCCTGATGGGTGATCTTCGACATCCTTGTAACAAACTCAATGGCCACCGTGTGAGATCTATCCATCCAACTACATGTACGCTGGACCAGGTTCCTGAATCTTTCTGCTTCATTGATCGATTGAAGGGGCAATGCCTGTAATGGTGATCTAACTGGATCCTGACGTCCCAAAGGTTCATTGATGTGACTGAAATATGTCCTCCATGCACCGACCTCTCTCTCAAGCTTTCTATTCTTTTCTACTTCTTCTCTAAGCTTGTCCTTCAATGCCTCAAATGTGTCGGTGGCATCATCTAAAGTCTGCTCTGCTGTGGATGGTCCTAACTCAATAGTCTGTATATGATAGTCTTCTGCTAGGATCTCACCCTCATATTTGTCTGCTGCTGGTGTAGCTATCTGCAGTTTTCTAGATCCAGTCTCATCTCGAATCATCTTGGACATCTTTGTAGCCTTCTTCTTCTCTGTTGTCATATGTGAACGTCCCACGAGGCTCTCTAAATCAATTGCACTGTCCTCGTCCTCAATTACGATCACCTTGGTTAATCTTTCCTTCAACCAATCTGGGATATTCGATCTTGTCTCTTGAACTTGAATTTCTTTATGTACTATTTCTTCTTGTCTGGGAGGAGATGTTACTTCGTTATCTTCTTCTAAATCATAGTCTTGGAGAGATCCATCGGATGAAACATGCTGTGCCTGTCCTTCCTCCTGTCTATCATTCTGTACCATCGATTCCATGGACTCTTCCACTCGAACTGTTCTATCCTCTGGTCTGGAAGAAGTACCTGGTGTTTGATCTTTGTTGGCACCTTGCTTTTTCTTGGAAGACTCTTTCTTTTCTGATCTTTCCTTTCTCTTCGAACCTCTCGAATGGAGATTGCCCTCACTGGCACATCGAAGGTTACCTTCACCTGAATTCCTAGGATTAGGATTGCCTTCACTAACACTGGCTCCACCTTCGGCTGGTTTCTCTTCCAAAGTAAAAGACATAGCTATGCCCTGTTCTCTCAACTTCTGATGCTGAACGTCTACCCATCTGCGAGTACAAGACAAGACTGGTGCCATCAAATCATCTAAATCCACGGCCTCGGGCTCATTCCAATTCAAACTAATTGTTTTACTTTCTCTATCATATGAAGATTGGATGTGCCTGCCGTTGTCCTGAGCTTGGTCGGCTACTCTGTAAATCTTGCATTTCCTGATGAAATCCAAAGGCAATCTAGAATGTATCTTTCGTTTCACTTCGAGATCATCTAGGAGATTCATCATAAAATCTTCAATTTGGTACTCATGTCTAAATCTTCTACCGACCGTCTCCTCTAAATGTCCAAGTGGATCAAAACTATTCCTCCAAGCAAAAGATGAAAAAGGATACAAGGCTAACTCCTTCTCTGCGTCATCCATGGCTGAGACATTGGGACATACCTCAACTGAATTACCCAAAATGATAGGTACCTGAACTCCATTCTGATGTCTGTGTCTGAATGCCTTCACATATGCTGCCAACTGCCTTGTTACTTCAAGTAACACAATTCTGTCTGTCGGGTACCTCGGCAACATGTATGGAGGTAAAGGACATCCATGCACTCTAATGTAAGTGAACTTGGGAAACTGAATGAACCAAGCACCGTACCTCTTGATGAATTCCTGGGCATCCTTAGATAATCTGTTGTGAATCCCTCCTTGCAACGTCCTTGTGATGTTCATCGTGAAAGTATCATTGACTAACTTGTAGTTCTTCCCTGGTGGATGATGCAAGTAGGTATAGGATTCACAAGCTCTGACCTCGCCGGGTCCTCTTCCAATCACTCCTCTGTGAGGTAGTCCTGCGTACTCAACGCTCCTGATTAAGGCATAGATGACGTATGAACTCATGTGGAAGGACTTAGTAGCCCTGAGTCTTCTCAACTGTACGTCTAAGCAATGGCTAATTATCCTAGCCCAATGTATCGTACCCTTTCCTTGAACAATCACCTGGATGAAGTAAAACATCCATTTCTCAAAATAGAAGGCATGAGGTGCTCCTGTAACTCTGTTGAGCATGGTAATCAAATCTCTGTACTCCTCTTGGAAATCAATCCTGTGTGGTGTGTTCGGTACTTTGCTCAGACGGGGACGACTCTTGAGTAGCCAGTTCTTGTTGATTATGCTTAGGCAAGCATCTGGATCATCATCGTACACTGATCTGGCTCCTTCAATGCTCTTATATATCATGTCCCTGTGCTCTGGAAGATGGAAGGCTTCACTTATGGCTTCCTCTGAAAGGTACGCCAAAGTGTTTCCCTCATTGGACACAATTGTCCTGGACTGTGGATTGTAATGACGGGCACACTCGATCATCAACTCGTGGCACTGAATAGCTGGAGGAAAACCGGCCGCCTTAATGATACCACTCTCTATTATTCTCCGGGCGACAGGTGATGGCTTGCCGATGTAAGGGACCTCCCGGAACTTCTTCGTGCTAAAGTTCCCCAAGTTTGTATCTCCAATGTTGCTCCACTTGGACACGATCTTGGTCTCCACTTCTTCAGTCTTCTGATCTTCTTTCATGAGAGCCGAGCGGCTGGTTGATGCTCCCGCCTTTGGGGTCGCCATACCTACACAACATTTCATTATAAGAAATAGATTTTGCAATAAATAGTGCAAATAAGAGAGACAAATTTTTAGGAAACCTCATGATAAGTCTCTAGAGTTATCATTTCCTAAAAATACAACGATTGAGCCAAGAGATTCAAAATTTCAAAATTTCAAAATCTGAAACATGACGATGAATGAATAAAGCAATAATAATTAAATCGCCATACCTCGATAGAGAGCTAACTCTAGAATGCAAAAACAAAATTAGGCAAAATTGAGGTATAAAGTAATCTTCGATATGATCCCCTCAAAATTGACTTCGCCACCTCTGGAGAGAACGTGATCTTCAATTATTGCCTTGGACGTGGTCTCAAATGGATCTTCAAGTTCGCACTTTGGCGTGGTCTTCAAATTCGCACCACCTTTGGTCTTCAACGCAATTCGCACTCCACACAAGATGATATTAGCGCCACCTTTGGTTTGAAATCGCACCACCTTTTGATAACTAAGCGCGCCACCCTTGGATGAATGAAACTCGCACCACCTTTGAACACACTTCGCACTATATTCGCCTCTTCTCAATTCGCATGAAGAAAGGTAAAATAATGATGTAGAAATGATAGTTTTTACCCCCCTTTATATAGCGCTCACATCACAATTCACCCTCAAGGCCGACTTGATAAAAATAAAACCATTTTTTAAATGATTTGCAATAAAATAACAAGGCCGACTTGCCTAATTGAGCGCTCAAATCGATTTTTATATTAATTAAATAATTAATTATTAATGCCTTGCGTTTTTTAGATAAAAATTTCGATTTTTAATAAAGGCAAAAAATAATTAATAAAAGATAACGCCATATTAAATGCTAAATAAATAAGATTTTCAAATTTTAAATCGATTTAGCATTTAAGGAAAATTTGAATTGTTTAATTTGGCGCCAAAAATATGAAAATAAAGGGACGTACCTCATCGCTCTGGTCCCTTGGAGAGGGACAGGAGCGATCCATAATTTTGGTCTTGATTTTGCATTTTTCACGTTCAACTCCTTCATCTCCATGTTGAAAATCGATCAACTTGATGGTCCTTCCAATTTGATCGCCTTGTGTGCGCATATGGGTGTCTTTTAAGTGCATATCACCCTGGTCCTTGTCCAAAGGACAGGAGCGATCCATCAACTTTGTCATGACTCTTGCAATTTTTACGTCCAAGGTCCTCATCTCCACGTTGATTTTGCGATGTTTGTTGGGTCCTTCAAGCTTGAATTTCTTTCTTGTGCGAACAAGTGCATCTCATGACCATTATCGCCCTGGTCCCTTGGAGAGGGACAGGAGCGATCCTAAGGTTTTTGCTTGAAATTCTCCATTTTGATACGATCCTTTCCTTGTATCATCTTCCAAATGCCATTTAAAACCTTGTGCGTCCTTGTCTTAACGTGATTTTCAAAGAATACCATGTGTTTTGCCCAACATCGCCCTTGTCCCTTGGAGAGGGACAGGAGCGATCTCCATGTCTTCACGTTCATCTTGTATCTTTGACCTTCGAACTTCCATTGTAAGGCGAATAATATCATTGCTTGTCCATTCCACGCACGTCCCACTTGCTTTTGCAAGGTACCTTTGATGTTATAAGGATCATCACCCTTGTCCCTTGGAGAGGGACAGGAGCGATCCATGTTTTCTCTCCATTTTGAGCTCAAGTTGGTAACGTTTAACCTTGGTTCATTGTTTATTGCCTTTGAAATAACGTCCTTTACCTCGTCCATCCTCGCCTTGCCTTGACTTTGAAGGAGTATTAGTGTTTTTGATGAAATCGCTTTGGTCCTTGTCCAAAGGACAGGAGCGATATGGACTCCTTAGCTTGATTGATAATGTTTGGACGTTCAAAACTCTTGCATGTCATCCTCAAAAGACGTCTTGAACCCTTTACAACCTTGTGAAGCCTTGACTCAACGTAATTCTTGCATGAATTGATCAATATACTCAATATCGCTCTAGTCCCTTCCTGAGGGACAGGAGCGAAATTCATCATTGTGAGCTTGTTCTTGTTTATTTCAACTTACAATTATCTTCAACGTGTGTAATGACGTCCTTTCGATCCTTGGGGTCGCTTGATATTTGCTTGTCTCTTGAAATCTATGCCTTAATGGAAATATCGCTCTGGTCCCTTCCCATGGGACAAGAGCGATCCTGGGTCTTAGAGTGCAAATTCCTTCAATGCGACGACCTTGATGCTTGTGTTCGATTGAAAATGCCTTGAAACGTCCCTCGCCACCTTGTCTTGACTTGTGTCGACCTTGAACTTTGGAGGAACGACCTTGAACTTGCGTAGGAAGTATCATCACCATTGTATCGCCCTGGTCCCTTGGAGAGGGACAGGAGCGATCCTCCCCTTGTGGCCTTCATCTCACTTTGCCAGGTTCCAAGTTTATATTCAACGGACTCGTCCTTCTTCACTCTATTCGTTCATGCCTTGACATTGTTTGTAACTTTGCAAAAAAAAAAAAAGCAATTATATCAAAAATCGCTCTGGTCCCTTCCTGAGGGACAGGAGCGAACTAGGCATTTAACACCGTTATGGACGTCCCAAAAATCTCCAATTTATATTCAACGCATTTATCTCATGTTTTCCCTTGTTTTTGAACGTAAACTTGCCTTGACCCTTGTCTGGATTTTGCAAAATGAAGGAAATCGCTCTGGTCCCTGGGAGAGGGACGAGAGCCACAAGGTACCTCGCCCCGGTCCCTTGGAGAGGGACAGGAGCGATTTGGTCAATATAGGTCATTCTCCTTCGTTTTTGCATCTCAAATTATATTCATTTGGCAAAGTATCTTCCTTCGGACCCTTTCAAATTGTTAAATTTTCAAAATCTTGCAAGGACAAGGCGAAATTTGAATTGTAGCTCCGGTCCTTCACTGAGGGACAGGAGCGATTTTCCCCCTGGAGGCATTTCTGTGCTCATAAAAATCTTCAATTTATATTCAATGGAAAGATCTTGCCGTTCTCCATCACTTCCAACTTGAAATTTGTCTGGACTCTGCAGGGATGATGAGATATTTGAAAATGAGCTCCCGTCCTTCACTGAGGGACAGGAGCGATTTTGCTCCTACAGGCCAAAATAACATGATTTTTCACATTTTAACACTTCACGAGGCGAAAACCAATCAATTCCAATGCCCAGGATCAAAAATCAAAAAAGTCAAAATTTGGTCAAAATATTCAATTGGACAAAAATTCACATTGACATCCAACACTTAGACAAATTTAAGCTCTGCATTAACATTCCAATTGAGAATTAGACCATTTTGGCGAATTTATTGCATTCAAAATTTGCATTCTAGAAAAGAAACTCAAAAGCTCTCAAAAACGACTGGATTTTGGCTTGAAAAGGCAAAATTTAAAACCCTAAGGCTTGGCCCTAAATCCAGACAACTAACTAACTAACAAAACCCTAAAAACGAAAGCGAAAACGAGCGAGAAACAAGCAAAAAGAGGGGGTCCCCATTTGCGATGGGGCAATGTGTGAAATGGTCACAACACTACCCCAGTTATCCATTGGTCGAATATACCAAAGAAGACATGTGTCCAAATAATGCAATTATTTCATTGGTCAGAATTGAGTTGGTTGTAACAAACCCTAATTAGGGTTTTCATTGTAAAATCTCGGCCATTGATCTAAAATTGATCTGAGCCATTGAATTGTATTGAGAGCGCTATATAAGCCCTGGCTCCTCATTTGTAAAGGCTAATAGTTAGTCATTAATAGCTAGAAGGTTAATAGTTAGTTCATAGAGGTTAGAATAGCTAATGATTAATAGCAAATAGAATAGCAGTTAGAGTAAAATAGGAAGAGAAGGCAAAGATTGTTGCCAAGATGTTGTTGTAAAAGACTTGTAAACCTCATTGAAGAAATGGTGAAATCTATGGGTCGATTCAACAATTTGCATGGTCTCTATACTTCTCAGATTTGATTTCATGTTATTAGATGAGTGGAAGAAATGTGTTTGATTGATGGTGAAATTTGTATATCCATACTACTAGCAGTTTGTTGATTGCAGACTTGCCTTGTGTAGTCAACTGGAATCATCCAGCTTGAGCTTAACTTCAATTGTCGCTTCTTCGTTGACATGCATCAACCTGATGGTGTCTATGCCTATAGTGATGATCTGAACATCATAAAGCTTTCCTCCGAAGATCGCACTAACCTTGTGGAAATGGTCCTGGGATGTCAAAACAAGACTTAGTTAGAATTTCATCAAAGGTCATTCATTGCTCTTACATTCTTACTGTCAAAATTAGATCCTTTCCTCGCCCTCTTCCTTTTTTCTTTTTTTCAAAATCTAGGCTAGTGAAATCTTGTGTTCCAGCAATATTCAAAGCAAATCAGACATTTAGTCATCAAGTGTAAGTCCCCTTGTGATTCTAGCAAAATCACATCATACCACAAAGAGCTTATCCACGAGTAGAGAACCTACATACAAGAACCTTGGAGTTGCCTCGACTGATCCTTCGGCGAGATCTTCAGCAGTCAGGAAACTTTGCTCAAGAGAGGATAAGGTACCTTTAGGTATTTATTCTGTGTTCGCATGTGCATGAAAAACACATCAACACAACCTCCTGATATGTATTCCCCATTGCCTCATGATCAAAGGGGGATCCATGAGCAATAGCAATGGGTGAGACAAAGGAAGGGTCCTCACACCTTATCCCTTCAATATACTCCTTGAGTCTCCTATTCTCACTCTCAAGCATCTCTTTCTTCTCAATAGTCTTGTCAAAACATGCCTCAATTGCCTTGACCATATCAGCAAGCTCCTGAAATTCTTGTTTCTTCATAGTAGGCCCAAGGTCAATTGTGGTAACTTGATAATCCACAAGAGTGACCACATCTCTAGTCTTGTCACATGTCAGGACAGCCACTTGTGCAATACATGCTCCTATATCATCTCTAGTAATCCTAGCGAACATCTTCGCTTTCTTCTGCTCCTTTCCTTGCCAACCCTGGCTAGGAAGTCATCAATATCTTATGTGGGCTACGCCTCTATCACTTTCTTCTTCTCCATGCTACTCAGCAACCAATCGAGAATGGTAGAAAATTCCATCCCATCTTCGAGGTGTAGATCTTGATCAAGTCCTCTCAAGTCTGAAATAACATCATCATTTCTTTCCTTATCCTTAGTTAAATCCACCACATTGTTGCCCAAATTGACCTCAAGCTAAAATGTGGGAGATCCTGGTTGTTCTTCATCATCTTCATGTGGTGTCGATTGTGCTGTAGCATGTAAATATGGGTCATTCTCCAGTAGGATTTCCGTATCGAAACCCCATTCAAACTCATTGTCTTTCTTTGTCATATCATTCTCCTTCACAGATGAGGAACTCATGGTAGATTGAGGAGTGTTAGACTTATGTTTTTTGTGCCTCGACTCTTGGCTAACAATCTCCTTGCCTTTCACTTGTGATCCTCCAAGCATACCTTTCCTTCTTTTAGGAGCCTGACTCTCCTCATCATTGTGCGTTCTAACATTGCTTATTGTCCTTTCATCATCATGGAGAGAGGACTCCTCATTTCTCATCTTGTCATAGGTAAAGGTGACCTTTAGTTTTCTCAACTCAATAATGTACTTGTCTACCCATTCCCTAGAGTGATCATTCACATCTCTCATCAAAATATTCAAATCTACCAACTCAGGTTGCGACCAACTAGGCAACGTGATAGGCTTGTCTTTCTCATTTGCATACTGTGTATGGATGTGATCCCCATCATCTTGCACCTAATCTGGAATAGAGAAGAAGTTACACTTCCCTATGAAGTTCACTAACATACGAGACCACATCTTCCTTCTAACTGCAAATTCGTCCATGAGATTAGCCCAATCATCTTCGATGTCAATCTTATGTATAAACTTCCCTCCCTTAATTGTCACAATTCTTTGAAATGGATCAAATAGATCCCTGCCTCTATAGATTCCAAGATGATAGAATTCCAATTCCTCATTAATTGTCTCTATTGCGGATGCGATGTGGCATACCTCCTTCATCTTCCCAAGCGAGATAGGAAAAGTTATCCCTATTATGTGCTTCGCCTTTTGGATGAAATTATACTCTAAAAGTTGTCTCACTACCTCAAGTAAAACCATCTTGTTTGTCGGATACCTAGGAAGCTTGTATGGTTCTGAAGTGAATCCTTGAATCCTTAGGTACATGAAGGTAGGAAACTGGATATACCATGACCGGCACTTCTCAATAAGTGTCATTGCCTCTTTAAACAACCGTTTATGTATTCCACCTTACAGCAACCTTGTGATGTACATGGTGAAGACGTTATTCACCTTTTTGTAATGTTCAATTTCATGTAGGTGGAGTTGCGGCTAACACTCAAACTCTGTATTGCCCTGGCCCATTCCCAACTATGCCCTTGCATATCAATCCTTTGTACATAATATGTCTGGCAAGCATGTAGACTAGGTAGGAGGTCATATTGAATGCCCTTGTTTTCTCCAAACCTCTCAACTGGATGTCAAGGTTGTCACTTATAATCTTCACCCAGTTGATCATTGTTCCTCCCTCTATCCCTTCAATAAAATAGTGCATCCATGTCTCAAATAGTACCCCTTGTGGTGCTCCCATGACTCGGTTGAGTAGAAATATCAAATCATTGTACTCCTTGAAGTTAAAATATAGGGATCTCTTGGGTAACCTGGAGTGGTGATACCTCGTCTCAAGAACCCACTCATTGTTGATAACTGTCATACATGACTCTGATCTTCTTTCAAATTTTGCTTGCGTTTCCTCCTTGGTTCTCTCTTGCATGTTTGTACACCTGAAGATTTTGAATACTTCCCCAGTTGACTCCCCAACCAAGTATGCAAGCACTATCCCCTTCGGCGATTTGATCATTCTGGTTTGTGGATCATAATGCTTCGCACACTCAACTACAAGCTCACTACACTAAATGGATGGTGGAAAACCAGCTGCATGGTAGATTCCACTCTTCATGATATCAGCCACCAAAATGGATGGAAGATGATTCTTCATTCCAAACATTCTTCATCTCATCCTCTTCATGTCCAGGTACTCCATGTTGGTATCTCTGAACTTCTTCCATCGGGATGTTGTCTGTGACTCCAGATAGTAGCCTTCTTGTACAACATTCAATTGATTCTTCCTCACCGATATCCCCGCTTTAGACATGGCACCTGATTTTCAGACTTAGAACAAGTCACCGATATCCCCGCTTTAGACATGGCACCTGATTTTCAGACTTAGAACAAGTCTGATCACAACTGCAAATCTGAAGACACCTTGCTATACTCAGAAAATTGGGGTATTTTAATTTCAAAATGTAGTTTTAGCTCTGATTTTCTGAGTACACAGTCTGAAAACACTCTGAAAAATGCAACATTAATGGCTGGAAACACTCTTAACCATGGCGCAACTTCAATGTGCGCTACAATTTTCCCCAATCAGCTGGAAGTGAACACGCCTAGGCATAAATAATGACTGGGAACAGTCAATAGATCAGCGAACAAATGGCTGAGAACAAGTAAATACGAATCAATGGGGATGGAAATGTTGTCTCAGATCTGAAAATGGAGTTTGGACCAGCAATGGCGCCACAAATGATGTCACAATCTCTTCCAATAATGGCGCCACAAGTGACTTAGGCAAAATCACACCCCAATCAGCAATAGCGCACCCCTTCAATGCTCACAAATCCCCTCAATGGTGACGCAATCAGCCCCTAGGGCAAAATCACAGCCTCCACAACAATGGCGCCACTCCAAACTCAGCCCCTTTCAGCCCCCAAACTGTCAAATCAATCATAATATAATAATATATAAGTGCTGGAATGGGTCTTTTATTCATGTTTTCACCTTGTAAATCCACCACATAGCCAATGTGGGATAAAACTTGCCTTTTTACCAACCTGGTGGAAAATCGACTTGCATTGGGATTCAACACTTAGCATTAAATTTCACCTTCTTAGCATTTTGTTTGATCATTAAATATTTGTAGTAAGGTAAAATCGATGCCATTGGGGACACATTTGTCATTAAAATTTCACTTGAATCCAACCTTTAGCCACTTGGGGAAAATCGCACCCCATCTGGACACATAATCTTAACTTAAATTCACCCCCACTTGCAGATTTTGACCTTGAGGGGAAAATCAACCCTCATCTAGACAAATTATTTTCATCATTTAATTCATTTCCATCCCCAAATCCCACTCCAAGGGAAAATCGATGGCCATCTGGACAAACAAATTTGATCATTTTCAAGTAAAAACACTCCATAGTGGAAAAACGTCCTTCATCTGGACTCACAATCTCACTAAAACTTATAAAATTTCATCAAAATACCTTCCACGGTGTTGTGACGTTTTCACACATCACCCCATTGCAAATGGAGAACCCCTACTTTTTAGGCCTTTCTGGTCTTTTGGCTTTGTTCTTGGGTCTTGTCGCAACAGTCTCGTCAGCCTCTCTCTCAATTTGCGAGTGTTTGGGGGTCATATTGGTCAAGTCTGCTTTTCGTTTGGGTGAATTTGATAAAGTCTAGGACTCGTTTTGTTAATTTTAGGGTGTCTACCTTCAATCCTAGATTTTAGGGGTTTCTTTTAGGGTTTTGGAAAAACTAAACTTAGAACTGGAATCAAGACCCTTCAAGAAACCTCCCAGTAAAATTTGAGTGAATCCTGAGCACCTACTATTTTTAGTAAGTTTCACTACCTCCCAGATTGGTCTAATTTTGTCAAAAATCAAACTTACTATTTTTAGTAATTTCTATATTTACTAAGTTTCTATTTTTATTAAGTGCTTTCCTGACCTATTTTGCCCAAACCCTAACATTTTGAAACACTTACTATTTGGGAAAACCTATTTTGGCAGGTTAATCCCTGAAGATGCTGAAGACTGAACGTTCCTGAAGATCATTTCTAAATCCGGAAGAGTCAGAAGGCAGACAAGTTGGATCAAAAAGTGGTTAAGTGCTGAAAGCCCATTCCTGAAATGGAAAGCTCAAGAAATTTGTCTAAGTTTGGGAAATCACCCCAAATTCTTATATGGTGGCCTAATCCGGAAGAAGCTCAAAATCCATCCAACTCTGGAAGAGGCATGACATGGTAAATTCCTTACCTTCAGCAAAATTACTCCCAAACACTCAGCTGGGTGCCAAAATGGAAGTCTCATGGAGGATTCACAATTTAGTGGAATTCCTCCTCCATGGCAAAATACCACCCAAACACTCAGTTGGGCACCAAAATGGAGGGGTCATGGAGGATTCAGCATTCGACAAAATTCCTCCTCCACAGAGAATTCCGCCCAAATCCTCAGTTGGGCACCAAAATAGAGGTCTCATGGAGAATTCACAATTTGATAAATTCCTCCTACAATGCAAAATAGCGCCCAAGGTGAAAGGAAGGCACCAAAACAAGAAGGTGATGGAAGATTAAAAAAAGTGAATTCCTCCTTCATCAAGTTTAGCGCCCAAGCCATGATCAAAGTGCCAAAATCGAGGGGCCATGGAGGATTCAGCATTTGACAAAATTCCTCCTCCACAGCAAAAATCTGCCCAAGACATCTGCATGGTGCCAAAGTAAGGTCAATGTGGAAAATGGACAATATTGTGAATTCCATGACAAGGTCAAAAATCCGCCCAAGAAGGTCATAGGGCGGCAGAATGAGGTGACCTTGGGATTCATTGAAATGCATTGAATCCTTGGCAAGCACAAAATTCTGCCATACTCCTCAGTTGGGCGCCAAAATGGAAGTCTCATGGAGGACTCACAATTCAGTGGAATTCCTCTTCCCCAGCAAAATTCCGCCCTAAGACATTGAAGGGCGCATGGAAAAATGTTGAAGTTAAGAATTCCTTGCCTTAGGGAGAATTGCGCCTAAGGAAGGTACCAGGGCACCAAAACTTGATGGTCATGGAAAGCTTCAAAATCACAAAATTCCTTACCAGTGCGGAATCATTGCCCAAGTCCAAAGGCAGGTGCCTAAGTCCAGGGATCAAGGATGAATGCTTCAAGATGAGATTTACTTCATCAAGGTCAAAATTCCATGCCCAATCAGCAAGTTGAAGAGAAATTTTTTGAGGCATGGAAATAATGAAATTCCTTCACCAAGCTGGATTCCACGTTCAAGTCAAAGAATGAAGAGAAATTGTCCAAGGCATGAAAATCCAAGGGTCAAGGAAGAATGAAAAGCATAAATCCCCTCGAGAAATTTTTCGAAATTTCCAATTTTAGACACCAAATCTTATTAGAATCCCAAATTTTTTGCAGATTTGGACTCGTGGGATAATTCTCTCTCTCTTGGACTCGTGTCCTAAATTTTAGGAAATTTCCTAAAAAATAGGAGATGTGAAAATTGGTTGAAAAGCACCCTGCAAACATGATGAATTCAAAGAGCACAAAAATTCCTTCCTCAAGGAAGAATTGCACCCAAGAAGAAGAAATTCCAGGAAAGGTGAAAATTTGGCTAAGTGTCGGAAATTCCTTCCTTCAGGACAGAATTCTAGGAAAAGTGAAAAATTGACTAAGTAATTGAAATTTCTTCCTTTAGGACATAATTCTTGGAAATCATGAAAATTGGCTGAGGCATGAAGAATTTCCTTCCTCAAGGTAAGGAACAAATTTCTTTTCAAAGGAGAATTCCTTCACAACATGAATTCCATGTAGGGATGAATTGAAGGTGGAAAAACAATTTCTTGGCAAGGAAGGAATCAAGGATGAATTGAACAAGACCCAGGAAAAGTTTTTAAAAATCCATTCTCGAGCATCAAATCACATCCAAATTTCAAAAAAATTATAGATTTGGATTCGTAGGAGAATTTTCTCTCTCCTGGACCGTGAAACCCTAATTTGGAAATTTTCCTAAAAAAAATAGGAGATGGTGAAAAGTGATGGAAAACCTTCTCCGAACAAGGAAAGTTGAAGAGACTTCAAGAAAATTCTTCCTAAATCAAATTTTCTCTCTCCAACAATTCTAGATGTGCAGGAGAGGATATACGACAACGAGGTCCACTTGCATGGCGAGGATCTATTGAACGCATGGCAATATGGTGGCGCATTCACTGCCAGAATATTTGACCAAATGGCGACCCAGTCATTGCATGTTGAATTTATGGCAAATTCTTTTTGCATGCAGCTGCCGCATGTGGAAATGATGGAGCATTTATGACATAATGGGGTGATTTTTGCATTGATGAATATTCAACGCATGTTGGGCGAATTTGAAAGAGGTGGTGCATTTAATACACAATGGATGCTATTTTGGGTACTTTTGAATTAATTGTATATGGGCATGATGGGTTATTAATTGGAGATTCCCACCTTGTTGCATCTTGAGTGGAGAATCTTTTAGGGAAAACCCTAATTAGGGTTTGCATGTAATCATGGCCTGAGGCCTATATAAAGGTGTGACCCCCCTCATTTGTAAAGGGAGGGAGCTTTGTATGAAATTGTTGCAATAAGTTTTGAGCTAATAACAGTGAAACATTGTTCTCTGATGGTGTCCACTTAAGTTATTTTTTTAAAGCTTGCATGGTTTCACCTTCCTCACTTAGAGTAGAAGTAGTATAGTGCTTTGATTTCAATGGAGAATGTAATGGTGTTTGATGAATTTCCATGGTTCATACTTTTTGCATCTTGCTGATTGTAAGTTAGCCTGAACCCCCTAAATTTGTGCTAAGTTCGATTGTAGATGGTCGTTTGGATTGCGTCGTTTTTGGGTATTCAAATGTACTTTCTTGATTTGAAAATCCTCTAGCATCCCCAAACAATTGCACCAATTCTTGCGGAGTTTTAGTTGATCTTGGCAGAGCAGAGCTTGGTTTATTTGGAATTTGTCCACCAAAGCATTAACTGTTGATATCACTACCCTTAGGAGTAAATTGAGATCCTTCTAAAACCTTTTCCCCTTTATTTCCAGTTCATTTCAGTCTGTTTGAAGCAAAAGCATCATAGAATTGCTATATTTGATGATGAAGTTCCACGCCACAACAAAGAAGTGAAAGAACGATGCAAACGTAAGGCCCCTTGGATTACCAGCAATCACATCAGCCAACTAAGTCACATCTGTAGCATAAAGGAACCTTGGAGTCGATTGTTTGAACTTTCTGCAATCTTAGCATGCAATCATACTTTGATCAAGAGAGAGTGAAGTGACCATTGGTAACTGTTATCACAAAAGCTTGCACCCTTGCTGAGCTATCAACTCAGCAACCTTGTGAAACATGGAAACAACCCCGAAGTGTGGGACCTTGCGCAAGGGGGTTGAATCTCCGGAGAAGGTCGGCTTCCTTCTCTGTCTAGGTGCACATGTTGAACCAACTCAACACTTCAAAGCTAATTCCTAAGCCTACCCTAACAACTTGCAGGGGAAAAGAGAAGAGAGAAATTGCTTGAAACAAGGGAGGTGATGCACCAAGAAGAGATAGTTCCTCTCCCTACCTAAATGACACAAGTAATTAACTTAAACACCCTGAAGATGCACAACTTTCAGTTATATGAGTAACCCCAATGCATAGATGAAGGTTAGAATCCACTAAATGCCAAGAGGGGAGAAGGATTCCCACAAGTCACACTCAGAAAACCAGTTAACACAGCATACATGAAGAGAAAGAGCCACAACATGCACCTATGATGAAGGTAAGAAAGCATACACAACATACATAGGTTGAAAGAAGGCAAGAATAGTGTTCTTCAATTAATCATAAGGTCAAACACCAATCTTACAGTTGCAGAAATGCAAGGATTACAAGTCTTCAAGAGAAGAGGAGAGCATGAGAAAACTCCAGGCAGCAAGGAGAGAACCCTTTACAATGAGGCTTAACAGCCTTATATAGAAAAAATGGTTACAAGAGTGATCATGACCCCTAAATGTCAGTCTGGAAGTGCAGGGAAGTGCATGCACTTGACTTGTACATGCAAGCAACCTAGCCATACCCACAAAGGGAAACCTTGAGAAGGTGGATTGACCAACCTTCCAAAGTCAGGCAAGACAGTCATGACACAAGTCACCAAGCATGGCCCCGTACCTCTCTTGATGGAAATTCTGCCAAAAACATTAAATGCACCCCTGTGGCTCCACAAAAAAGGGCATAAGTCACCAAAACTGTCGGAGAATTTAAAGCCTTGAGTGTCGATCACGCCGTCCAGAAGTGTTGTAAGCCAGAAGCAAGTTTGGAAGACTTCGAAGACCGGACTCTCGAAGTGAGGAATACAAGGGAAGGAGCAAGGAACTTCAGAACCTCGAGGTTCCGGAGCTCCGGGATAGGAGAAAGGAGGGCTAGGAAAGGAACTCCGGAACCTCGCGGTTCCGGAGTTCCGAGATAGAGAGGGAAAGCGCTAGGAAAGGAACTTCGGAACCTCAGGGTTCCGGAGTTCCGAGATAGAGAGGGAAAGGGCAAAGAGAGAAGGGGAACTTCGGAGACCTGGGTCACCGTAGTTGGGGAACTTCGAGGACCAGGGTCACTGTAGTTGGACAAGGAACTTGGGAACCTGGGGGTTCTGGAGTTCCGAGGTAGAAGACTAGGGAACTTCGAAACCTGGGGGTTCTGGAGTTTCGGGATTGAGGAACTAGGAGGGGTTCCGGAGTTCCGAGGTTGAAGACTAGGGAACTTCGGAACCTGGGTATTCTGGTGTTCCGAAGTTCCGAAGTTGAAGACTAGGGAACTTCGGAACCTGGGGGTTCCGGGAGTTCCGGGGAGGAGAACAGAAGAAAAGCTAAGGGAAGGAAGGGAACTTCGGGAACTTGGAGTTCCGAAGCAGGAAAGAAAGAGGCTAAGGCAAAGAAACTTGAAACCTCGGGGTTCCGGAGTTCCAGAGAAGAGAAAGAGAGGGCCAAGGAACTTCCGACAAGGCAACACTTCAAACCATGATTTCACTGCTTTTCTCCTTGATCAACTGGGCAACACTGGTCCATGGAACATATCTCTGATCGGTTCTCACTGATGGACCAAGGGTGTCATAAAATGACAACAGTAACTTTATTCTGTGTTAGACACTGTCATAAAAAACACGTCAACACACAGGAAATCCGAACTCCATCTGGACACGTTGTTTTGGTCATTTATCATCATTTTATCCCCAAAGGAAAAATGCACTTCATCGAGACAACATAAATTTGTCCACATTTCACTTCGTCTCACTTATTTTTCTCTCTAGTGGAGATTCGAACCTCATCTAGACACTTAAATTCACTTAGTCATTTTACCTCCTGGTGGAAAAACGTGGGTCATCGAGACACACTTTCCTTGTACATTTTCACTCTTGAAGTCCTGGTGGAAAAACGACCTCCATCGGGACCACCTTAGTGGAGAATCCAAACGCATCAGGATTTTCCCAAAAAAGTTAAAAACACTTGCAAAGTCAATCCATGAGGGGAAAAACGCACCTCATCGGGACTGAGACCATTTTCATCATAAAATCAACTTGTTTTGCTCAAAAATGAGTGGAAAATCATGCTCCACCGGGATAAAGTCCATTTTCACCTTTGTTGCTTAGTGGAAAAACGTATCCCATCGAGACAACTCAATTTTATGCCTTCATTTCATGGGGGAAAAACGTCTTCCATCGAGATGACGATGATTTTCACACTGTAAAGTCCCAAACTTATCAAATTTTGCCATTTCACTCAGTGGAAATTCTATTTCCATCGAGACTTTTAACATTTTAACTAGATTTAAGGGGTGGAAAACTGGGGTCTATCGAGACTTTGTGCATTTATGACATATTTTACATCCTAGAAGTGAAAAAACAACTATAGGAACTCTTGACGCTCTAGCACAATTCACACCAATTTGCAACATTTAAACACATTTTACGCTCACATTTAGAGAAAGTTGCAGCCTCAACAAATTTAGGATCACCTTGACATTTTAACAATTTCTGAACACTTTGATCCTATTGACTTCAAAACTCAAAATTTAAACATTACTTGCACATTGAAGACCTTTGGGCATGATCATATCAAAAATGAGACTCGAGCATTGAAAGCTCGAAATTGCCACCTGGCTGCCAAAAACCCTAAACTAACAAAAGCAGGAAAGCAAGAAAGAGGGGGTCCTCATTTGCAATGGGGCGATGTGTGAAAAGGTCACAACATGCATGAGGTGGAAGTTGTGGAGGGTGGAACTTCTTGCTCAATTTACTTTCAAAATAACTTCATGCTTATTCATCAAGGCAACTTCATCAGCATTACTCATCATTTCCTTTCAAAAACTCTTCAATCTTTTAGCTTCCACAATCGCAAGTGAGGAATCTTTCCACTATGGCCAAGGTTTTTGGTGTGAAGTTGAAGTGGAAGGGAGATGGCCAAGGTTTTGAGGGCCAAGTGGAAGATTCCTAGGACTAACAGGGGATTTGAGGTGGAAGTGGAAGATGCCTAGGACTGGCTGGGGATTTGAGGTGGAAGTGGAAGATGCCATGATGGCTGGGCTTTTGACCAGCAAGTGGAAGTGAAGATGACTTCTCCAGGTTATTGATCTTATTAATCATTTCACCCTTCATCAAACTTATTCCTTTGCTTGATCGTCATTTTCAATGTGAATGAGCAATGCTGCCTTCAAGCACTTAGCTGACCAATTGACTTCACCTTCAATATGATGTTAACCATCCTTCAATTCGCTCCAAACAAATTTAGCATGCCAAGGAAAATTTCCCCCTAGGCCGTGGACTACGAGGTATGAAGGAAGATTGCTTACTTCTAAGTTCTAACCTGAGGAAATCCACATGCTTGCTAACTTCTAAGTTCATTCTGTCCTGACCTAGAGCTCGCGTTGTGAAGCATCACCCAATGATTACCTTGACCTCAATCTATCACCTAGCTTACACCCATCACTTGAGCACCTAGAGCTGAGAAGAGCTCAAACTAGTCTAGAGGAAGACCTGACTACTCCTAGACTGCCTGACTTGATCACTTCCTGACAATCAAAGGCACTGCATCTCTCACTAGCAAGAGGTTAATAACTAAAGAAACTACTGCTAAGCTAGACGACTAAGCTAAGACAACTACACTGCCAAGCAAAAAGTGGGGGTCCCCATTTGCAATGGGCTGATGTGTGAAAAAATCACAACACATGATTTGCATTGGGTACGTAGCCTTCTTCCTTCTGGTGCATGGATTTTATAGTTGGTTTTAGGATGCCAATACAATTGTTATCTATTTTGTAGAGTGTGGGAATAAGTTATAGCAGAAGGTGTTGCTATTTGGTGTGGTTTAAGAGTAACTGACAAGCAGTTCCATTAATATTCAGCTACAGAACTCTTTATGCAAGTAATAACATCAAGAAATTATACGACAGCAATCTTATTGTGTTGTGGGTCATCACCATTTAACTTGCAACACTGTTGATGTATTTCTAAGATTGTAACAGCAAAATTTCCATCAAAGATCAATTTATATATTACTGGAGTTAAAGTCAAAATTGTGTTAATTGTTGTTCTTTACTTGCAAAGTTTTTGATGATTTGTTTATCATGTTTTTCCAAGCATTACTATTTTTTACTTGAGCAAATACTATCTCAAACTACATATTGAATGATCCCAAACTCAAAACACGCTGAAACATATCAAGAAATCAACAAAAGCATAGTGTTTGATGAAATACTTGCATGCTAGAAATCAGTAATCTTTGCGGATGTTGGGAAAAAAATGGTTTCAATTTGGGGTGGACATTACACCCACATCCATAGCCCCAATTGATTCAATGTAGTAAGACATTCATCCTCTTTCAAACACAACTACTTGGGATTCATATTTAGTAGACATATCATCCTTGTTTGTGGAGTCTCATTTTGCAGATTTTGAGGACATTCATCTCCTCTTTCATGACAACCGCATCATCACTTGTAGCCAATCATCATTGTTTTTGAAGCTTGTTCTACATTAATGTTCACAGGATTCTGGATTGACATCACCTAATTCCATCATGCAGACACTGAGCAGTTTTCAGAGACACGCATTTGGATTCAGATTATTTATTCATCTAGCTTGTGAGAATGACTTCTTCAATCACTCCTAAGGGGAGAAATGTTGTTTGCAGACAGTAGATTATGTTATGTCTTCTGGGTTTCATCATTGGCACAAGAGCTTCTTCTTTCGGGGGGTATTCATATTCGCATCTTCTCTCTCTTATTGAACGGACATTTATTGTACTTATGTGACAAAAGCAGTCCTTGTGGGGTCATATCAAGTCCTCCTTTCCTTCTTTCACTAGTACCCATTTATCTAATTTTCTCCCTTTGAAAAGGGATTTTTTTTCTCATGAGCAATTCTCATTTCCTCTGGTTATTAGAGATGTATTTGTTTGTACAAGGCCTTGTAGCCAAAACCCATCCATGCATTCATCATTAGGTTTTTAGCTTCTCCCTAAGTTGTACTTAAGGGGGGTGTTATAGGTAAATAGGAAAATCACCTAATTAATTATTTAATTAGGTACACTTCTTACTTTATAACACAAGCTATAAACTTAGGAATATTGAGACATGGACCAGCTAGGACTCGAACCTAGGACCTTCCATACGCTGTTGGAGTGCTCTACCACTGAGCTACTGGCCCCTCTTGGACCAGTCCATCGTCGGTTCAGGTGTGACTTATTTCCAACACCAACACCCCCCTTAAGCCACACCTCTCGTGTGCTTGGGGCTCCTAGCCTGGACCTGGCTCTAATACCATATTGAGACATGGACCAGCTAGGACTCGAACCTAGGACCTTCCATACGCTGCTGGAGTGCTCTACCACTGAGCTACTGGCCCCTCTTGGACCAGTCCATCGTCGGTCCAGGTGTGGCTTATTTCCAACACCAACAAGGAATGCTTTTCTATTTTTAAGACATGTTCCTTGTTTTAGTCTCATAGCATAGAGCTAGGACACTAGTCATGATCTGATTTAATCATTGACTAAGGTTTCATCTAGAGTTGTTTTTTGCTTTTCCCTTTAATAAGGAATCATTATTCATCATTGTAATCGTCCAACATCCACAATTCAAATGTTTTTTTGGATCAATTCAATTCTCAAGGTTGTATAGCACAATCAATGGCTTTTATCTCTTCATGTGATAGGCAATTTAGTTGCAGATGATTTCTAGAAGCTATGGGGTTCAAGAATCAACCCCAACAATAATGGCATGGCCCAAGTATAAAATATGTGTAGCCAAACTCACACTAGATTCTTTAGCAAATAAAGCTTGTTGCTCTAGAATCCCAAGGATCAAGTCTAGGTGCCTTAGATGATCCTTCCATGATTTTCTACATATAAAACTATCATCAAAAGATATATATAGATTGTCTCATTTGACCACTAAATACATAATTTTTCACTTGGTGTTGTACTTAATCAGCATAGTCATCTTGTTGCATAAAATTAGAAAATATTTAGCAACACCATGCAAAGAAACTCTACCTATGAGAATGAACTCTACACAATTATTTAATCCACAAAGCAATGCAACACTAACCCTTTAATAAGGAGAACATCATTCACTTTTCTCACAAGCTTCTTTAGTTTCTTCATGCACAAAGAAAACTAGACAATGCAAGACACATGAAACAAATTGAATAACTACGGCAATTCCATCCACTAATCAAGCATAAGGGTAAATATAACAAAGAAATTGATTGCTTGGTATTGAACACACTTAGCATGGATATCTTGTTGCATAACAAAGAACCATTAAGCAACACAATGTGAAGGTCATCTACACACTAATTCAAATCATGATACAACACTATCCCTTACACAAGGATCATAATTACAAGACTCACCGAGTACTCAACAAGAACCATTAAGTAACACAATGTGAAGCTCATCTACACACTAATTCAAATCATGAAACAAAACTATCTCTTACACAAGGATCATAGTTACAAGACTAACCGAGTACTCAACAAACTAAGTTCCAAGCTTAGCCCAGCCAAGACAAGCCAAAGAAGGCCTACAAAGTAAGCTGCAGTCTAGGTGAGTCTCCATTGGACTCACTAGGACTTGGAGTCCCATGAGTCAAACTCAGCAACATAAAAGTTATAACCCATCAAATTCAAAAAAAAGTAAAATAAAAATATGACTTTCCAAACCCTGAAAGCCAAAAAAAAATAGTTTGGGCTTAATTACTACTCTATGTTCTCAACGCTCATGTTTTTTAAGCTTTTGGATTATAGATTCTACTACCTTGGTTAAAAGTGATAAAAAGTATGAAAATTACATCTGCCATGAACATTGCTGCCTAATTCAAGCTTGGTGACAAGGGCTCAACACCTTGACACCACTTTTTATTGCAACAAGGGCACTATCCCCAAAAGTTGTGATTGGCATTGTCCTGCCCCCTAACTCAAATCATATCATTTTGGGATGGGCAAGATGAAAAGTGGCATTTTTTCCCTTTATCTAGCTTTGAATAAAAAAAACATCTTTTTATTTCCTGAGTTTTTCTTGTTTAAATCATAAGTAGTTAAATTACAATTTTCTTTTGGTTTGCCAAGTTAATCCCACCCCAAGTAATGCCTACTGTGGCTCAAAACACTTCAAAGATCTATTTGAGATATGAGCACTGGGCCCCCTGACCCCACAACCCTTAGAGCTTATGATGTTGAGCTGAGTGATACAAGGTCCTCTCTGCCATAGTTCATAATTCCATTTGTGATTTATTTTTTTGATATTGAAATCCATGAGTTTTGTAAATCAAAAGACTTAAATATTTTTATTTATTAATCTTGTTTCCTTCAACACAAATCTACTTTTGTACTCGTTTGTAATATATTTGTGTATGTGATAAAAGTAGCTTGTAACTGATTAGCATTTATGTCTTTACAATTGATTTTGAGAAGACTGCATAGAAAACCTTTAATTCCTTAAAAATCATGTATATTTCATGTTTTTAAATTTGTTGAGTCTGGGTGCTGAATCCAAGTCCAAAATCAGTCTACCAAGTCTGTGTTAGGTGATTGTGGCTAGATTAAACTTGTTAGTCTTCTTGCTTTGATATATCGTGCAACTCTGATCTGTGTTAGGTGATTGTGGCTAGATTCAACTTTTTAGTCTTCTTGCTTTGATATATCGTGCAACTCTGGAGAACTCTGGTTACCAAATGCTTCCCATCGGGTCCTTTTAAGGTAGATGTAATTAAGACATAATTGGATGGACTTAATCCATGACATGTATCGGTTTCCCAACATACTGCAGGGCATATATAGCCTTTGTATACCAATAAATGACATTTTTTATAGAAAATAAAGACAATCGATTTAACTCTTTCAAAATATATATATTTGTGTACATATACAGAATTGTGGGCCTAGGGGATGATGGACTTAAACCCACGACATGTCTTAGTTTCCCAATACATTGGAGGCATATATAGCCCCAGTATACCAATAAAAAACACTTCTAGAAAATAAAATCAATCGATGTAACTCTTTCAATCCAATATATACATATATATATGCTCGAATCTTAATGTATGTCCAACTTCCCTTGCAGATTCTATGTACGTGTAATGCATTAAATGTTCCCTCACATTAATGGATTTGACACAGTAAAATGCATGATACATTGCATGCACTGAATTTATTTCACATGTTAAAATTTCCTCAATTTTTTACAATGTATTAACCAGTAAACTTCATAGCAGTTGCCATCTTCACATGGCTGGAAGTTAGAGGAAGAGAATGGATTCACTCCTCTAGGATATAACATGATCACATTTGTATGCTTTCCAAACTGAAAGCTATATCTTGAAATTTTAAAATCATACTTACAAGAACTCCTTCTCTAACATCCTCCACCAGCATGCGGAACCGAGTGTCGCCATCAGACTTTTTCAATTGACTTCCAATTTCAGTTCTCTTATTTCCTTGCTTTGGAAACAAGATACCAAGCTCCCGCTCCACCTCACTACATGCAAAGAATTTGAGCAATTCACTCATTTTCTCCCACAATTTTCAACATAAAATATATTGATAGTGCAAATAAGAAGATCTAGTTCCCCTGAAAAGCCTTTTATGTACCTGCGAGCTCTTCGAGTTCTCATTGTCCACAATTGATTCTCCCCCTGAGCAAGCACATAAACAGGCTTCGAGTCCTCCCTCCATGGATTTGCCTCCAAAACTACATGAAGGTTTTTTTTTTAAAGAACATATTAGAAATGAGCTATTCTTCCATTCTTTACGGCATGTTAATACTTTGAACTTTATACAATAAAATCAAACTATGATTTGTAGCAATAATTTAATCTATTTATAATAAAAGCTGATAGAACTGAGCTGTAACCCTACTAATTAAGGTTGACTCACCCTAAACTTAACATTCTGTTTGGTAAAGTGATAGTTTAGACGACTAACCTGAAAAACTCAATTCTAATGGATAAACTATACAATGAATCTTTTCAAAAACCCCTAAATTATACAAATCTTATTAAGTACTTGGGCAATTTAGTATTACCAAGGAACCTGATTACATTAAGCTACCTCAAGACATGTTCAAAAGTACCATTTTGATAATGAAAAGTATCATCAAAGGCATAACCTTCAATGATCACCCAAGACTTGTATTTATATTCACTTGTTTTGGTATTAAAATATCATTACTCTGCTGCAATTTGTAGCTGTTTATTGCATACATAGCTAAGTTGTGCATAAGGGTATATTGTGCTGTTATATCTGATCATGCGCTTTCCATTTAGGATGTAAATGGACACTTTAGGCCTTGTGCATTTTTGCACAGATGAAACCTGACATGGCAGCAAAGGAAAGTTGGTGTCATTAGTTGCAAACAGCAGTTTTGATTGTCAAGGCAGAAATGATACACCTAAAAATAGGCAAACAACCAAGCAGAAGGTAAGGGGCATGAGAGAATCCATAAGGTTGGGGAAAAAGAACATTCGACTGATATCAATATCAATCAAATTATTGCATTACAAGAAGAAATTGATTCAATATCAACACATATTGGACAATTAAAATATTTCAGGCTAAATTGAGCTTGGGGAGGAATTGACATCACTGCCAATTCCAATGGTTGAAATTCTATGCTGAGGTCAAACTAAGTCAAACTCACCAATAGAGTCTTGAGGTGTAATAGTTGATTTAATCTTCAATTAGACAATTCATATTTAATACTAAATTCATTAGATTTGGAAAGATGAGATGCAATATTAGCCGTAATACTCGCTTTTGGATAGAATGGTGGGAAATTTTCAATGAGGCAAAAAGCGAGCATGGAACAAGAACAAGTACAGATTGTAGATTGAACTTTTGATCAGAAGATCAGTGCTATCGATTTCTGACATCTTGGAATGTCCGAATTTAAAGATCAATAGTTGTTACATTATTTCGCTTATTGACAGCAAAATTATTTAGATATTTAATGCTTTTAAAAATCAACATTATGGATAGAAATAATTGTACAATGAGGATTTATCCTTGGTTGAATAAAGAATTAGCATTTCAGAAAGGTCAAATTAATGCCCTCATTTTTCAGTAACATCAAACAATCAGCACTCTCTAGTTAAGGCTTTTGAGATTCATATTAGTGAGAAAGCACAAACCATTCAATTGGTTTAAGATCACAAATAGGATAGATTTTTGAGCTCAGTCTTCAGAAAAACATCAATTTATAAAGCCACAATTGGATGCCCCTTGACCCTGCAATTGATGTTTGAAATTTCGTGTCCATGAGTCAAGTAAACTGAATTCATACTCTTGGCAACATCAAGTGTAAAACCACTCCTCTTCTAAAAGACCACAATGATCATAAAAGTTGTAAAGCTTTTTTCCATATATCCATGTGAATATTGCCCCCTACTCTTATTTCAAAAACTGTTTGAATGCTATCTCCATCAATAAAACCTTTAGAACATTGCAACATACTAATAAACCATAATAGAACATACCTCAATTATATATATGACTCGAGAACAAATTTTGCCTTTGATTTACCATACTTTTTATGATATCAATTTTTTCTCCAGAACTTAACTTGAAAAATGACCTGTGGGGACAGACCAATCCTTAAAAGGACCATGGACTGAACATTACCAGAATAATTCACACTGAATCTTTCAGAAAAAGACTATGAACAAGAATGAACGCATATGATCTATGCTAATGAAAAGATTTGGTGGGTATTGTCCTAGACTAGTTAATAACAGGCAGCAAGGGAGTCCATCCAATTCAAATCAGTGTGAAACCTCTAAGCATAAGGGCAAAGGAAATCAGAAAGGCAAAAAGAAACCTACCACCATCCACAAGTGTAAGGACTCTAGAATCCCTGCAAGTTGCAATGTAGATGGGAAAACTAGAGAAAATTTCCGGTACCTGTAATGTCCTATTTTAAAATTCCTCATTTTTCCTAAAATAAATAGCCCTAACTCACAATAATGACTGCATAATTAATTATAAATATAAATTTATTCTAAAGATTAAAAAAGTATGGATTTAAAGCTTATAATCTATCTCTAAAAATATAAAACTTATCCTTTAGCCTCTGCTGTAATTCTTCTTTCAAATTTGCAACTGTCTCCCTTTGTATAAAGTCTTTGAAATGTTTCTAGTTTCTGCCCAAGTTAGGGCTTTTCATCCACTAACTTGACAAAAGAAATTAAGGATTTCCGTACTTAAATTTCAATCCTGGAGTGGTTTCCTTCTCAGGCTGTTAGAATATTGATTCATACTCCACAAGGAGTGATAAATAAATATAAAATGTATTCTTCCAGTGATAGCATTTTCATTTGCTTGGTCTTCTTCAAATAACCCTTTTCCCTCAAGAGTCACAACTATTTGCATTTCTCTTACTAATTATAATTCCCCATTATTATTTTACTTAATTCTTCCTTAAAGAAATCGTATGATTAAATTTTTCTATTTAGTATTTTAATTTTTTTTTAATCTTCTTCATATGTCTTTATGTGAATAAGATTTCTTGGGGTTAATCTTATTTTAGTTTCAAGGAGGGGAGATTACAGTACCTTCCCACCAAGCAAAGAAGCTCATAAATGAGAGCAAGAAATTATAAAGCTACTCATGAAGTCTAAGAAAGAAGCTATATCAGAAAGAAACTTCACAAGCAAGTTGCAACAAGAAACAAAATCAAAAAAAGGAATAGCTTATCCAAAAATTAAACTAGGTATTTCAAGAGCAACGAGACTTGCCACCAAGAGGAATCCATTGCCCAACATTTAGTTATATGGCCAATCCGTTTTGGAATCCAATGAGATAAAGATGCAACTCCAAGACTCCCAGAAGAAGGTGTGATCTTCATGCAGTTTGCCAACTGTGGTGGTGCAAAATAAGTATAAAACATGGAGGATATGTATCAACTATAAGAATTTGAACAACATCACTAACCAAAATATGTGTACAATTGTCCAAGGATTGCTGACTTTTTGACCAATTGCAATTTGCCAAGTAGTTCGAAAAGTTGGACTTGAAATCAACTTACCATATAGTTTGTGTAAAGACAAGTGGAAGAACACATTCAAAACAAAATAAGGATTGTATGATTGTTTTTTTTTTCCAGTTGGACTTGCAGTGTGCATTCACAACATTCATGAGTGTGATATGTTATATCTTTCAGCCATTCATGGATTCTTGTGTAATAGCATTTAAGGATGGCATCCTAGTTGTGGCAATACATGGGAAAAGACATCCACCATTATTCATACTATTATGCACGTTAGATTTTTCATGTTTTGAAACAGTTCAGTGTCCATTGATATAGAAGACTACAGAAGAATTCCTATAATAATATGGGCCCACGTTTAAGGACCATTTATCCATCTTCTATCCCTAAAAAAATTCATAAAAGACCCCTCAGCATTCATTGTTAGATCACCTCCAGAATAGAGGTCCATGAACAAAGCTATCTCCTACCAACAGTTATTCCACTGAACTTGCATATAAGGTGTAGGAATTCTCATATAAAATTAAAATATGTTGTACAAATGATCAATTACTAGGTTACACTCAGAATCTGGCAAACATATTCTTCTCGATTTAGTTTGCTTGTGTTAGAAATCACACTCATTTTCCTGTAAAAGGTAGACTTTCCTGGACCAACAGGCCACTAAAGTAGAAAACCGGTTGTCTAGAACATGGTTTCTAAGACAAACTTGTCACATTTCTTTCCAAAAACTTAGGTATAAGTGTTAGTTGACTTATCCGTAATAGGAACAACTTGCCCATGGCTTCCTTTAATGTCTAGTGGGTGTTATAATCTACCTAATAAAAAAATTAAAATGGGAATATATTTATGAGAAACTTGGATGAATATTTCATAAAATTCTCCGAGCAAGTTAATGATACGTTCTTGCACCATTTAAGATCAAACAATTACATTACTTTATTATTAATCTTCCATTCTTAAAATTAGATTTTGGGTATTTTTGTAGGTTGGACGCAAGGAGGCCTGTAGATATTTTTAATTATTTGGCCAATGTGCATAGCATTGACATTATATATGAAAACAATAATAATATTGGTCATAAGCTTATCATGTATGATGAGTTCATGTCGAAAATCATCCAAGTTTTTATACAGAAGAAACCAATTTCTGAATGACAATTAAAACCAGGTTAACTATCACATCCAATTATAGGTGTTGCGAGTGTTTAAACCAAGTAAAACACCGCATCTAGTTATGGGTACGGCATCCACTGAACAAGGACAGAAACAAATCTTGGATAGACAAATATTGTATTTCAATCCAGTTAACTCCCATATCCAATTCTGAATGTAACATAGCCAACACGCAAGGGCAGATATATAGCGTTTTAATTGGCAAACTGCTAAATGCAATTATGGGTATTACATGGAAGCAAGCTGCAAGTCTTGGATTATCAAACATTGAGAGTTTAATGTGAATGAATTGGTAAATCCAGTATAAGGGCAAAATCCAAGATGAATCTGATTGACAAGGTACCCACTAAAATAAATGCTGTAAAGGAATTACCCAATTAAATAAAAAGTCGTACCGTCATAGCTGCTAGACTCTATACTCTGTTTTAACTGCCTGCGTATGTCATATGCTCTAGAAGACACCCTCTTCACAAATTTATCAGAAGTCTCTGGAATTTGGTCGTCCATGTGAATAGCCTCGTCCATAGCATCATCCGAGCCATCCTCTTTGCTATTGCTAGTTCCATTCCCACCAACTTCACACTGCTGCTGCTTCTTTCTTTTATAGGGTTTCAGAACCCATGAGGGCAAATTCCAGTAGGATATTCTGAGAGCATTATTCGCATTAATTATGGTATTACATTGATAAATTGGAATTTTTCTCGTTCCTCCTCCCTGCGATAATATTAATTTTTTGGGACAGAATTGGAAGTTATTATTCGGGATGAATTTGTTGGTCGGTGAATTAAGGAATATTACACCCATTGCCTCACTAGTACTAGTAGCGGAGGCTTTGATTCGGTAGGCATTGGAAGAGGAAATAGTCGAACGAATTACCAAACTCTTAAACCAGTATGTGACTTTTGCTAACGCGAGTGAAAATAGTGGAATTTTATAACCAGTTTTGCCACGTAAACATTAGAAAGCATGTGGTCGTGGGGATTACTAGACTTGCGGAATAATATTTGTTTTTTATTTTTTTAATCACCACTGCCCACCCATCATAACATTGTTGTTGTCAACCAATGGGACATTCTTGTATGATATAGGAAAGTAATGTTTGGGAATTGAGTATATGTATATAATGATAAAAATATGATTTGGTGAAAAAAATAAATAAGGTTGGATTATAAATTTAAAAAAAAATTATAGTTTAAAAAAGAATTATAAAGAAAAGAAGAAAAATAGTTTGAATCGTAATGTAGAACAATCTCAAAGACGTAGCAACAAAAGTTAACAGATTATAGAGTGTAGTCCTCAACATTTGAATAAACTTTGTAGTTGTTTAGAACAACGAATATCTATTTGGTAGAGTTGTATAAACTTTGTAGTTGTGTGGAGCAATGAATATCTCTTTGGTAGAGCTTTAAAAATTATATAAAGTTAGATTTGTTTTGCTATTTTTTTATTTTATTTTTTATACAAATATTTTAATACATTTAGTTTTCTCTATTTATTTACATAGTTTTATACATTTGTCTTATCATACTACTTGTCACACTTATATATGCACCTACTTCTAGTGAATCATTTGTCACTTAGATTTTACTTCTTTTACTTCTATCTTGGACCGTAAACTTCTCCATTTTCAATTTCAAATTTCAAATTTTGACAAATTGGCCCCCCTTCAGCCCTCTATTTTGATTCAACTATCTACATGTTTGGTGTGACTTAATGTTATGTACCAACATCTAGAGACCTTTAACATATTCATTCTAGTTATTATATGTTATAGTATTCATCTCCAAATAAAGCATCATATAGCATTTGAGTAATTAATAGTGACACATATAGTGCCCCTAGCATGTGTCATGCATGCACTTTTGATGTTGATGTTAGTTTTGTATCAGGGATTTTGATAATGTGTTATGGGATATGTGTATTGTGTTTTTTTATACCAAACTTGTTCATGTGGCCTTGCATGCCTCTTTAGGTGTTATGATTATGTACTTTGGATATTTGTGTTATGATTTTATAGATTTTTATCTCTAGATGTGATGTTTTAGATTACCATTGATGTAATTTCTAGTGAGATATTATAACAACATTAAAAAATATCATGTATTATGAGATGTATGCATCATGATTTTATACATTTGGACTAAAATGGTGTTTCAAATCCACCACTCTTTACTATAATATGTAATTATGATAAGTTCTATTGAGCTCAATATTGTGATTGTTATTCTACATCTAAATATCTAAACAATGCAAGTGTTAGAAGATTTTCATAACATTGGTGGATATCTATGTTATGGTTTGGTTACTTTGTATTGGATGAGTATGACTAATATTTCATTATGTAGTGTGGGTTATTCCCTAATGATGATGAAATCATTGGCAATTGGTTTGGGTTAAATATGGTATGATTTATGTGTCTCTCTTTCTCACTCAAAGTGGGCCATGAGATGTATCATATGCAACCATGTAAGCCTTGATCTATATCAAATAATTACAAAGCCTAGAATCACATGTAAACCGATAAATATGTTGAAGTGTTTACCCAATATTTATGTTTTATATCATTTAATTATTTTATGTATAATTTTTGTATTCTTGCTATTTATTTTATTTAACTAATTTTATTAAAATTGTGGGAAAGCTCGTATAGAGCATTAGAAATTGAGGAAAGGGGACTCTTCATTTGTTGTGTTTTAGTTTTGGCTTCTCCTCTTCTTCTTTTTTGTATTTGAAGGCATTTAGGAGCTACATTTTGAAAAAGGTTTTAGGAGGTGGAATCCTTGCATGTTGGAATAAGATTTTGAAGGAACTTCTTGTATGTATTTGTGGAAGGAGCTTCTCTTTGGATAGTAACTTTATTCTTGATTGTGATGCTTTTGGTGGGAGGTAAGGGTTTCAATCTCCATATTGTGTTTAAAATATTCTTGATTTTATGTCAAGCTCACCTAAAGTGATGCATTAGGCATCTTTATAAGAATTGTCACTTAAATAAAGAGTTTCACCTATCACTATGGCTCACCAAGAATGCCATTAATGAGCTTAAATTGAATGCAATAAAATGAAAAGAAATATTTAAATACTTCTTAACACCTATGAGCCCGTGCCAGGTCTACAAGATCTTCATAGGTTAGACAACACCATTATTTGTATTTTTTGGACATCTTATCAATAAATCCTAATTTTTCAAGTTGGGTAGTTGCTTTCACCTATTGAATGTGGATATTCAAGGACAAACCTCCTCTAGCTTCTTATTTCAAAGATTACATTTATGTTAAAGATTAAGTATTGATGCATTTGTATTGTATTCCAATATTTTGTTAAATGTGAAACCGATAGAAATTCACTCGAATATATTGTTGACCTTTCATGTTTTTTGTGTACAAACTCATTTTATGTGTTATGGATGTTTTAGATCGAATACATTTCACATGAATATTGGTCATTGGTTTTATAAATATTAATATTTTATATGAATATTTAGTTAAGGGTCATTACAATATCTCAGCTAGGATTTTATTTTTGTGGCATCTTAGGTCTCGACCTTGGTAGATACTGTAAGAATTGTGTTTTATGTTTAACACCATGGCACAAAATAGACCTTTATGAAAAATATGTGGCTTGTTATTCAAAATGTTACATTTTATGTGGTAGTAGAGACATGATCATTTAAAGTATGTGAAACTAATTTAGGTGGCTAACAAGTAGTTTCACTTAGCAATACATTAATTTTCTCAATTTTTGTGAGATTTTCTTGAAGCATCCCTCAACAAATACAAATTGTCTCCACATTTTTATCTATAAACTTTTGAAGATAGCAAAACCCTAACAATTTTTTCATTAAAAATTATTAAATTTCATATCCATAAATCTTTCTAAAAAATATTATGTTTTAAAAGGTTTTGAAACCAATACATTTGTTTACCACTTTCAAGTAAAGTGATGAATTCATGTAGATTTTTTTTCATTGCAAGCAAAAAATGTAGGATGCTACATAAGATATATATTTCATTTGCATAGAAATATATAAATCATTTTTCGACAAATAAACTTCTCAGTTGACCCCATTCTCATTTTAATAGGCATTATTTTGTGGTATAACCTACAAAAGTTCTTGTGGGACAACCTACAAAAGTTTTTGTAGTTTAAGTCTATTTATAGTTCGAAAAAACTTTTTTGCTCATGTGTGGTGGATTTCAATGTGTACTTTCTACCTAATTATATATGAGCCATACAATTATTCCTACAAATATTTGAAAGCCATTATACATTTATTTTCTTTGTCTAGGTGCTAAAATAATAGTGAGGTTTAACTTGTTCATTTATTGTCATATTTTGTCAATGATATATTATTATGGATGAAATATGTTGAAAACGAATGATTATAAATGGAAAACTTACAAAATATCTTGCATGGATTTTATTTTATAAGAACAAATAAAGGGAAAAAGTTCCAATGGTTATATTATCTAAGGTGGTCAAATGTGGTATGTTTTTGAAAGAATGCAAGAAAGATTACAATAAAATAACAATCAATTAACAATCAAGTAGAGAGCATCCTAACATCACAACATATAACTAATAAATTATTGCCACAATAGAAAACAAGTATGATATCCTGACAAAAACCACAGAACTAACATATTCAGTCAATATAGCACAAGATTAACAACAAAAGACACTTTCAACCATAGCATAGATACTTAATTCTTGCAACCAACCTAGAAAGTTTACAAACATTGTAAAATCTTAGTGTGATGAATATAACAGTTATGACAATGAATATTCTTGAATAACAACAATGGAACAATCATATTCCAAGAATACTCAACTGAAGAAAGAGCAATTAACTTTGTAGTAGCGACCTTAGACCTTGAGAGATACATCAAATCCACTTGATGTTTGGTTTGTTGAATTGAAATTTCATCTTTAGATTCTTCCCTTGTATCACAAAAGGTCATCATATTTTGAATTTTAGCATTTGTTGAAGTTGTTTTGCACATAAAATATCATGTTGGCAAAGCTAAAGCAACTGAAACTTGATCCTATCTAAGTGATTTTTTATCTTAATTTTCCCTTCGGCTCCTCCATACAATTGAGAATGCAAAGACACGGGTTGGAATATGATGTCATAGTAAAATCTTAGCATTTCACTTTCTTGATGAATATCATGGTTTGAAAACATGGCCATACATCTTCTTTTCCAAATATTAATTAAAATAATATGCCTCAAAGAATTAGAAAAAATGTTCCTCTAAAGATTTCAACCCAAAAGAGCCTCTTTCCAACATAAATCCTGATAATGGAGAGTGGGAGAGCGGGAGTGGGAGCGGGAGGGGTTTCCTGCGAAGGAGTTGCTGAAGATGGGGAAGATGGTGTTGCGGATGAGGATGATTTCCTCCCTCTCCTCCTTTCACCTTCCATGTCGTCTAATGGGGCTCTTCGTGGCTCTTCTTTGCTGGATTGGTGGGTGGAGGAGTTTGGTTCAGAGGAAGGAGTGGAGGTTGCGGCAGCGATGGAGGTGTTTTGGCAAGGGTTTTTTGTGGCCTATGTTTTTGGTCATCGGGGGTGTGCGGTGGTTCCTGTCAATGGCCTTTTTTCTGCTCTTTCTTTGGTGGGGGGTGTTCTCCTGCCTGTGTCTGGGATGGTGTTTGGGCAGATCTGGGACCTTAGCGGATCTCTTGTGGAGAGGCTCTTTGTGTTCTCTCATTTCCTTTGTGCTGAGGATTTGTTGTTGTTCAGGCCTTTGGCGCTTTGGTTCTTCGAAGGAGCTTCCTTTTTTGGTTCTTCTTTGTTAGGCTACTCTCCTATGGAGGTGGAGAGTTGTCTTTGGTGTGAACCTTTGAGAGGGGTTTCTTGGCTCTTGCTCTTTTCCCCTCCTTGTCTGTTAGAGGTGACCATATTTCCTATGGAGGTGGACATTTGGTGGAGGGGAAAGGGTTGGTTTCTGCTTGCTACTGGAGAGTGTTGGTTGTTGTCTTTTTGCTTCAATCTTCATCCTATAGAGGTGGAGCTCTTTCCTATTGAGGTGGAGAGATAGAATGTTGGGGATTTTCGAATTTTGGTGCTCCTCTTGCTATTGGTTATGGATGTATGTTTCTTCTCTCATGGGAGTCTCCTTGGGTGGGTTTGGAAGTTCTTTTTTCCAGACTTCCAGCTTGTCTCCTAGACTGGTTCCTTTTTGTTGTTTCTTGGTTTGGCCTCCTTCCTTCTGGTTTTTGGGGTTTTTGTTCCCCCTATTTCTAGTTGTGGGTTCCTGGTTTATCCTATAGGCAGGTCGGTAGCTAATAATTTTAAAGGGCATAGTCTATCTTTCTGTTGTCTTTGTTTTGGGGATAATCCTATGTTTGGAGTTCTGAGCCATCATTTAAGGTTGAGGGTGCCTGGAAAAACCCCTGGTTGTTGGTTTTGGGTTCCATTTTAAAACCCAGTTTGAAGGTTGAGGGAGCCTTTCAAAACCCCTACTGGCCAGATTCAAATCGTATGAATATCTGTTGTAATTTGGTGTTATTATTGAAGGTTAGGGGTACCTTTCAAAACCTCGATAGTTGGCTAAGGGTGCTTGTTATACCCTCGATTATTACTGTTTTGTGTTATAGTTTGGAGCTGTAGCTTTGTTGGGTGTGGCATGTCTATGCTGGTTGTTGCTGGTTTTAGTCATCTTTGCTAGATTTTGGCTGCGGTTTTTCATTGTTTATTTCTTTTAGCAGTCTGCTTTGTTGGGTTCTAGATCCCGGTAAAATCTATTGGGTTTCGGGTCCCTCCAAAACCTGTTGTATGGGGTTTCGGGTCCCCTCAAAACCTGTTTTTCCCCTAATCAAAAACATAAATCCTGATAAAAAATGGCAAAAACATATCTAAAGATAACATTCGACTTTCTTTTGGTCCATGAGTAGTCTCAAAATATTTTAACCCCATCCCTCATATTAATTAATCTGACCACCTTCTTAAATAAATATTTAATATTTATTTTAACCCCATCCCTCCTATTAATTAAACCCTATTTAATTAATTTCTTCATTTTCATCTATTTGATTAAATAAATTATTTAATTTATTTAATTAAATTCACCTAAACCTTTTCTAGCCTTTAATTAAATAAATCACTTTATTTAATTAATTCCCCTTTCTTCCTTTTAATTAAATTTAATCAACCCTTGCATATAAATAAATCTAATTAATGAATAAAAATCCCCCCACTTGTATTTATGCAAGTTGCATCTATTTTGGTTGAAATAAAGATTTTATTTTAATTAAAATCCTAAATCCCCCCACTTGCATTTTCCTACATCTCCCACTTGCCTCCTTAGCCTCTTTTATAGCCTTCTAGATTCTTCTAAACTATCTTAATTAGCTTTAATCCCTCTAAACATGTCCTTTCCCTAAGTTTGAGGAGGTTGTTATCATGCTTAAAAATCATTAATGCAGAAATAGGAAATAAGGACGAATCACCAAATCCTTAACTATCAAAGCAATTTCAAACATAAACCAATAGAAATTAACATAAGATAAGAATAAATTCAAATAAATGAAACTCCCTCATCCATTGTGTGGTTGATGGCTCTCAGGTATTGCACCAATTTCCTGCATACAAGTGTTTTGAAGACTGATTCTTTTTTATTCTCAAAATCTAGATTGAAATGAGAAAATGATGTCGAATTTATAGATTTTCAACACAGAGGAGGTGAGAAATAGAACTCAAGTCTTGATTGATAGTAAACTAAGATTGATTGATCAGTGGACTAGTCATGATTGATTTGTTAACAAAATTGATTGGAGAGTGAACTCAATTGATTGACCAATAGACTGAATAGACTAGCTAGTTGACTAGATTGATTGATTAGAAGACTGGATTGATTGGAGAGATAAGTGGATTGATTGACCAGTAGACTGAATAGATGGATTAGTCAGAAAAAGGTGATTGAGAGTTAAAAAGGATGATTGATGAGTTAACTGGGTTAACTAATTAGACAACTAATTTGATCAATCAGTTTCGATTTTAGCATGTGTTGTATGAATTTAAATTTGGTCATTCAAATGCTGAAATGCACATGAAATTAATTGAAACTCAAATTTGGGGAAAATGTGAATTTGGTGATTTGGAATTAGATGAAATTAATTGAAATTCGAATTTGGGGAAATATGAATTTAAGAGAAATAAAATTAATTGGAATTATAATTTGGGGAATTGGAAGGATAATTAATTAATTTAAATTATTTACATTAAATTATTTAAACTTAGGAGATTGAATTAATTAAATGATAAAGATTATTTAACTAAGGAAAAGATCATAATTAATTAAATAATTGATGTTTAATTAATAATTGAGATATGGTTAACTGATTAAAATGATTTGAGAATGGAAATAGAATAATTAGAAGTATTGAAGGGCGATGATTAGAAGAAATAGTTAGTTTAATCAAATAATTAAAGAATTACTTAATTAAATAGATGAATAATTAGTGTAGAATTAATGAGACATTTTTAGGTGTCTACAGAGGCCACTTCTCAAATTTGGAGGAAAGTCTTCTAAATGCATTTAAGGCTATATTTTTTCAATAAGCTAACTTGTTGAGTTCCCCCAAATTTGGAAGGACTCTTACAAATTTGTCCCCAAAGTCTTCTAAACCATTAATAGTTAACTCAACCTCCCTTCATGGTTAGAGACTTTCTCTCTAACTTAACCCTCATCTAACCCAAGGGTCTTATCAAGCACCCATGGCTTTAACCTTGGTTATCCTATTAACCCTTGCACAAAATTTTACCCCTTGGGTAAAAGCTTTATCCGGTGGATAACTCTAATCTAACCTTAACTTTACCTCCTAAGGTAACCTTCATGTCTCCTCAGGCATTTAATGCCTCTTGCATCTCCTCACAAGCCACCTCTTGTTGACAATTGTCACCATTTTATTGGTGAAAATTATAAACATGGATTGAGTAACTTTCAATCCTAGCCATTGTTAAGATTATTTAATCTTAACCCTCCATTGTTAAGATTATATAATCTTAACCCTCCATTGCCCTATTTTCCTACAAATAGAGCTCTCATTCCTCGTTATCCATGATCCAAGTTTCATGCTTCTACATTATAGTCTAATTTACTAAGCATTTTAGCCTCTCTTTGTTAAAATATCATCATAAACATTTAGAAGCATTTCATTTCATATCATGGAATATTCATGCTAGTATATCATGTTAGGATAGTTTGTTAATCTCTTTCTCATATCACTATCTTCATCTTAACTTAATCATCATAGCTTTTTTAGCATATCACATAGATCTTAGAATGCATTCATGCATATAGATCACAATATCACTCGTTCTTGGAGTTGTCATTCCTAAATCATTTGCTCAATGATCTGAGAGCAAAAAATTGACTTTAGAGATCCTATGAGATAGAGAACAATGGGACACCCCTTGGGAAGTTAAACTAGCTTAAATTAGTTTATACTTGCATTAAGAGTCTCATTGGTATGTAGGTCATTTGATCTTGATTTATTCGTTTTGATCAACCATATTTTCCTGTGTAAAAATGTGAAAACGTTTATAGTTTAAATTAGTTTATACTTGCATAGGAACCATCTCTCAACACGTTTAAACTTCTTTTTAGTGCATAACCTTTTCTGATATCTCAGTGCGTAGGAGTATCAGATTAGCGCTTCCATGCATCAGAGTAGCGCATAGGGTTCATTTTTTAGCACATAGGCACCATTGTTTAGCGTATCAGTCCCATCTGTTAGTGCATAGACCACATAAAGAGCAAAAACTTTATAATAGAAATAGAATTTTGACTTGTGTATCCCACCATCAAAAGTTGGATTTTTGCTAACGCACTGTGTGCAGGTTCTAACAAGTTTTGTGTAGGAACAAAAGGAATTAGTTTACTTTTCTTTGCTTTATTTCAAAGTTAGTAAACAGAACTCGTCTTTTCCTTTTATTACAAAATTTTAAAATGAATCTCACCTTTCCTTTAGGGGTTTAAAATAAACTTCATGCTTTCTTTTTGGTTCTTAAAACAAGACTCAATCTTTTTTTTCTTGCATGGATAAAAAGAACAACAAACCCAAATCTTTTTTATGCAAGTTAGGATAACATTTCTTTGGGCTTTAAAAAGAACAAATACAACTTTCCAATTTTTTCACAAAGTTAAAATTGAACATCACTTTCCTTTGGTGTTTATCAAAATGAACTTCACCTTTGTTTTGGAAGCTTAAAAAGAACCTTCACATTTCGATTTCAAAAGCTTTCAAAATTAAGATTGTTGTTATTTACATTGGCAATTCATTTTGTTGACAAGGGTTTACTTTCAAAAGTGCAAATTTTTACTACCTTCACACATTGCTATATTGGGTTAAAAACAACTGCTTGGCTTTTGGAGCAACATCTCCAAGATAGCTTTTTTAGAAAACAACTGCAATACTGGATAAAAAGAAAGTGTGTATTTTGTGTCTCAAAAGTGGTAGGCATATGCTCTCCCCTTAACTGGGTGATAAAAAAGCCAAATCCACCCTTTGATGCTTTATTTAATTCAAGTATCTTACATCCTTTAGAGGGTTTGTCTTCTTGAAGCCTCGAAAGGGCTAGTGTGAAGGGTACGACCCAAGTGGGAAATGACTTTATCGCCAAGTATTCCAACCCACTATAATCAAATGTGGAGGTTGATGAAAATCCCCTCTAACAGTTTTTCTCAGCGATTAGCCTTCCCCCAGTATCTTTAAGATACATAAAACCTTTATTTTAAAGGTTGGAAAGCCTCCCGAGGGAATTTATCACTAAAGAGTGAATAGAAGCTTGATTAAAAACCATAGAAGTAGAAGCTTTGAGCTGAGTTAGTTACCAAACATTGGCAATATCATAGTGCAAGGGTGGGGAAGAATCCGTCCCCAAGATCACTCACCATATATCTCCCAAGATAACTACCCAATTTATGGACAAAGGCAAAAAAAGGGGCACCCCCTAGGGGGTGACAAGGCTATTTGAGTTGACGAAATATCGAGACTAGTGGGCTATGATATTGTTAATGACCTTTGAATAAAGAGTCTTCTTGATATGTCTTCTTTGTAATCCAAGTCAGTGAAAACATTAAGGATTTGAAAACATCCTCAAAAGAACACACACTATTTGTTAGCATAGGCAAATTGTTATGGCTTTATCTACTATTTTTTCAGGTCATTTTTTCATAAAATCATTCGTCAAAACACAAAAATTATTTCTCAACATCTCAGCAAAACCATTAAAACAAAGTTATTAGGATAATTAGTGCGTAGGAGCAACATCCTAGTGCATATTGACCATCAGATAGCGTTTTTCAACCAAAAGTCAGCGCTTCCACAACTCACATTAGAGCATAAGAAGTATAATATTGCTAAAACTTAGATAGCGCTTGCCAACATCTTTTTGGCTCATAAGAGCATCAACCGAGCACATATGAACCATAGTATAGCGCATTCAAACCAAACATTAGTGCTTAGGCAGGACATATTAGCGCATAACCTTTGTGATAGACAATAAGAAATAGCGCATTTGATGGACATCATAGTGCACCTGGAATATTCTGTAGCGCATGATCAAAATTGGTAAAAAATAGAGAGCAAACTAGTCACCTTGTGAAATTTCATCAATAGTTTCAGATACCCTTTTAGGTCCTCTGATAAATCCAACACAAAAAGGAAAAATTGCAAAGAAGGATCATAAGTGAGAGAAATTTCCAAATCCAACTAAGCACCCTTAGAAAGGGATATCAAATCTTCAACTATCTTGAGATCAAATTTCATCCAACAAGATTAAGGATTATAAAAAATAGTGATCAAAGGTTCCACCATCCAACAAATCCTATCAAAACAAATACCTAGTTAATATCTCAAATTGTCAAATTAAGCTTCTACATCGTGAAACTTGATTCATATCATTTGGCACACTTTGTCGTAAGTGCAAATCAAACTAAACCTTTACTTGACAAGTAGACTTGAGTATCCAAAACAAAGTATCCATCCAATTTCAACAATCAACATTGATCATTTGTCTCTTTTGTTGTTTTGTGTTATCTCCTTTCCTCTGGGCTGAGGAATTTTTGCAGTTCTGGCATTTGGTGCTCTGGTTTTTCGAAAGAGCTTCTTTTTTTGGTTCTTCTTTGTTGGGCTACTCTCTATTGAGGCGGAGAGTTGTCTTTGGTGTGAACCTTTGAGAGGGGTTTCTTGGCTCTTGTTCTTTTCCCCTCCTTGTCTGTTAGAGGTGACCATATTTTTTATGGAGGTGGACATTTGGTGGAGGGGAAAGGACTGGTTTCTGATTGTTGCTAGAGAGTGTTAGTTATTGTCTTTCTGCTTCATTCTTCATCCTGTAGAGGTGTAATTATTTCCTTTTGAGGTGGAGAGATGGGATGTTGGGGATTTTTTACTTTTGGTGCTCCTCTTGCTGCTGGCTTTCGCTGCCAGTTTCTTCTCTCAAAGGTGTCTCCTTGGGTGGGTCTGGAAGTTATTTTTCCTAGACTCCCAGCTTGTCTCTTGGACTGGTTCCTTTTTGTGGTTTCTTGGTTTGGCCTTCTTCCTTCTGGTTTTTGGGGTCTTTGTTTCCCCTTTTTCTACTTGTGGGTTCCTAGTTTATCCCACAGGTAGGTCAGTTGCTAATAGTTTTAAAGGGCCCAGTTTGTCTTTCTGTTGTCTTTGGTTCGGGGAAAATCTTGTGTTTGGTGTTCTGAGCTCTTCATTTAAGGTTGAGGGTGCCTAGAAAAACCCCTGGTTTCTAGTTTTGGGTTCCATTTTAAACCCCAGTTTGAAGGTTGAGGGAGCCTCTCAAAACCCCTACTTGTCAGATTCAAATTGTATGAATATCTTTTATAATCTGGTGTTGTTAATGAAGGTTAGGGGTACCTTTCAAAATCTTGAAAGGTTTCTGAGGGTGCTTGTTATACCCTCAATAATTACTCTCTCGTGCTATAGTTTGGAGTTGTAGCTTTGTTTGGTGTGGCGTGACTATGCTGGATGTTGCTGGTGTTAGTCATCTTTGCTAGATTTTGGCTGCGGTTTTTCATTGTTTAGTTCTTTTAGCAGCCTGCTTTGTTGGGTTCTAGATCTCAGTAAAATCTATTGGGTTTCGGGTCCCTCCAAAACCTGTTGTATGGGGTTTCGAGTCCCCTCAAAACCTGTTTTTCCCCTAATCAAAAACATTGATCATTTGTGTATGACCACTCCCTATATTTTTTTTGAAGAAGTCTTCATCAAAAGACTAAGTTGAAGAAGGGACAACCTAGTTCTAAGGCACTTATCAAGAGGAGTAAACTTCTCTATATCAACCATCAACTCTTTAAATCACATCACGTTTTCTTGAGTCATATGTGGTTGTATATCCAAGGAAAAACCAACGAATATGACAAAGAGCCTTTGAGAAGTAGGGCTTACATTCAGAAAGTAGCATTCAACCAATGCCTTAATAATGGAGGAAGGATTGATCTCGCCTTGTTTCCAAAGTTTCTTGTCACTTAAAATGAAGCTTTACCTAAGCCACCAACTCCACTAAGAACCCCAATAGAAGAAGAAGAATTCACTATTGTAGAGATTTATTGATGCCCGTTGTCACTCGATCTTAGAAAAACAAAAAGAAGGATTCACAACCAGAATCAAGTGTGAGTCGTAGGGAGACCAATCCTTTTGATGATTATGCAAATTTGAAAGAAACAACGATCACCGAAGAGCTTCTCCAAGAATGTAAAGAGAATGTTGTTTTCCAAAAACTCGTAAAAAAACATAGAATCAGATAAGCAAAAATATCTCCCCATGCTAACTAGTAAAGGAGTGAATATTCTTGAGGATTTTGACACATAAAACTTAAGGAATACAGATGAGAGAATTTCATGAACAAGGGCGAGAAACTATACTTACTGTATACACATAAAAATGGCTATGAGCAATTAAATAAATATAATATTTTATATTTATTTAATAATCATTCTTTTATTAAATAGTTAATTTGAAAAGATTAATTTAATTGAAATATTTTATTAATTAATTAATTCATCCTTTTCTTCTAATCAATTAATTAAATATCTAATTAATTAAGACGGGTACTCATGGGGAGGACCCAACATGATTGTCAAGTATCTCGGTATCCCCTTCTCTATTTCCCCCTCTCTTCAGGACATGTGGACTTGGGTTAAGGGGAAAATTGATAAGAAGCTCAACAAGTGGGATAATAAGATCCTCTCCCTAGCAGGTAGGGTTCAAGTATGTCAAAAAATCCTCTCCTCATACAGTATCTACTACTCTTCAGTTTGGATGTTCAACAATTATCAAATTTATGAAATTCAAAAGGCTATCAGACGCTTTCTCTGGTCTGATGGTAAGGGCAAAAGAAAGGCCCATGTATTAAAATGGGCCTGGTGCCACTTAGACAAAAAACTTGGAGGTTTGGGCCTTAAGGATCTTAAGCTGCAAGGAATCTCCCTTGCCGCCAAATGGATATTTCATGCACTAGATGGGCAAGAACCTTGGAAGATTCTTATCAGAAACAACATTCAAAATGGATTCCCCAAAGCTACCAAATCATGGAAACTCCTCCCACTTAGTGATCTACTTGCTGGAAGTTTCTCGGTGTTTGTCCAAGGCACCTGGATCTTTAAGTCCATCTGGAAATCTTGGGAGCATGTGCATAGACTTATCTGCAACTCTAGCATTGACTGTGACAAAACTATACATGGTGAAAGGTTGATATGGTGGAACCTCCACCACAAATCTAAGCCATTGGCCTTAACCCAAGGCTATTCTGCTAGATTCTAGCATAACAAGGGGATCAGGTATCTTATGGATATCCTAGAAAATGACAACCTCATCACCTGGGAGGAACTTAGTAGTAAATTTAATCTCCCTGCTTCGCATAAGCAGACCTACAATATGATGAGGAATGCCTATAACACCCTCAATCTCCCTAAGAACACTCATGTTGACACCCATAGGTACCTCTCATTCCTTTGGAAGGATCGCTCCCCCCTCCCAAAAATGAAATCCAAAGTTATCTACAACCTGCTTAACTAGGACACCTCTGTGATCGACCATGTCAACACCCTATGGAATGTCCACCACAACCCTATCGCTTGGTATAAAACCTTTGAGAACCTTTGGAAAACTCCCATCCCCCCTAAGATCAAGTGTTTCAGATGGCAACTCTTATTGGATAGATTGCCTATTAGGAATAATCTAGGTGCATATGATCTTTGTTCTACCTGCAATAAACCTGAGTCCACTCGGCACATCTTCCTTGACTGCCCTTTTGCTAGGGAGATCTGGTTAATGTTTGGAATATCCATTACTGAGCATGTCTTCACTTATGATATAGTTACTAGTTTCATCCATAATCTTAAAAAGGATGCTAACTTAATTTGGCAAATTTTATCTTCTTTTATCCTTTGGTTTATTTGGAAACTCAGAAATGAGGAGAAGTTCCAAGGTAATGCTAGGGAATTTACTGGTTTTTTTAAAAAAACTCACACATTATAAAATTGATGTACAGGTTTACTTCTTGATGAATGTTGAATGAAACAAACTCCTACGATTCCTCAAAGAAGGCCGAGATGCCATGTTTATATACGAGATGCAAGATGGTTATGGATGGGCAAGGATCGTAGAAAATCAAACTGCCTTCGAGAGTGCAGTTAAGAAACTGATTAAAGAACTCCAAGATACCAGAGCTCCCCCCTTCAATAGGGTTGACATGTGCATACAAATCATGGAAAGGAAGAAGGTGGTCTGGATGGAAGGACCATAGGGGTGGACCACATGGCTAGAAGATCAAGATGAAATCCTCCTCTAGTTCCTTATGGCAACAAGCACAACTTTATTTTGGAGCTTTCTTTTAGTGCATTGTATATGACACTCGTCTAGTTATTTTGGGTTTCACTATTGAGGCCCTACCTCCCCTGAACTCATCTGTATAAACATCTTTTTTGGTCTCTCGATTTGTAATATAAAAAAAAATTATTCCTCTAATAAATTAATTAAATATCTAATATTTAATTATTCCTCTAATCAATCAATTAAATATCTAATATTTAATGGTTATTCTTTTATCCTATAGTATCAAATATTAAATAATTTCTTAATTATTTAATCCCTTTTCCAACTCACCTTCCATCTCCACTTCATCTTTCCTTTGCCAACACGTCCATCACGTGGCTAAATTAATTCAACAAAATTAAAATAAATAAAACATTTATTAGCCACTTATCTCTAACTTCCAAAATAAATGAAATATTGTGTACGTACACATATTTCCTAACCTTCTTCTATATTCTCTCCAACATCCCTATATCTTAGGAAGGACTTGAGTCCACTTGTCCTCTCATGCCTAAATCTTCTCCAACCATCCCTATATTCCCTCAGTCTGCAACCTAGTCAAGGTGAGATGAGTGACACTTGTCTTCTCCTTCCCCATTTCTCTCAACCTTCACCTTTGCCACAACCATCCAAATTTTTAGATCATATCATGACCGTTGATCTCAGACACATCATCTTATCCTCTCAAAAGTCTATAAAAGTAGGAGTTTGAGTTGAGAAAGAGTTAGTCTTCAAGTTAACAATTTGAGTAAACTTATGCATCTGTGAGTTTTTATCTTGAAACAATTTTGTGATTTAGCATAATCATTTAGCTTTAAATCATTTGTATTGCATATCATATCATCAATTAACTATCAGTTATCAACCCATTCTTCATATGGCATCTTGGAAGCTACCAATGCTTGTTTGAGAGAAAATAATCTGTAACCAAGAACAGTGGAGTTAGGACACAATGAGACTTAAATCATGAAGGTAATAATAAAGGTTTTTATTTTAATATTCATTTCATGTAGTTTCATTGGTTGAGTTTGGATTTCTTGTAGTATTTCCTTTGTATTTTGTGAATCTAATATGTTGCATGTAGTATTCTGAAGATGAAATTCAAGTCAACACATTTTGGTGCCCACTGTGGGGCCCAAGCCTCGCATATATCTTTCTAATATCCTATCTAGTTCTCGTAAACATAAGTTTAATGCATTTGTAATCCAGCTTCATGCCCGTGTGAATTTTGACAGCGCATTCATTTAATAGATTAGCATTTTGGTCTCTCAGGTTAGCACATTTGACATTTAGGTTAGCGTTTTTGTCTACAAATCAATGCATTTAATCCTCAGATTAGCACTTTTGTCTCATAGGTTAATGCTTATGTCATTTAGGTTAGCGCCTTTGTCTGTGAATTCACACATTTAGTCTGCAGAGCAACGCTTTCATATCGCAAGTTCACACTTTTGTCACCTAAGTCAGCGCTTTTGAGGTGGAAGACAACACATTTGCTAGGATAGCACTTTTATTCTCAGCTAACAAACTTTTTCTACAGGTCTGAATGTCCAAGAAGTGAAAATTTCAAACTACTAACATATCTGTGTGCGAGATTATTTTAAAGAAAATTTCATGCATTTCCTTGCATAGTTAATTAGGATTTTTATTTTGGAGAGTAACATATCATATCTTGCTCATTTAGCTTAACTAGGGGGACAAATTGACAACATGCAACTTGCATTTTGAGTGACTTTTTTAAAGTAGTTGCACATAGATTGTAGAAGGCTAAAATAAACTTGTGTTTTTTGTACTTGATGAAATAGTAGGTAAGTATGCTCTCACCCTCATACGGTGATCAGAAAACCAGACCTACTCTTTTTTTTATGTGTAACCTTTAGAGGGCCTGCCTTCCCGAATTACCTCAAGGGGGCCAGTGAGAGTGATGGGATGGTGTTTGGGATAGACTAGCCTAGTCTATGCTCTTGGATCCTTTCCTTGGATCACCAAGTGTTCTAACCACACCCTAGGGTCTCTAGGACTTCCCCTGCTTATGGAATCCCCTGACCTTTCCAAATCCACCCACCAACAAGTTGAAAAACTACTCCTAAGGTCTCACCTACTCACAAGATTCAAGAAACCCTTACTTAAGCCAATAAGGGTTAGGCTTGTTCCACACCTTCCTAGGTCTTAGCAAGGATAGGTCAGGTCTAATTCATGGTTTTTCCACCCATTCATGTGCCCCCAAGAGGTTTCAAGCTTTCAACCCCTTACCGATTTCACTATTTTGTGTTTTGCCTACAAAATAGGGCTACAAGGATTAGGACCAATTAGGCCTCCTACCCGGTCCTTTAGGGCTCCCTCTCACAAACTATGCACTTGCTTGTGAAACTTCCTAAAACACCTACTATTCATTTGGCAAGGACTCAAGGATTTTCTAGGTTTTAGGCCTCCAAGTGTCCGTACACTGCCTAAGGTAGTTTTTAAGGTTTTTAAGGGTTTTTAGGCCTGCCAGGGTCATAGTGTAGTTTTAATGCTCTTGCTGCCTTGTCTGGATTGGTGGGAGCTCCTCCTTCACACCAATGGTGCTTCACTCACCCCTCTGCAACTCCTCCAAAGGGTGCCTCCTCCTCTGACCTTCCTTGCTCTCCAAGACCTCTGCAACTTAACCCTTCCTAGCCGGGCACTGACCTGTCTCGCCTAGGAGTGGGTCTTTTGATGGCCTCCCTACATTTTCATGGGCCCTTCTTTCTTTGAAATATAGTACAAGGTCTTCACTCTCATTCCCCATGATTTCATGGTGGTTCCACAATGGGGAATGGAGTTATGCATCCATTTACACAAACCAGTCCAAAACTGGACAGTAAGAAGACTATTTACAAAATATTTACAAACACACCTCACTTACAAATAAAAACCTAATCTAAATGCTCAAGATGAGATTAAATACACCATACAAGACACTCCACATAGTTTTTCACGTAAATCAATCCATTAGCATTCTTCCTTTACTCCATTTGTGTCGACTGGCAACAAAATTGCAGTCACAGTCAGTTAGTTTGCTTTTGGCCGTACAATATCTGACATCCAACCCATTAACTTAGGGTTTGGAATTACTTATAGAACCTTTGCCTTTGTCTATGTGCTCATATTAGGGTTGTCCATGCTACATTATAGATTTTGACCTCATGGTAGAAAAGTTGCTTGACAACTTTTAAAAGTTGTCATGCAACTTTTGAGCAACTTTCCCAATGTTGCTTTTCTTGACTCCTAGACCCACATTGGGCCAACCTAAGGACACCACCATGCTATGAAGGACCCCTAAACACCTCAAATGCACACATACCCTCTATTTTCAAGAAATCCTCAATTTTGACTCATGACCTTAAGACCTCAACTAAGACCCTCACTAGGACCAATGAGCACATGGCTCTTTATTTTATATACAATGGCTTCATAAAGAAGCAAGAACACAAACAAAACAAATGGTGGGAGCCCTTTTAAGGGTGCTCCTGCACCATACCCCCCCTCTACAACAAACTAAGAAATTAGGGGAGTGAGAAGAGCCGGATCAATGCCAAGCTTCTTGAACTTGCTCTCCTCCACCCAAGTATCTTCAGATACTGGTTGATCTGCCCATTTCCCTAAGTGCTCTATGTAGACCTAGTGTCTAGTAGACTTCTTCACTCTTGACTCCAAGATCTCCTCTGCTATATGCTATTTCACTTGAGGTAAGGCATTCACATCCAAGTCTTGGAGTACCTTGGCTTGGTTCTTAGTCTGCCCTGCTATCTCACCCTTGTACATGATCAGATCAGCTACATTGAAGACTGGTGAAATGGCTAAGTCTGAAGGAAGATCAACCTTATAGGCGTTCTCACCATATTTTGCCAGAATTCTACAAGGTCCTGCCCTCTTCATTTGCAGTTTGGTAGGCTTACCACTTTGCATCCTAGCTTTGCTCAAATGGACCATCACAAAGTCACCCACCTTGAACTGAACCTCTCTCATTTTCTCATCCATTTTGGCCTTTAGTTTTTGAGTGGATTCAAGGATGGCCTTCTTAACCTACTCTTGGACTTCCTTGATGGTTTGAGTGAAGTCCTCTGCTTGTTCACTCTTCATCTCCATGGAACCAAGTTCCCTAAGTTCACACACTCCTCTTAGATGTCTACCATAGACAACCTCAAAAGGACTTCTACCAGTGGTCCTATTCACACTATCATTATATGCATACTCTTCCTGAGGAATGATTAGGTCCCATGTCTGCCCATACTCCTTAGTTAAACACCTCAACAAGTTGCCTAACACCCTATTGATGACTTCAGTTTGACCATCTGTTTGTGGATGGTACGCTGAGCTAAATGAGAGATTAGCTCCTAGTCTCCTCCATAATGTTTGCCAAAAATGGCCCATGAACTTGTTGTCCCTATCTGAAACAATGCTTAAAGGGAGTCCATCAATCCTCGCAATCTCCTTAAAGAAGACATGTGCAACATAGCTAGCATCATGTGTGGTTTTACATGGAATAAAGTGGCACATCTTGGAAAATCTATCTACTACCACATAGATGTTCTCCATACCTATCTTTGTCTTGGGAATTCCTACTACAAAGTCCATGCTTATACATTCCCAAGGCCTATTAGAGACCGGCAATGGTTGATAGAGACCAGCATTGCTTGATCCTCCTTTTGCTCTTTGACACACTCCACATTGCTCTACATACCTTTTCACATCTCTTGGCAACTTGGGCCAATGGTAGTACCTCTGTACTAAATCCAAGGTTTTGTTAACTCCAAAGTGTCCACTTAAACTACCATTATGTTTCTCTTGGATGAGGTTTTCCCTCATGGATCCTCTTGGTACACACAATTGTTTGCCTTTGAACAAGAGACCATTTTGGAGAGTGTAGTTTGCATACTCACCATGGAAATGGTTCTCAAACTCCTTGCAAACCTTGTAAGTTGATGAGAAGTCTTCATCTCCTTCATAGAGGTCCTTGAAACCTTCTATTCCTATGCTCTACAACTATAACTCTTGAACTGTCAACAACTTCCTACTTAAGGCATCTGCCACCTTGTTGAGTTGCCCCTTCTTATGCTTGATGGTGAAGGTGAAGGATTGGAGGTACTCCATCCATTTCAAATGTCTATTGCTAAGCTTCTCTTGAGTGTTGATGTAACTCAATGCCTAGTTGTCTGTGAACACCACAAATTCCTTTGGGAGTAGGTAATGCCTCCATTTTTTAAGAGACTGCACTAATGCATACAACTCTAGGTCATAAGCTGAGTACTTCTTCTTTGCTTCATTGAGCTTCTCACTGAAAAATGCCACAGGTCTTCCCTCTTGACTCAATACATGCCCTACTGCAATTCCACTTTCATCACACTCCAATGTGAATAGCTTGTCAAAAGTAGGTAGGAGAAGGATAGGTTTTGTGGCTACTTCTTGCTTCAATAATTGAAATGCTTTGTCAGCCTGCTCAGTCCATTTAAACTTAGTTTCAAGGCCTCCTTTAATGGTGTCAAGGACTACTGCACATATTCCATTGAAGTTCCTCACAAACTTTCTATAGAATTGGGCTAAACCATGGAAACTCCTAACTTCAGTCCCTATTTTAGGTGCAGGCCAATTCAAGATTGCCTCCACTTTGCTTGGATCCATCTTCAAGGTTCCCTTAGACACCACAAATCCTAAGTAGACCAACTCTTGCTTCAAGAAGTCACACTTCTCTAGGTTGATGGATAACTTCTCCTCATGCAACCTCTCTAAGACTAACCTCAAATGCTCAAGGTGCTCCTCTTTGGTTCTGCTATAGATGAGAATGTCATCTAGGTACACCACCACAAATCTGCCTGTGAAGTCTTTCAACACCTCATTCATCAACCTCATAAAGGTGCTTGGAGAATTGGTGAGTCCAAATGGCATCACAAGACATTCATACAATCTCTCTATGGTCTTGAAAGCAGTTTTCCACTCATCACCCTCCTTGATTCTAATCTGGTGATAACCACTTTTAAGGTCTAGCTTGGTAAAATACATAGCACCTCCTAAATAGTCCATCAAATCCTCTATTCTAGGAATAGGAAACCTATACCATATGGTGGTCCTATTCATTGCCCTTGAGTCAGTGCAAAGTCTCCACTTGCCTCTCTTCTTTGATGCTAGCACTACCAGGACTGCACATGGGCTGATGCTCTTCTTGATCAGTCCTTGTTCCAATAACTCCTGCACTTGCCTTGCTACCTCCTTGTTTTGGTCAGGTGTGAGTTTATATGCAACTTTGTTAGGTAGGGATGCTCTGAGAACAAAGTCTATCTAATGGCTTATAGACCTTCTTGGTGGGAGTGTTGTAGGTGCTCCATCACTCACTATGTCCTTATACTCTTGCAACATTTGCTTCACCTCCTTGGGTACTTTTGCCTGCAACTTGTCTTCTTCCTCCTTTGGCTTCACAAAGATGACACACTTCACTATCTCCTCCTCGTGTAGCAAGTTTAGAAACTCTTTACCAGTAGCCAATAAAACACTAGGTGTCTTTGAAGTTCCCTCTTCATTCTTTGTCAAGGACTGAATCTTAAAGGTCTTATTGTCCTTCTTGAAGGAAATGGAGTTCTCCTCTCCATCATAGATCACCTTCCTATCAAATTTCCAAGGTCTACCTAGCAATAGGTGACAAGCATCCATGGGTAACACATCACAAAGGATCTTATCCTTGTATCCTCCAATAGAAAACTCTACCCAAGTCTGTTCATTGACTAGCACACTCTGGTCATGATTCAACCATGTCACCTTATATGGGTTAGTGTGGGGTATCCTTATGAGTTTCAACTTCTTCACTGCCTCCTCTGATATTATATTGTCAGTTGACCTTGAATCAACTATCACCTTGCAGACTTTACCAAGGATCTTGCATCTCACCCTAAACAATGCTCTCCTATGCTTAGGTTCATTCTTGACTGGCTGTCTTATCAAGACCCTATTGAACATCAAATTTTCTCCAATATCTGATTCAATATGGTCCACCTCAGGTGTCTTGCTGCTTGAAGAGTCTTCATGTGAATAAGCAACCCTCTTTCCACTGTTTGATGATGTAGGCTTGTCAGGGCATCTATATGCCGATTGTCCCAATTGACCACAATTGTAACATTTCATAGTTGCAATGTAGGAGTTACCTCTGCCGGTACGTCTACCCCTACTTGGACCACCTTGTGCCCCTGTTCCTCTAGAATGGCCTCCTCTGAGATTGGTTTCACTGCCATGTTCAGTCAACTTGGCTTCTCCTTGGTTCCTTTGTTCATTTGCCTTGCTTTGGTAACCACCTCGGTGATTCATTTGTTCTCTACCTCTACCTTTACCCCTGTTATTGGAGTCTCCTTTCCTTTTGTTCCTCTCTTCTACCTTGATAGCAAGCTGATGACATTTTTGAATAGTAGTAGGAGTCCATAGGCTTATCTCCTCTTGAATGTTCCACTTTAGGCAACTTAGATACCTAGCCACCTTAATAGATTCATCTTCTTGGACTTTGGATCTAAGGCAAAGTTTTTGAAATTCTTTGGTGTAGGAGGTCACATCAAGGTCTTTTTGCTTCAAACCCTATCTTTTCTTATGAATTTGGACTTCATAATCCTCTGGTAAGTAGTTCTCTTTGATCTTACTCACCATGGCCTTCCAATTGGCAATAGGTAGCTTCCCCATGCTAACTCTCTCTTCTTGCAAGTACTTCCACCATGTCAAAGCTGCTCCCCTTAGTCTTGACTTGGCAACTTTAACCTTTTGAGCCTCTGTCACTCCCTCACACTCAAAGTGGTTTTCCATGCCCTCAATCCATTCCATGACAGTGTCAATGTCCATCCTTCCACTGAAATGTGGCAATCTTTCAAAAGATTTGGTGTTCAAGGCCTTAATAGCCTTTACAAATGGTTCCTCATTGAACAAGGGATCTGGTTTAGGGATAATGTCATCTATGTCTATAGTTTTCTTGCCTTTATCCTTGGTGTCTTCACCCCAAGGTCCTTGTGTCCTCTGATCCACCACTTCCTGCAGCTTATCCCTTATCTCGCTCATAGCTTCTTCAAGGAGTCTATTCTTCTCCTTCTGCTCTTCTACCTCCCTAGCCAGCTCTGCATTAGTGACCATTGTGCTTGCCCCTACTGATTCACCAAAATACAAAGACATACACAGTCCACCAAATCTTTAACTTGCTCTGATACCAATCTGATGGGATGGTGTTTAGGATAGACTAGCCTAGTCTATGCTCTTGGATCCTTTCCTTGGATCACCAGGTGTTCTAACCACACCCTAGGGTCTCTAGGACTTCCCCTGCTTGTGGAATCCCCTGACCTTGCCCAATCCACCCACCAACAAGTTGAAAAACTACTCCTAAGGTCTCACCTACTCATGAGATTCAAGAAACCCTTACTTAAGCCAATAAGGGTTAGGCTTGTTCCACACCTTCCTAGTTCTTAGCAAGGATAGGTCAAGTCTAATTCATGGTTTTTCCACCCATTCATGTTCCCCCAAGAGGTTTCAAGCTTTCAACCCCTTACCGATTTCACTATTTTGTGTTTTGCCTACAAAATAGGGCTACAAGGATTAGGACCAATTAGGCCTCCTACCTGGTCCTTTAGGACTCCCTCTCACAAACGATGCACTTGCTTGTGAAACTTCCTAATAGACCTACTATTAATTTGGCAAGGACTCAAGGATTTTCTAGGTTTTAGGCCTCCAAGTGTCCGTACACTGCCCAAGGTAGATTTTAAGGTTTTTAAGGGTTTTTAGGAGGGTTTTTAGGCATGCCAGGGTCACAGTGTAGTTTTAATGCTCTTTCCACCTTGTCTGGATTGGTGGGAGCTCCTCCTTCACACCAATGGTGCTTCACTCACCCCTCTTCAACTCCTCCAAAGGGTGCCTCCTCCTCTGACCTTCCTTGCTCTCCAAGACCTCTGCAACTTAACCCTTCCTAGCCGGGCACTGACCTGTCTCTCCTAGGAGTGGGTCTTTTGATGGCCTCCCTGCATTTTCATGGGCCTTGCTTTCTTTGCAATATAGTGAAAGGTCTGCACTCTCATTCCCCATGGTTTCATTTGGGTTCCACAACGGGGAATGGAGTTATGCATCCATTTACACAAACCAGTCCAAAACTGGACAGTAAGAAGACTATTTACAAAATATTTACAAACGTACCTCACTTACAAATCAAAACCTAATATAAATGCTCAAGATGAGATTAAATACACCATACAAGACACTCCACATAGTTTTTCATGTAAATCAATCCATTAGCATTCTTCCTTTACTCCATTTGTGCCGACTGGCAACAAAATTGCAGTCACAGTCGGTCAGTTTGCTTTTGGCCGTACAATATCTGACATCCAACCCATTAACTTAGGGTTTGGAATTACTTATATCACCTTTGCCTCAGTCTGTGCATCCATATTAGGGTTTTCCATGCTACATTAAAGATTTTGACCTCATGGTGGAAAAGTTGCTTGACAACTTTTAAAAGTTGTCATGCAACTTTCCCAATGTTGCTTTTCTTGACTCCTAGACCCACATTGGGCCAACCTAAGGACACCACCATGCTATGAAGGACCCCTAAACACCTCAAATGCACACATACCCTCTATTTTCAAGAAATCCTCAATTTTGACTCATGACCCTAAGACCTCAACTAGGACCCTAACTAGGACCAATGAGCACATGGCTCTTTATTTTATATACAATGGCTTCATAAAGAAGCAAGAACACAAACAAAACAAATGGTGGGAGCCCTTTTAAGGGTGCTCCTGCACTAGAGAGGGGAACGACCCAAGTGGAAATAGGCTAATGTCGATTCCTTCCGATCCACTCTAAATAAATCGTGTTTGTGATGAAAGTCATAAACAACATGTGCTAATAAGTTCATACCAACGCTATGTTTCCTCATAAACCCTATGGAGCATAACATCTATAGGCTGGGAACCTTCTGTATTTATAGAGCAGAAAGTGCCACATGTATGGCCACATGACCGAAAGCCTTTACTAAAAACCACTTCTACTAGTTGCCAAAATCCTTTTAGTTGTTGGCATAGGAGGTCGGACCTCTGAAGCGGCTCACACACATATGATTCTTAATAGAGATATAAAGTTTGTCATGGGGATTTTTCATGGAAACTGGTGCTTGTTGGCATTTGCATTAAGATTGCATTAATGAAATGTTATGTTGTCATTGATGTTAATTAACCGGTAATGATGTTGTAATAATGTTGTTTTGTAACCGGTAAGAAGAGCTAGTAAAGGGAACTACAACCGGTAGGTAATTTTGTGAAGGAAACTAGTATTACTTATGAAATGGAGACCAAACCTGAACTGATGGAGTTTGGTGAATTGATTGGAGCAGATTATGATCAAATGATGAATGATAATGATTATGACATGTATGCATGTTGTATGAGAAATGTTTTAAATGATTCATGGTGCGTAGAGATAATGGTTTTTGTCTTGGGAATGAGCAAGTTCATTGCATGTAATGGAAACCACATGATGAGTAACAAAGTTCGATGAAGTGGTGATCAAGGAGCGGTCGAGGATATCTTGAATGATGTGCAGTTATTTCTATGTAATTTGATATGTAATCCAACGATCATACTTGAACCAATTTGTTTTTAATCTCTATGAGATAATTAGGTTTGTGTTGTGTTACTGAACTGTTGATTTGTTTATAAGGTTGATGAGTTTTTTTGTTGTAGAGTTGGCAATTTGTGGTTGAGATTAAGAAAGAGTGGTTATCAAACTTGATAATGTATCTGCAATATGTGTAAAGGCAGATAGGAGCATGAAAAGGATCTGAACAAGCAAGAACATTTGAACATCTTGGGCAAGATCTTTGATAGGGTCGAACAATATCAGTTAAGATTGAATCCAAAGAAATGTGCATTTGGAGTAACCTGTGGAAAAATTCTTGGGTACATTATATCAGCTCGTGGAATTGAAGTAGATCTAGAAAAGGTCAAAGCTATCATGGAAATGGAGTCACCTAGGAACATAAGTCATTTGCATTCTTTACAAGGAAGATTACAATCAATTAGAAGATTTGTCTCTCAATTAGCAGATAGATGTCATCCATTCACTCATATTTTACATAAGAATGTTCCATTCAAATGGGATCATAAATGTGAAGAAGCTTTTATGAAAATCAAAGAATATCTGATGAATCCTCCAAGCTCGTATCACCAATCAAAGGGAAACCATTGTTGCTTTATATCTCATGGACAAATGTATCATTAGGAGATCTTTTAACACAACATGATGAAGAAGGTAAAGAAAGAGCAGTCTATTACATCAATAGAATACTTGTAGGCTATGAATTGAACTATACATCGGTAGAGAAGACATGCCTAGTAGTTGTATTTGCAACTCAAAAACTGTGACATTATATGCTGACTCATTCTATGAAACTGATAGCAAAAATAGATACACTAAAGTATTTTCTAAGCAAGTCAACTTTGACAGGCAGACTGGCAAAATGGGTTATGGTACTAAGTGATTTTGATATAGAATATGTTGATCAAAAATCTATCAAAGGGTAGGTCGTTGCTAATCAATTAGCTGAAGAACCCTTACAATATGACATATCATTGAACATTGAATTTCTTGACGTAGACATTCTGACATAAGTACACATTTTTGGGAGTTTTACATTGATGGTTCCTATACACAATATTGATCAAGCACGAGAATTTTGTTCATCACACCTCAAGGACACACAATTCCAAAATCATATAGACTGCAGTTTTCCATGCACAAACAATACTAAAGAATATGAAGCATTAACTATTGGGCTCAAAATGGCTATTGAATGGAACATTAAGGAATTACATGTTTATGGTGATTCACAACTTATAATCAACTAAATAAATGATGATTATCAAACTAAGGATGACAAGCTCATGCCCTACAAATAGCTGGTAGGAGAGTTTAAAGAACACTTTTAAGAAGTATCATTCACTCAAATCCCAAGAAATGAGAATAAAACAGTAGATGCAATGACTACAATAACATCTCTCTTGCAGAATTAGGAGAATCAACAACGTTATGAATTCCTGGTGGAAGATATCTTGAAACCTACCATTGAATCCCAACATACCCACATGATTTTCCATATATCTAGAACCGATCAATTCTTATATGGCTAGACTTGTCAATACTTAAAAGAGAATATCCTTCCTCCTAACCTATCCTGTAATCAAAGAAGAAATTTTATCCGTCAGTCATCCCATTATACTATTATTGCTGATACCTTATATAGGTGAGGTCTAGCTATCACTTTATTGAGATGTCTCGAACAAGAAGAATCTAAGAAAGTTCTTAACAAAGTTCACGTAGGTATTTGTGGCACACACTCAAGTGGATTAACAATGGCTAAGAAACTTCTTTGTATGGGTTACTATTGGCCTACTATGGAGAGAGATTCATTCACATATGCCAAGAAATGCAAACAATGCTAAATCCATGGGAATATCATCCACACACCAGCACAAGAATTGCATCCTATAGCAGGATCATGGCCATTCTCCCAATGGGGTCTTGATTTGGTAGGTAAGATAAATCCTTCATCCTCTAATGGACATAAGCTCATTTTGAATGCTACTAAGTATTTCACTAAATGGATTGAAGCAATACCTATGATGAAAGTGACAGGAAAACAAATATCATCATTCATCTTGAATTATATAATTTATCGCTATGGAGTCCCTATGAACATTATCACCGATAATGGACGACCATTTAAGAATCAAGATGTGAAGGAACTATGTGAGCGATTCCATATCCAACATAGGTTTTCTACACCATATTATCCATAGGGAAATGGTCAAGCTTAGGCATCAAACAAGATCATCTTGAAAAGCCTGAAGAAAACAAGCAATGAAGCTGGTAAAGACTAGCACATTTAGTTAAATCCCGCTCTTTGGGCATAGTGAACTAGCATCTGCACACCAACGGGGGCAACTCCATATTTCTTAGTTTATGGATTGGAAGCCATATTTTTGATAGAAGTAGAGATACCTTCTCTACGAGTTTCCTTGAAAGGTCTTATACTAGAAGAAGAAGAACGAGTCTCTAGACTTCAAGAACTTGAGTTGATTTAGGAACGTCGCCAAAATGAAATAGATCATTTGAAGGCATATCAAAAGAGAATGGCAAGAAGTTATAATCACAAAGTCAAGCCACACATTATTTAAATTGGAGATATACTTCTAAGGGAGAATTGAAGAAATCAGCAAGACCAAGAAAAGAAGGGTAAATTTGAACCAAATTGGTTAGTCCTTTTGTCATAGTAGCAACATATGGCTCAGGAGCATACAAGTTATCTACCCCTGAAGGTGATTGGTTTGATGAGCCTATCAATTTCATCCATCTCAAGAAATTCTATGCTTGAGATATAAAGTCCTGAAAAATCAGTAAAAAGATATAAAGTCTTGAAGAAATCAGTAAAAATCAGAAAAGCATAAAATCCCTAAAAAGCATAAAACAGTGAAAACAGAAGAAGAAAAATATCAAAATATGGAAAAAATGCAATAAATTTAGATAGTGAAAACCTGGTAAACATACACTATCTAAAAAAGTGAGTTCTTCCATCTACGAGATCACTTTGCGCACCTATCCACTCCATCCTATCGCATCTATCACTTCCATCTATCTTAGCCTATCTATTTCATCTTTCACATCCATTTCTCTGAACCACTAGCAAGAAATATGCATCTCACTAGCAGTTATCAATCTCTGACATACTTGTCGTAGTCACTGTAATAAATCCTCATTATCATAAAAAACCTACTAGTTGCGAATATTATCACGGATTGAGGGTCTTGTCTTAACTTCAATCTTTGAGATCACCGCCAAAGTAATGCCGTTACTCTTCAAAACAATGTTAGATACGAAATCTAATATAATATTTTTGGATCTCTCTATCCAGTCTATATAAAAAGCATCAAAAAATTCTACAATATCCCATACAACAAATTTATATTGTTTCAATCTCTTATTCTTTGAAGAGAACTTATACCTAACTTGTGAAACAATTAGCTCATAGTCTCCAAAAATAACCAATAACTTAATTCCATGTTTCATAGCTAGATTGAGGCCTATCAGAAATGCCTCATATTCAATAACATTGTTTGTTCATTCAAAAGACTGGAGAAAAGAATAGTTACAAGTCTTCTCACTAGGTGCAATAAATATCACACCGGCCCCAAATCCATCCTTAGAATAGGTACCATCAAAACACATTTTCCACAATCCCTCTTAAAAATTCTACTCCTCATGGGTGATTGTATCACTATTTTGTAAGAGAGGTTGTGAAGGCTCAATCCTGAAGCTTCCAATGTCAATATTATCTATATTCGAAATACTTCTCATAGTCACTGTCTTATAATCAAAATCAATCATATCTGCATTATATCCCACTATGGTTTGGATCTTGATCAATTCATACATCCATAAAAATAAAAAATTGTTTTCGCTGGGGGTAAAGTCCTAATTCCTTTTTTGCTAAGGTGATATTTTAAATCTTTGAAAATAAAAAAAACATTTGGAAAACTTAGGAAAACAAAACACCTAGGGTTTTGAAACAGATAACGAGCAACAAAGCAATGAAGATCAAGGCCTTTTGTAACAACTGAGTCGTGAAACTCAGAAAACAAAGAATAAACCAACAAGTAATAAAATATTATCAATGATCATTCATCAAGATGATTATATCAGTTAATGACCATGAGAACATGTGAATGACATACAAGATTCAATATTTATATCTTGATTTTATTGCTAATCATGTACTCTATGCGACTCAAGGATGTCCATGACTAGAGAAGCTATGATGGGGCATGACTACTTTCTTTGTTTGTTGTTTGTGGTTTATCTCTTATTAAGGTATGTACTTGCCTAAGGATATGATTGGCAAAAGATCAAGGAGGATGTTCTGAGTCATGCATGAAAGGGGATAATCCTTGTTTGTTCTGCAAGAAATACTCAGGTCATCTTGATTCATTATATCAAGTTGCTTGTATAAACTTTCTATATCAAAATCCATGTAAGAAATACTCAGGTCAGCTTGAATCATTATGTCAAGTTGCTTGTATTTTCTTAGAACATTTTAAAGCTCAATAATGAAATCAAGCACTGCTATAAGACAACATATGAAGAATAGAAGTATCATTTTAGTTAAATCATTTTTATATTATCTAATTAATTCATCTACATTATAAGAATTCATTGTCAGTTGCATTATAAGCATTTCATTTCATTCAGAGATAAATAGTCATAAATAAATGTTGAGTATACTTGAACAAACAAAAATATTGCATTTGATCATTGTAGGTTCATTCATCTTTGGCATCATTCAAATTATTATCATTCATTTCATTTAGTTTCATTTCAATCATTGCATTAGTTTGCATTCCATTAAGTGCATTTCATAATCATGTAGTGTATCATCATTATTATTTTCATTAGGATCATTACCATTATAGTTCTTTTTATCCATTAAGGTCATTTAGTTGCATATTTACACTTAGATTCATTAATAATTATAAGCATTACATATAAGCATAAAAAAAATTCCATGTAGATCATTTGTATTTTAAAATCATTATATGTATACACATTAAATTCATACAAAAATTAAAAAAATCAACATTCATTTGGATTCCCATATAGATCATTGCATTTGTATAATTTAAGTAAAGCACATCATTTAAGTTAGTAATCATTTTCATTTGCATCCATGATCATCAAAATAAAAAATCAAGTGCATTTTCATTTCATAATCATCACATCATATAGATCAGTATCATCATTACATCATCATATAGAGCATCATCATCATGAAAATAAAGGGAAGAAAAGACCATCATAACGTCATCCATGTAATCAATGCATATAGATCGTCATCATATAGAGTAACATGCATAAACCAAAGATCATCATATAGAATCCATGTCTGTATATAGATCATCATAAAACAATAAAAAGTCCACGTATACAATGATATCAGATCAATAATACAAGTGCCTCATCAATATAAATCAAGTCAAGGTTGTCCTGTGCCACTACCACCTGACTTTGTTTGTCTTTGTGGTTATGGGAAAGAAGATCCTCCAGATGGTTGTCCCCCCCCCAATCACCACTACTCTGAGGAGGTCGCATGACTCCACCGCTGCTAGTATCCATCATCACAGTAGTATGATAGCTACCTGCCCTCTAGCTCTTTGTGACTAAATCCTCATATAATCGTCGCTAGTGTGTTGTCTCCTTCTCGGCCTGAAATAGTGCTTTGACGGTATCAGCTAAGAGAGTGCCAGATCCAACCTGCTGAATGTGATCAAGAAGACCTTGAGTATCATGTTGTCTCCTAACAACCCTATCTCTCTCTATCATAAGTGTCTGCACATGTGCCCTACGATGATCTATATGTGATCTGAGACTATCCAAGGTCTCCTACTCTAGCATATCCTACTGAGGAACATTATCTTGAATCCCCTCATCTCCACCTCCCTCTCCAACTGCTAGAATCTCAACCCGAGTAGCCCTCAAAACCCATTGTCTTATGAGAGGAACATGATCCTCTGAATCCTCCTCCTCTCCACCATGAGTTGCAATAACCCTAGGGTCTAGCTGAACCTAACCAAAATCAATGCCTCTCCTACAACCCCCATCCAATCCAATGCTCCTGCCTCCTCCTATAGAGGGTAATACTCTCACTGATCTCATACACGCCCTGCCAGTATCCCTCCCAATTTGTCTTGCATCTCTCCCTCCCATGGGAAGTGGTCTCCCAACCCTACCAACCAGTCCAAAAGGTCCTCCACGGACTCTCAATTGACCTCCTCTCTATCCGAGTCTCCTATCGCCTCTGCCTCCATCTCCTCCCTCATCTCCCTCACCTCTGGCCTCTCGAGAAACTCTAGGCTCTCATCTCCATCTCCATCTTCTAATGATGGGATCATATGAATTATCCTCCTCATCTCCTGAGCTAGGAGGAGGGTCTATTGGATCAACAATCCAAGGAAAAGGGTGTGCAAGCATGTACTAAGCATAATCCATAGTCACCCCAGGATCTAAAATGTGTAATCTCAAATCATAAGCTACCCTAAGAGTAGCTAGAAACTTTGTGTGTGCTATCTCAAAAGACAAAGAAGGTCCCCAATCTTGCCTATCCTTGTACTGTTGTGCATATATAGTAACACTAGTAGGCATGTGCTGAATAATACCAAACCATCTCAAAATGTGACTCTTCAACTGTTGCTCAATAATGTATGGAGTACGAACAATCAAATATCTACTATGCAGAATATATGGTAATGTCTGTGCATCATCCATCCATGGCTCACAATCAATATAAGGTCTCCAAATGATGCTATCCAATGAATCTAGAACCCAACACCAATACTCCATCTTACCCAGCTTATGTTGAGTAAGGATACCTGCATATAAATTGACATATGGCTACCTCTCACCACAAACTCTATGATGGATAGGCCAAGTAATAGCAATATGCTCCCAACACTAGATCTATAAAAGCGTGCATCCTGTAGACAAACTAGCACTGTCATAAAAAATAACCTGATGAAGATCATCATACAAATGAGAACAAACACCCCACATATATTGAGTCTGTTGCTGAAACATGCTCTATATAATCTCACCCCAACCAACAACGAAACCTTGAGATCTCTTATCTAGATAGACGAATCCGCCAATCAATCCTACAAGAATCACTAGGAGAGTCTTGTAGTACATGATCATATGATCCCATTGGATCTCTCCTCTGGAATTTCTCTCATCACCAATTATGGCTCTGCAAGCCTCTGTCCTTCCAAGATCCTGAAAATCATACTGGACTAACTCATCAGTCACAGGGATGTGAAGAATCATGTAGACATCCTCAAGTGTCACACTAATCTCACCAATGGGCAGGTGGAAAGTGTTATCCTTGCTATGCCATCTCTATACTAAGACAGTCAACAATCCCCTATTATGGGTAATATTAGGCATGTACAACAAATGGCGAAACCTGGAAGCATCTATATGTCTAATCTCAGCCTGTGTAAGCTTTGGCACTAAATGGCGCATGGCTAGGAATTTCTCCCGACATTGGAGAACATCGAGTTTCTCCTGTTTAACAAGAGAATTTGATCTTTATCAATCATCTATCTATCAAATCAAAGAGATCGCTAATATATCACATCAACAATTGATAATTCTTTTCAACCAAGCAAATCAGGCTATCAAATCAACCTAAAACTATTAATCATAGTTTTTAATCAATCAATCAATCAATCAATTAATGAGTCCAATCAAACTTTGTTATGCTCTTCATCAAAAACTGAATCAGTCTCTTAAAGTTAAGTTATCAATCTACCAATCAAATCAATCAATCATTTATCTTATCAATTACCTTTTCGCATCAAAATGCCTAAATCAAATCATCTCAATGAATTTTAACATGGATAGAATCAAACAAATTCATCTAAACAAAATGTGTTATTCTTCAAGACAAAAGCACTATTCTATTAATCACAGACACTAAATCATATAAAAGTGCTAACCTTTTCAACATATGCGCTAACCGACAAGTCAAAAGCGGTAAATCATTCAAAAGTGCTACCCTTTTTACATATGCACGAATACATGAGTCAAAAGTGAGAAATCTATAAAAGCGCTAACATTCACAACAAAAGTGGTAACCAAACATTCATATGCGCTAAATTAACAAAAAGGAGAGCCTAAAAAGCAAATGTGCAAACCAATGGAGAAAAATCAATAACACGCAAAATCGAAAATCAAAAAATAAAAAATAAACCATAAAACTCACCGAAAAAGAAGGAAATTGGTATGGAAAGTTGTAAACAAGCTTGGGATAAGGTACATACCAGATAACCATACTCAGGAGGTCATTGATACCGTTATACATGCTCAAATCGATGGTTCTCGAATGGAATCACCATTTTGCCAACTCAGCAAGACAATTCTTTTTACTCCACAAGCTGACAAGGATGCAAATAAGGATAAAATTAACCTAGGTTAATTTTATAATTACCATTTGAAAGAGTAATTAACGCTTTTAAGTGAGGCAATTTTATTTATTTTTCACAAATAAATTTAATTAAAGGACCTTTTCAATTATCGTGAGATCAATTGCTTATCCAAATTTTTCAATAATTTCATGACCAATCTCCCGAGGGGGCACACAATCAGGATTTTTATCTCCAACAGGTGCATTATCGAGACATGATTTAATCTTTGAAACAATGGTGTCTCAACATCATTTCAAACAGGGGCAAAATGTATACACATAAAAATGGCTATGAGCAATTAAATAAATATTTTATATTTATTTAATAATTATTCTTCTATTAAATAGTTAATTTGAAAAGATTAATTTATTTAATTCATTTCATGTCCCATTAATTAATTTAATTGAAATATTTTATTAATTAATTCATTTATCCTTTTCTTCTAATCAATTAATTAAATATCTATTTTATTTATTTATTTTTGAATAAAGGTGTAAAACTTTATTGAAAATCAGACACAAGAATTACAAAGAGAACCAGAGCCCCAAGGCCCCAAAAATGAACCACAAAACCAACCCCAGATCAACCAGCTTCATAACTATCCATGTCCTCAGCAAAAATCTTCTGCAAGTCCTGACAATAATCTGAGGAAAGATGCTCCCAACTGTCAACTTTCCAATCACTACCATGTTTCGAGGCCCACTTAGCCAAACAATCAGCTTTTCTATTCCATTCATGAGGTATATGGATGAAAGACACCTGACCATTAAAGAACTAATTTGAAGAATCTGTTGAACAATCCCTGCCAACTTCCACTGAATCCCACTCACCTTCAACAAGTTAACAACAATTTGTGAATCCGATTCGCAAATAACCTTCCTTCGTCCCAATTCCCAAGCACACTCTATGGCATAGAGAATTGCATATCCCTTCATAAAATCATTATACTGCCACCCTTTATGCACCGAAAAGAGGAAAACCACCTCCCCCATACTATTCCTACCAACACCACCAACTCCAGCAGGGCCTGGGTTACCCCTAGAGGAACCATCGGTGTTAATCTTGATAAACTCATCCTGAGGGGGTATCCACCTTCCCACCCTTTGAACCTTCTTCATAGCATGTCTACCTCTCATGACACAAGTTGAGGTGAGAGACAACTCCTGCAAACCAAACCTACTCACAGTATCCACCTCGTCTCTACCCAGAGGAAAATTCACCTCACATTTAGCTTCCACCATCTTTCGAATCATAACAATGATTCTATTGCACACTTGTTGAACTAACAATCTGACCTCACGAAAGATCCTCCCGTTCCTCTCGAGCCAGATCTGCCATAGAATGAAAATGGGCCCAATATACTAGACAGTCTAGAGGAAGGAGGACAAGGTAGGAGGTCTACCCAAACTGCTCCAAAACTCCACCAGAGAATCCGCGTGAACACAAGGATGCTTCCACACCCCCCACGAGTAATGCCAAATAAGCAAAGAGAAGGGGCATCTGAAGAATAGGTGTGAGGAATCTTCCTCCCCATTACCACACAAAACACAAATAGAAGGCCCCAAGAGTCCCTGATTGCAGATATTGTCTCAAGTTAGGCATCTATTCAAAGCCAAAGTCCAAGCAAAGCAGTTACACTTCAGCCAAGAAAGATTATTCCACACCTGTTTCCACCAGTGCACCTCTCTTCCCTCTAGTCTTCGGTTCAATAGTTCCCGGTATCCACTAGCCATAGTAAAGACGCCCTTAGGATTTGGAGACCAAGCAATTCCATCCCTACCCTTGAGGGAACTACAGTGTCTACTCGCTAGAATGCCATGCAACTTAGTACACTCTTCCTCCATCCCAACAACCAACCACTCATTAGGAGCCTTCCACCACTCTAAATCTAGCTGCCCACACTTATAAACAGCCTTGAAGTCACTCACCCTTGACCACCCTGCCTTCAAAAACCTCTGGCACAGATTCCCAAGGTTAGGAAACTGATCAAGGATGGGGGGGTATCCATCCCAAGAGTCATTCCAGAAAAGGACCTCTTCCCCCCTCTTGCAAATCCAAAAGAGTCCTACCTTAATGATAGAATCCTCCCTCTTGAGAGTATACCAAATCATTGAGCCTTTTCCCTCAAGCGGATATCTAGGGATTTCCTCCATCGCGATCCTCTACATATATTTGTTGGCCAAAATCCTAGCCCAGCCTCGATCCTGCTCAACACACCACCTCCAATATAATTTAGCCGCCAAAGCTTCCCCAAATAAAATAGACCACCTTAAACCAAGCCCCCCCTGGCTGCTTTGGGGTACACACCAAGTCTCAATTGACAAGCCTCCATTTGGAAAAGGAAAGATTGCCTGCCCATAAGAATTGCCTAGCCAGAGAGTCCAAACCCTTCAAGAACCACTTAGGAGCCACTTGTAGCATACATTGATAAATCGTAAGAGCCTAAACCACCGACTGAATCAGTTGAACCCTCCCAGCAAAGGATAACCATCTGTGAGTCCAGTGTTCAACCTTCATGCGAAATTTATCCAAGATACCCTACCATGACTCCATAGGAGGGTTACCAGGAGAAATAGGAATACCCAAATAAGTCAAGGGCAGAGAGCCAACTTGAAATCTCAAGATAAGAGCAATCCTCCTTTGAATAGTTCTAGGATTGTTGAAAAAGAGGATAGAAGATTTATCCTCATTGATCAACTGGCTTGAGGCCACAAGATAAACATCCAAAACCTTACGCATATTAGTAGCTTCTCTGATCCGAGAAAGTCCCATAAGGGTTGTGTCATCAACAAAATACAAATGAGACTGTGGTTGCAAGTCATTACCCCAACTCCAACCTTGAATAATACCCAAACCCACATTATTTTTAATCAGCCTCCCCAGACCCTCAGCCAGAAGAATGAATAAATAAGGGGAGAGGGGGTCCCCCTAGCGAAGACCCCTAGAAGCACCAAATAGCTCAGTATGATCTTCATTGATTAGCACAGAGAAAGAAGTAAACGTAACACAAATCATAACCCATTGGATCCATTCATCAACAAAGCCAAAAACCCTGAGGATCTTCTGGAGGAATATGGAGGAAGGACCACCAAACTCTATTGTAACCCTTAGCCATATCCAACTTGATAAACATAGCTTTTTCCTTGGAGGTTGTCATAGAATGAATGGTCTCTGTAGCAATGACCACACCATCCAAAATTTGGGACCCTTACACAAACCCACTCTGCTCCTTAGAGATAACATCCCCTAGACACTTCTTCAACCTATCCGCTATCAGCTTAGAGATGATCTTATAAATCACATTGCAGAGAGAGATAGAGCGGAACTGGCCTAACTGGTCAGCCCCATCACACTTGGGGATTAGAGAAATGAAAGTCACATTCAAAGCTCAAAGCATTTGCTTATTCCTCAGGGACTCCTGGACTACTTCCTATAAGTCCAGTTTGATAATATCCCAAAACTCTTGAAAGAATTCAACCGGGAACCCATCCGGTCCAGGAGCTTTTCCTTTTCTCATGTGAAAGACAATCTTCTGAAGTTCTTCCAACAAAATAGGACCCAAAATCTACTCATTCATCTCCTCAGTGACAAGAGAAGGAATGGAAGCAAGAACCCGATTCTCCTCCACCGATTCCCCATGAGAGTTCTCACTGAAGAGGGACTGAAAATACTATAACGACTCCCTAGAGATGTCCTGCAAGGATAAACACTATTCATCTCTATCATTGACTAGAACAGGGATGGAATTTCCATGTCTTCTTGCTTTCACTGAGTTGAAGAAGAAAGCAGTGTTCTTATCCCCCGCCTGAAGCCAATCAATGCAAACTCTCTGTTTCTAGTATATTTCTTCCCTAAGCTCCCATTCCTCTACAACCTTGACAACCCTTTCTTCCTCCCTAAGAAAGGCCTCAGACAAACCATGCTCTTTGATTTCACTGGTGATGCCATTCAACACAATTTGAGCAGCTTTCTTAGCATGAAAAATATTCCCGAAACCCTGACGGTTCCACTGTTTAAGCTGAAACTTAACAAATTGCAGTTTCTTGGCAAAAGTGTACATAGCAGTGCCAAAGCTCAGCCTCCCTTTCCTCGACCACTCCCCTACAAGAACCTGCAAAGCAGGATCCCGAAGCCACATAAGTTGGAATGTGAATGAAGGAGAGTGAGCAACCTGAGCCGAAGAAGAAACCAGCTTGATGGGCCAGTGGTCTCACCCTCTCCAGTCAAGAATCTCAGAACTTGTGGACCACCCCCCACCAATCCAAAAACTAGAAACCAGAAAACAATCCAACCTCTTCACAATCCAATACTCCCCCACCCTCCTATTGTTCCAAGTGAACAAACCATTACCAGGCTTAATGTCAACAAGATGCAACGATGATATACTAACTTGAAAAAGGAAAGAAGAAGGTTCCAATCGCATAATACCCCCCTTCTTCTCACTCAACTCAAGGATAGCATTGAAATCTCCCGCCATAATCCAAGGATGAAAAGGTAACAACCTTCGCATACAAGAAATATGATACCATAAGTTCTACTTACCCTGAAGATCAGTAGGGGCATATAAGTTAGAAAACAAGATGAATTCCCTAGTCTCAAGACTAGAGATAATCCTGGATAATGAAGATCTGGAGGTAACCCACCAGACAGGGCGAAACCTTAAAGGGTTCCAAACACAGGCCACCCCTCCAGAGGAACCAGCTACTCCAATACACTAACACTCACCTCACCCCCAAAGCTTTGGCACCAGACCCATCATACTCTCCACTAAAAGTTTAGTTTCTTGTAAGAATAGGACATTGGGTGAATGATTCCTAATCAATTCCTGAACAACTTTTTGTCTAGGACCATTGTTCAAGCCCCTCACATTCCATGAAAGCACAATCATTTTGGAGGATTGGAAAAGTGAGAATCCAGAGTCTTTACTGATCCCGACTCAACCAAATTCTCCCCCATCAATTTGATCTTATCTAAATCCTTCTTTCTACCAACCTTTGAGTTCTTCTCTGAAGCACTTTTCTTAATATCTTTCTGATGTAGACCCAGGTGAACGGAGCACTTATTACTTTTACCCCCGGTCGGTTCCAATTTTAGAGCTGTCGAAGAACCCTCCCCCCCAACCAAATTCACCTCCAGACTAGAAGTAAGTCCCAACCGGACCCCTATTGGCTGATCCATCTCCATTTTCTGGCTTCCAACCACTTGCCGAGAGCTTGGGAAAAGTCCTCAATCACTCTTTTTGGAGCCTTGCCTGATGCACCTTGGTCCAAAGGGGTTAACCTCAGGTTCACCTCCTGTTGGCTAAGGTCATCCAAGGCCTCGAATGTGTTAAAGGTATCCTCCTCTTTCTCTCCTGTAAAGACCTCTTTTATCCTTGATTCATGTTCCTTGTCTCAATTGAGACAAAACCATCATCACCCACCACCTTGACCGACATAGCTGCTTTTCCTTTATCAGCCCCATCTAGGGTGTGGGCCGACAATTGAGGTTGGCGCACCACCGGTTTATATCTAGGGCACTTGAGCTATAAATGACCATACTCATGACACAGACAACACCGAAATGGTAAATTCTCATAATCTAACTATTTAACCCAAGAATAAGAGCCCACACACATATCTATAGCATCTGGTAAAGGTTTACTAAGATTAATTTCAACATAGATACATGCAAAGGTCATTATCTTTCTCCCCAAAGTTTGAGTTGAAGATCCCACTGACTTCCCAAGTAGTGCAACAAGCATCTAAAGCACATCCTTCTGACAACATTCCACTAGAAAGTGTGGTAAACGAACCCACATTGGAACCCTATTCGAGAGCTCCTCCGAATGGTTAAACCCCGCATGTCAAGGTTTGATGAACAACCCCACTTGGTTGTAAAAATATGGGCCTCCTTCAAAAACCCTATTGCGATCCTCCATGTAGTTGAAAGTAACCATGAAGTAGTTGTCTGTGCCCAGTTTTCCAAAAACTGCAAAGAAACGCTCATTCCCCAAAACTTACAATATAGTGAATGTTTTTAAAAGTACTCAATGTCTTCAGCTATCATCTCTGGAGGAATAACCAGCCTTGGCCTCTCACTTCATCTCTCCAAACAACCATTAATATTCATAATGTGAGAGCTACCAACACTACCAGACCCCGAATTTGAGGAAAAAAAATTATTGTTAAAAGTCTGCATGGTCTGGGTTGGGGATTTTGAGCCAACCCCAGCATGAATATCCATGGCGGGAGGTACCTTCAAGGCCTCACCACCAATAATCAACATTAGATCTCAAGAAAGATAAGGAACCCACATCCCAAAGGGGCCCGCTAGAATGCACGACACCCAAGACTCCACCCCTCCCAAGCACCACCGAGATGAAGATTCAATCGAAGCCCCCAACCCCACTGGAAACCCTCACCCTACAGAAAAAAAGAACCCTAGTCGCACAGCCTACACCCCTCTTGCAGACCATCTCTCTACTCCCCACACCATCGACCTCTCCCCACCCTATGCAGTCCTCCACTGCGCACCCCGATGCCCTGCAAATACAACCGCTCATGAGCTAGGGCATCGGTGCCCTAGCTCGACCCTTTGCAACCTCCCACATGCATGTCGCCATAGATCCTTGAAAGCACTCAAATATCTAATATTTAATTATTCCTCTAATCAATTAATTAAATATCTAATATTTAATTATTCCTCTAATCAATCAATTAAATATCTAATATTTAATGGTTATTCTTTTATCCTATAGTCTCAAATATTAAATAATTTCTTAATTATTTAACCCCTTTTCCAACTCACCTTCCATCTCCACTTCATCTTTCCTTTGACAACTCATCCATCACGTGGCTAAATTAATTCAACAAAATTAAAATAAATAAAACATTTATCAGCCACTTATCTCCAACTTCCAAAATAAATGAAATATTGTGTATGTACACATATTTCCTAACGTCCTTCTATATTCTCTCCAACATCCCTATATCGTAGGGAGGACTTGAGTCCACTTGTCCTCTCATGCCTAAATATTCTCCAACCATCCCTAGATTCCCTCAATTTGCAACCCAGTCAAGGTGAGATGAGTGACACTTGTCTTCTCCTTCCCCCTTTCTCTCAACCTTCACCTTTGCTTACAACCATCCAAATTTGTAGATCTTATCATGACCGTTGATCTCAGACACATCATCTTATCCTCTCAAAAGTCTATAAAAGTAGGAGTTTGAGTTGAGAAAGAGTTAGTCTTCAAGTTAACAATTTGAGTAAACTTATGCATCTGTGAGTTTTTATCTTGAAGCAATTTAGCATTTCTCATTTAGCATAATCATTTAGCTTTAAATCATTTGCATTGCATATCATAATATTAGTTAACTATCCGTTATCGGTCCATTATTCATATGCCATCTTGGAAGCTACCAGTGCTTGTCTAAGAGAAAATCATCTGCAACCAGGAACAGTGGAGTTAGGACACAATGAGACTTAAGTCATGAAGGTAACAATAATGGTTTTTATTTTAATATTCATTTCATGTAGTTTCATTGGTTGAGTTTGGATTTCTTGTAGTATTTCCTTTGTATTTTGTGAAGCTAATATGCTACAAGTAGTATTGTGAAGATAAAACTCAAGTCGACAAACTTACAATACCCAGAATCAAGAACACCTGAGAGGAGAGGAAACACATGAACAAGAAAACATATGCAACCGAGATCATACCCATGAACAAGATAACACTCACAAATAAAACAATACCCACAATCGAGACAATCTTAATGAACGAGGAGAAGCTCCCCATCGAAGGACCAATGCACCCCTAGCTATTCTTACTCAACAACTCCAAACACTTCAAAGACAAATGTAGGACATGGAACAAGGAACCACGATAAGATACTCATTAGAAGAGATTTATCCTTATCCTTTTGATAGGAGATTAAACATGGTACCTTTTCCCCCAAATTCAAATACACCATAGTATGACAAATATGATGGTAAGAGTGATCCCCGTGATCACGTTTGGGAATTTTGTACTATGAGGTTGGAGTTCACTTACAATGACACGTACTTAATGAGACTATTCCCAATAAGTTTGGAAGGACAAAAAATGGAGTGGTTGTCAAAACTCACACCTCCCATCAGATCATTTGATGAGTTGGTGAATAAATTCATAACACAATACTCCTATAATATCCAACATGTGATCACCATGCTTGATGCATGCAATATGAAACAAAATAACAATGAAACATTCATGGTGTTTCTACAACAATGGAGGCACATGTTTGCAAGCTGAAAAGGAAAATATGGAAATCTTCATAGATAATTTGAATAGTGAAATGAGTTATCATCTCAAAATACAATGTAGCATCTTTTGCAAAATTAATAGAGAATGGTATCCAAGTAGAAAAAGCTTCCATCAAGAAAGGAACCTTGAAGTTCTTTAAAGGAAGGTGTTAGTTCGTCAAACAATAACAACTCATACAAGTCTAGATTTTGGACAAGAAATAAAAACATTGTTAATGATGGGATAGTCGATGCCAACAATTTAAAGTTTAAACAACCAATGTTTACTTTATCAGGCAACCCACCATCCAATAATTATCAAAGAACTGTCAATAAAGGCACTAACACTTATCAATGAAATACCAACCAAGGAGCTTCAATGTCAAACAACAACAACAACAATCACCAAGGCAACAACAACAACAACCTAGGGAACAACACAAATCAAAGAGGCAACACTGACACTTCCCTGTATCGACGAATATACACACCATTAGGACAAACCTTGGAATCAACATTTCGAGAGCTATTGGCAAATAAGATCATCACATTGCCATCCACAAGCAACTTTGAACCCCAAGTCAAACCACCATGGTGGAACAACTCGCATTATTGTGATTATCATCGAAACAAGGGGAATAGAACAAATGATTGAATGAGGTTGAAGAGCCTAGTTCAAGATATGATAGACAAGGGAGACTTAATGGTCAATGGTCATAAAACCAATGGTGACCATGAAGATTTAAAAAATCCTCTTTCTAATTATGACAAGGGAGGAGCATCAATGTCAAACAACACCAAAGGAGCTCATATCAATCACATATACAAAAACACCATCAATCACATATCGACATATGACAATCAAGTGAATGTCATAAAAATCAAAGACAAACAAGAACATGCATTGATAAATGTGACAACAAGAGCTTAGAAATATGTCTTGAAGGGGAACACATCAAAAACAAATCTCCCCAAGGCTCAATATAACTTGGTTGACCAACTATGAAGAACACCCACTCATATATCTATACTTGAGTTTCTCAAACTTTCACCAAAACACAAGGATATCTTGGAGAAATCTCTTGTTGAAACAACCATTCTAAATGCTCTAGATATTGATGGATTCCAAGGCATGGTGGCCCATATGATGGTGCCACTTAACATATCTTTTTCTGAACACAAAGATGTCTCCTTGAGTCATCCGCATAACACCCCACTACATATCGAGGTCTTAGTCTATAAAGATCGGGTAAAAAGAGTATTAATATATGGAGGAGTTGGTATCAATATATGTACTCTAAATATTATTCATGCATTGGGATTCTCTGAGCAAGCTATTGATTCTAAAAAGAAAATCACTATCAAATCCTATGATGAAGAAGAAATATCATCCAAAGGAACTGCAATACTACCCATTCAGGTAGGTCCTGTATAAAGAGACACAATGTGTCAAGTCTTGGAAACAAACTTGACATACAATATATGATTGGGTCATCCATGGATCCATGAAATGCAAGTGGTACCTTCCACATACCTTCAATGTCTCAAGTTTCCCTACAACAGACAAGGAATTTCAATATCAGCAAATACTAACCCTTTTCAGTACTGCAATGCTATGGGGTAGCTCAAAATGTCCTGGTTCCACACAACAGGGAGGCCCAAGTTTCCTCATCATCCAACCATCAAGAAGAACTCAAGTCTCTATCCATGAACTTCAAGCAAAAGATGAAAATAAAGGACCAAGGCATGGGGGGATACACTTTTGAACCCTTGTGTCTATCTAAGTTGCCAACTTCACCAAGGTCTCATGGACAACCTTTCACATCAAGACATCAGGAAATACAACCTATCACAAAGTTTGATGGTAAATTTATCCAAATGGTTACACTGGATGAAGAATCAAAAGATAAAGACATCCTTAGCTGGCTATACAAGGATGAGGAAGAAATCAAAGTTGTTGCCCTAGAAGTAGCCATACCAACATAACATTATGGAAATGGGTTCCAAATCATGCAACGAATGGGATACAAATAAAAAGGATCTATTGGCCAACATCAAGAAGGTATCATAGAACCCATACAATCCCATTCCCAATTAGCAAGAGATAAAACAAGACTTGGGTATGGCCAATATATTCCCCCTGTACAAAAGAGAGCTCATTATCAAAAACCTCAATGGAAAGAAAAGAAAAAATACAATGAAGACTCATGGAAAGAAGCACTACACCAAGCAGCATAAAAGACAACGAAGGAACAAAAACATGAAAAAAATGAGAGGCCACAAGAAGAACTCGCTATCCAAAGGGAGGAAGCTTCTTATAAGCAAGTACATCATGTACAAGAACCTGATCAAACCAAATCCAAGTCACACATGGAGGAGATTCCTACTCAAATAAGGGAAACTGTATATGAACAAATTCAAAGAATAAAAACAAGTACATATCTGAATCAAGACAAGCTAACCAGCTAGTATCAATTATCAGTGATCTTTTCTCACCATACAACATCCCTATTAAATTCAGTGAGGTAACCTGGGACAGTGCTTCTGAAACCGATTCCAATTAGTATGAGTGGGATTCTTATTCTAATGTTATAGAGGATATTGGAGTGGATACAATCCATGCATACACACCCATTTCTCATGAGGGACAAGACTCAAGATCTTGATCATTTGAATTTGTACCACAACATATCTATGAGGCTAGTGAGAACGAGAAACAATAATATGAACAAGGCAATATCAAGGAGAGTACCATCAAAGACCTCGAGAATATCATAGACCTCACTGATATCCCAAAAAACTATGATGATGTCTGCATCATGACACTTACAATAGCTGATCCTAACCTGCCAAATGACTCCTTACAGCTCATATATCTTGACCTCATAGACTAGGAAGAACTCGAACATCATGATATACCAATATTCCCAAATGATGAGTCAATTATCCAATACCTGTGCTTAGTCAACTCGAAAACATGATCCACCAGTGAACCACATAACGATATCTACAATCAAGGGAGTGTCAAGTTCTCAGTCACAAAAATAAAATAAAAAATGGATCTAATGGTGAAAACCATTTAATGGCAGTGTTAGATCGCAAAAGCAAAAAATAAATTAAAAAAATGACGTATCTGAAGGTGAAAACCTTTTTGAGGTACCTGAAGATGGGAGACTTGACACTCTTCTTGAACATTACTAGGAGAGATCACCAATCTTGATTGAGCCAACTCAATCAATAAATATTGACACTGAAGTGACAACCAAAACCATACATCTGGCAGAATCACTCATAGAAAAATAAAAACTAGATTTTGTTAAATTCTTCACGGAGAAGCAAATCAATTTTGCTTGGTCTTATGTTGAAATGCTAGGGGTAGATCCAAATCTAATCATTCATCACTTGTCCATCGCCCCTGGAGCTAAACCTCTAAAATAGAAATTAAGGAAGATGAATCCACATGTGGTATTATTACTCAAAGTAGAACTGAAGAAGTTGTTAGATGTTGGATTCATCTGACCTATAGACTATGCTAAATGGATCTCAAACATTGTATCAGTTTCTAAACTAGATAAAATCATAAGGATTTGTACATACTTTAGAGACCTCAACAAGGCATGTCCAAAAGATGACTTTCCTTTGCTAAGCATCGACACCATTGTTGATCTAATAACATGGCACACAATGTTATCACTCATGGACAATTTTTTGGGCTACAACCAAATTAAGATAGCTCCAAAGGATCAAGATAAATTTGCATTCACATGTCCATGGGGAACATATTGCTGGAACGTCATGCCTTTTGACTTGAAAAATGTTGGTGCAACTTATTAGAGAGCCATGACAATAATCTTCCATGAAATGATGCATACTTTCATGGAGGATTATGTAGATGATTTTCTAGCTAAATCATTCATAAGAGCTGAACACCTAGACATCCTAGATAAAATCTTTCAATGATTGGAGCAATTCAATGAGATTAAACCCTAAGAAGTGTGTCTTTGGGGTCACATCCGACAAACTTTTGGGCTACATTTCATACAAAAAAAGGCATCAAAATGGATCCAGCAAAGGTTTAGGCTATCATGGAGATGCCACCTCCTAAAAACATTAGCTAGCTACGATCTGTACAGGGTAGGCTACAATCCATTAGATGATTTATTGCTCAGTTAGTAGATAAATATCTTCCATTCAATCATATGCTTCATAAGCATATACCTTTCAAATGGGAAGACATATATGTAGACTTGTTCAACCAGCTCAACAATATCTGATGAATCCACCATTTTTGGTACCGTCAATAGTAGGCAAGCTACTCATCCTCTATCTATCAACAACAAAAGTATCATTAGGGGCACTGCTAGCACAAGAAGGTCTAGCAAGCAAAGAAAGGGCTATTTATTACATCAACATGACTTTCAGCGGATATGAACTCAATTATACATTCATAAAAAAGGCTAGCGGTGGTGTTTTCTTCTCAAAAGTTCCGCCACTATATGTTAGCCCACACAATCAAGCTGTTAGCAAAGATCAATCCTCTCAAGTATCTACTTAGCAAGGCCACTCTCATAGGAAGATTAGCTAAAGGGGTCATTATCCTAAGTGAGTTTGACATTTAGTACACATAATGATGAGCTATCAAAAGACAAGCAATTGCAGATCAATTGGAAAAAGCACCACTACTAGACCAACACCCACTATAGGTGGAATTTCCAAATATGGATATACTCACTATCACACCCAATAAATGGACCCTATACTTTGATGAATCCTATACACAATATGGATCGGGTGTCAACATCCTATTCATCACTCCAGAGGGGCACACAATTCTGAGATCTTACAAATTAATGTTTCCATGCACCAACAACATTGCTGAATACGAAGCGCTGGTAACAAGAATCAAAGTAGTTGTATAATGGAGAATCACAAAATTAAGAGTCTATGGGGATTCTGAATTAGTTATCAATTAGATCAATGATGACTATCAAATGAAAGATGACAAGTTAATGCCTTACAAGAGAATGGTGGATAACTTCAAAAAGGACTTTGTGCACATCACCTTTGAGCAGATTCCAAGATTGGAAAATAGAGTTACCGATGCAATGGCCACTATTGTTGTGCTTCTACAAATTCCAGATAAATAGAATCATTATGAATTCTTGGTGGAGCAATTGTTTTCCCCAGCCTATGATAATTACGCATCCCAAGTCATATCTGCCCTGACCGGTTATGATTCCCCTCTATACGAGAAGATCTATGACTATCTCAAAAACAATACCCTCTCACTCAACCTATCTTGCAACAAAAAACAAAGCTTCATCTGACAAGCTGCACACTATACCTTAACTGCTGAGGCCTAGATGATACTCTTCTTTGATGCCTCGATCATAACAAATTTGACTCCGCCTTACATGAGCTTCACGAAGGTATTTGTGGTACACATTCAAGTGGTCCTACTCTCACCAAGAAAATTCTAAGAATGGGATATTACTGACCGGCAATGGAAAGAGAGTCCTATCAATTTGCTAGGAAATATCCTAAATTCAAAATTCATGGTAACCTCTTACATGCACTAGCACAAGAGCTACAACCATTTACCACATCTTGGCCTTTCTGTCAATGGGGACTTGATCTAGTGGGAAATATTCATCCTTCCTCTTAAAATGGACATACTAAGGAAACCAATGTCAAAACTACTCATCAGACTAGAAAACATGATGATTGTCCAGCTACAAATGCAACACACATGATGGATGATATATTCTGAATTATTATTATTTTTCGTTTGGCATAAAGTTTTGACTATTTGTATCTTGATTTTGGAATCATTAGATCTCCTGAGCTACTCAAGGATGAATTGAGCTAGAGAAGCAACAAAGGAATTTGATATTTTCTTTGGTTTTCTGTCGATGAGGTGATCATTCATATGGTGCAAATTTGTCTCAAGACATGATTGGAAACATATCATTGAAGATATTTTTCATTTTGCACATAAACATGGTTAACTGTTGTCTATTTTATGCAAGAAACACTTGGGTCGTCTTGGTTCAAATTATACCTCGATGCTTGTGTCATCTTGCAATATAAAAAATCATGTAAGTTATACTCACGTAATCATGGTTTAATTATACCATGATACTTGTATTAAATTTCAACATATCAAAAGCTCAATGATGACAAAAAGAGCACAAACAAAGTGACTAACATGAATGACAACAACAAGATTACAATGATCATCTAGTGGAATTTCATACTCAATTGCATTCATTTAGCTGCATTTATACATCTCATATCATTATCATCATCATTTACATCTCAATTTCAAGATACATCTCACATCATACATCTCATTTTCTAGATACATCTCGTCATCATCATCTAGTCACATTCATCATTGCATCCCTCGCATGCATATATATTGCATCATCATAGAATATTTCTTCAATTTCATATCTTCATCATTCATCCAACTCTCATCTATCATGTCTTATACAAGATGTTTTGATCATGTCTTATATAAGACATATTGTTCCTAAAACCAAATGTTTTGATCATCTTTGTCTTATATAGGAGGTGCTATTCTTTAAACTAGACTTAATCTCAATCTAATCAATCTTATCAAAACCCATGCGGGTCATCAACTATCCACTCTTCTATCTTTCAAATAGCTTTCTTCTTTTTTCAAGAGATCATTCATGCTTTTAGTGCACGAATGATCTCCTGAGGAGGCATTATCATACCAAATCTCCATATCAATTTCATATCGATCTCATATCGACACCAACTTCATGTTGACTTTTTATATCAAATCAATTCTTCACATCTAGGGCATCATATTGAATCTTGACATCAATTTCATATCAATCTCATATCGACTTTTCATATCAAATCAATTCTTTGTATCTGGGGCATCACATCGAATCTCAACATCAATTTCATATCAGTCTCATATAGACATCAGTCTCATATCAACTCCATATCGACCAATCAATTCCATATTAGTGTATCATATTGAAATGCTATCAGTCTCATATTAGCTTTGTATCGTCAGGATCATATCAACATATCATATCAAAATCAAATTTTCATATCGAGGAAATCATATCAAACATTTTGATACACATCATCATATCGATAAAATTTTGGCAACATATCAAGTGATTTTCTTTGAATCAACATGTGCACACACGTCACTTCAAGGAGGGGCAAAATGTAGACGTATAAATCTAACCACCTTAGATAAATATTTAAGATTTATTTTAACCCCATCCCTCCTATTAATTAAATTTTATTTAATTAATTTCTTCATTTTCATCTATTTGATTAAATAAATTATTCAATTTATTTAATTAAATTCACTTAAACCTTTTCTAGCCTTTAATTAAATAAATCACTTTATTTAATTAATTCCCCTTTCTTCCTTTTAATTAAATTTACATTTAATTAAATTAACTCTTGCATATAAATAAATATAATTTATTTATAAAAATCCCCTCACTTGTATTTATGCAAGTTGCATCTATTTTGGTTGAAATAAAGCAATTTTATTTGAATTAAAATCCTAAATCCCCCCACTTTCATTTTTCTACATCTCCCACTTGCCTCCTAAACCTCTTCTAGAGCCTTCTAGATTCTTCTAAACTATTTTAATTAGCTTTAATCCCTCTAAAAATGTCCTTTCCCTAAGTTTGAGGAGGTCACTTCTCAAATTTGGAGGAAAGTCTTCTGAATGCATTTAAGGCTATATTTCTTCAACAAGCTAACTTGTTGAGTTCTCCCAAATTTGGAAGGACTCTTATAAATTTGTCCACAAAGTCTTCTAAAGCATTAATGGTTAACTCAACCTCCCTTCATGGTTACAGACTTTCTCTCTAACTTAACCCTCATCTAACCCAAGGGTCTTATCAAGCACCCATGGCTTTAACCTTGGTTATCATATTAACCCTTGCACAAGAGTTTACCCCTTGGGTAAAAGATTTATCCAATGGATAACTCTAACCTAACCTTAACCTTACCTCCTAAGGTAACCTTCATGTCTCCTTAGGCATTTAATGCCTCTTTCATCTCCTCTCAAGCCACCTCTTGTTGACAATTGTCACCATTTCACTGGTGAAAATTGTAAACATGGATTTAGTAACTTTCAATCCTATCCAATGTTAAGATTATTCAATCTTAACCCTCCATTGCCCTACTTTTCCTATAAATAGAGCTCTCATTCCTCATTATCCATGATCCAAGTTTCATGAATCTACATTATAGTCTAATTTACTAAGCATTTTAGCCTCTCTTTGTTAAAATATCATCATAAACATTTATAAGCATTTCATTTCATATCATAAAATATTCATGCTAGTATATCATGCTAGGATAATTTGTTAATCTCTTTATCATATCACTATCTTCATCTTAACTTAATCATTATAATTTTTAACATATCATATAGATCTTAGAATGCATTCATGCATATAGATCACAATATCACTCATTCTTGGAGTTGTCATTCCTAAGTCATTTTCTCAATGATCTGAGAGAAAAACATTGACTTTAGGGATCTTGTGAGATAGAGAACAATGGGACACCCCTTGGGAAGTTAAACTAGTTTAAATTAGTTTATACTTGCATTAAGAGTCTCATTGGTATGTAGGTCATTTGATCTCGATTTATTTGTTTTGATCAACCATATTTTCCTTCGTACGATATGTTTTAAACTTTCACTTTGATGACAAAAAGGGAAATTATTAGGTTGGATCTTCATATATCTCAATTTTTCACCAACAGGGAGCTTGGAATTTAGAATTTTCCAGTTTAGAATTTGAGCATTAGCTTCAGCTCTAGATTGATAAATTTGAGCGCTTAATTTTCTCCAAGTTCTCTCCTAAAATTTACATTTCCATTTTTTATTCAATTTGAGATTTAAAGGAAGGATAGGTAAGAGATTTAGATATTATTATTTTTTAGTGAAAAAAAACCAAACTGATGCTTTGACAACCACCACCAATCCTTGGAAAAATTACATTTCAAAGGTGTGTAAATCTTCATAGCCAAATCAATGGAGACCAAGGATTTCACAAAGATGATAAACCCTTCGAACCTATTGTTAAACTAAACCAACTCTTAATATTTAACTAATTATCCCACTCCATAGAAGAAAAATGCCACAAGTCCCTGAACTGTTGAACTCCTTTCTTGAATAAGAAAGAGGCTTGTCTTGGAAAGGAAACATCAAGAGGCTGGTCATGATATTGGATCAACCTATTCCACCAAATAGAGTTTGAGTCAAAACTAAAAAAATGTTGTAGTGAGTAGTTTTTCCAATTCAAATATTTACATACTCCTTATCATGCCTTCCAAATAGATTGTAAGGAAAATGAGGCCTTGATATTAAAGAAATGAGCCATTAGAGGTTTTTCTTCCTACTCATAGTTTGTGGTTTTCTCTTAACCAAGGCTTGACTAATACAAAAATGAACCAATATTTTTCATGGTTCATCTCTATTAATTACTCAAGTTATCCATTTTACTACTAAATAGACAACTTGGGTTTTGGGATCCAATATGCACAACCCACCTTTAGCCTTGGGCTAAATGTAGGGTAACAAAGAAGTGCATTTGAAACTAGAATTACCACTCTAATTAGACCATAGAAAGTGACAAACAAGTTTGATAAGGTCATCATAGGCTTTTTTAGAAGGCACCCCACATGATGAATATTAAACATGTGAGGTTAAGATACGAGTCACAACTTGAATGCCTAAAATTCTATGGGTACCCTACAATTATATGGATTGGGGTGGGTGGGAGGCTATAGTTGGGTGGGTTGGAGGAGGAGGTTATTCTAGCAAGTTAATTAATTGACTGGGGTAGATTAATGTTCTTGCTAGAATAATCAATCAAGCCTTACAATTTTATGGTACCAACCAATTAGAGGATTCTAGATTAGCTCTCGACTGATAAGTCTTGATGCCTTCCATAGAAAGAAACTTGTTTTCCCAAGTAAGCAACATGTAACTCTCATTTTATTAAGGAACCACCCTCACATCTCAGAAAGGGACACACCTAACCCAAAGGGAATGCCTAGGTAATGTAAGATTTGACCATGCCTAATCTATTTCCATTCTAAAGGAATCCAAGGAGGAGTATTGTCTATTTGTATCATTGATTTTTTTTTTAATGATGGGATAACTTAGACCTAGAAAGAGGAGTAAAGATTAAGGACTTCCATCACATTCAAAATATCTTCTTCAAAATTTTGAAGAAAAATCATGCTATCATCAACAAAATGAGAGTCAATGACAACCATATTATTAGGAATAGAAATACCCTTTGATTAAATTAATTTGATTTTAATTTTCTAAAAAGTAGCCAAGAACATCAGTAGAAAGGACATAAATAAAAGGAGATGATGGACAACCTTATCTAATTAAGTATTGTAAAGGAAAGGGGTTAGACACGTCTCCTTATTTACTATCAGCTATGCATTGACATCTTTGAACATCATTGTAAGATATTTACATAATTTGGAGTCGAACCCTAACCATTGCAACATTTTCATAAGGAAGCTCCAACACATTTTATCATAAGCTTTGTTGAAATCCAGCTTAATTAAGATACATTTAGGCTTGATTGTTGATTCCATTCAATAGTTTCCCATGCAAGGATAAGATTATCAAAATCATATCTCCCTCCAACTTGTTTGTTCAGGTCTGACAATACTTTTAGTCATAGGTTTACTATTTATAGCAATCATTTTAGTAATGATTTTGTAAGAAGTATTAAGTAATGTAATTGGATGCCAATCTACAATTATATTTAGGAATTGGTTTTATAAGGCCCTTATAAATATTTGGACTCAAAGATCCTAACACCAAAGCCTCCAAATAAACCATATCAAAGTCATCTTTAATATGTTGCCACATAATTTGATAAATTTCTATTAAAAGCCCATACATACCAGGATTTTTTATAACTCTAGAAAAACAACATACTCTTGCTCTTCAATGGAGAGAGTATGATAAAGAAACTAGCTATGATCACCATTTGATTTCTTTTAAATGCAATATTTAATTAGTCCCTCCAAAACAAGTTGGACATCTTGCAATGTGGATCTTCTTTGAAAGTCCCTCATAAAAATTCAGGATCAAGGTTGTTATATCTTTTGAATTCATACAGAGGTTCCCTTTTTCATCTTTAATTGTCCCAATATACTATTTTTTATGTTTTTTATTAAGAAAATTGAAGAAATATTTGGAACCCTTGTTACTCTTCTTAGCCCAATGGAGTCTAACTCTAGCTTTAGCACCTCATCCCTTAATTATGTCTAGTTTTCAAACTTGGGCTTCTATAGAGGCTATAGAAGTTTGTAAATTGATGTCACTTGGCTTTGTTGTTTGTGGGCCAATGTCCCTCATGGGGTTTTGTGACATGGTTTAACAACTTCCTATGGATTTTATAAGTCTAGTGGTTGTATTGGGCATTGACATGTTGATCTTTTGGTGCAACGGTGACCCTAGCTTGTAACAAGTGGTATTAGAGCTTGGTCACAGGTTCGAATCACGTAGGCCACGATGAGTGACGTTGAGAGGGAGATTCTTGGTAGTGGGCCAATATCCCTCATGGGGATTCACAACATAATTTAATAGCCTTATGTGGATTGTATAAGTCTCATGGTTGTATTAGGCATTGGTAGGTTGATCTTTTGGTGCAACGACAACCCTAGCTTGTAACGGGCTTTGCATTGAATATTTTTTTGTTCTTTTCAAGTTTTCCTTTGAAATATTTTTCCTTATGTCTACATTGACTTACCATTCTTCTTTCAAAGGCACATAAGAATTCAACTCATTGTGAGATAGCATAGTGCCACCATTCCCTATAGGGGTCTCCCTCTTTTGGCTTGAGGATAGAGTTCCAAAGACCCACCAAGGTAGCTTCACAAGAAGTATTCTTTAAATGAGAAGAATTTAGTTTGAATGGTAGACTTGAGTTATTGTTAGTCTTCAATTTTCCCAAAATAGTATAACTGATAGGGAACTGATCTAAGAGAGTGGATAACGAACTTCAACACAAAGACCATGTGGATCTTGAATAATTTGAAAATTAGATGAAATGTAGAATCTATCTAATCTGCTCAATTTCATGTCTTCTCCAAATCTATAATTAGACCAATCGAACCAATTATTGTCTTGGCTGAGACTTATGATGTGTATAGGGTCTATAGAACCAATGGTTTTAAGACAATAACCACTTATCAAATTATTTATTACTCAACTTGGTAGGGCTTTTCCAACTATGATTGTTTTGATGTTCAACCATATCAAAATCACCTCCAATAACCCAATCAACATTAGGAAGGTTATTGGCCATCCAATCCCATAAAGCTATTCTTTCTTTTGTATAATTAGGAGCATATACAAAGAATAACACAATGGATTGTCTTTTGATAAAGATGAGGGCCCACACATATTTGTGTTAAGGGTCTTCACCCTTGTTAATAAAAAACTTATTGACCCAAGGAGAAAATCCAATAATAGCTTCTCCCCTACCTTCTAAATGCAATGTATGAAGAAATGAGGCATCTCTCCATACACATAATGAAGAAGAGAAAAGACAAATACTATTAAGTTTAACTTCTTGGAGAAACACAAAATTTGGTTTCCAATCGAGAACTATATCTTTCACACCATATTTGCAATGAGGGAGAGATATTCCCCTAACATTCTAGGACACAATTTTGAAATTCATGGAAAAGAGGATATGGAGGGATCTTCCTCATGAGGAAAAGCTTCATAATGTTGGATATAGAAAGTGGTTGATTAATGATGCTCAAATCCTATTTAATAGGAGATGAAGATCATCATATTTGTCTTGATGAATAAGTTTGTTTAGATGTACCCTTAACCACATTATTGAGAGGAGGGTGCCTATATCTTTGTCTCATAGAAGGACCCGTAGAGGAAGAATTATGATCCACAAATTTGGGATTATACTATGAAAAATATTGAAGCAACCATTGATCAGAATAAACCCATGCTTGTCTATTTGGTCAAATGGTTCCTTCCTTTTCCTAATTATTTTTCATCCTTCTTCCATATCATTTTTGTATGATGAGGCAACATGTTTAGAAGTTTACTTAATATGTGTATTAGTAATGGGTTTATTGTGGGTTATTCAAGCTTTGGTCATTAGTAAAAGTTTTAGGCATGGAAGAAACTAGAGGTTGATTGTTTATTGAATGTTCACTAGGATAAGTAGAGACTTGGGGTTGATTCATTTTTCTCCTTCTAACTAGGCAATCTCTTATAATATGTGATGCCCTCCTAAATGGCACAAGATTAGTCCAAGATCAATCAACATAAAACACACAAGATGTTAGAGTTAATCAATCTAAAAACCAAACACAATGAAGGCATTCCAAAGGAGACACTAAAAACATGCTAAATATATCTAACTAAAAAAAGTAAGACAATGAGATATCTCCAACTATCTCTTAACATGATATTAGTTCTTTCTCCCTTGTTCCTCTCCTCTCCAAGTTCCAAAATAGTGTAGCTCTCAGCAGCTTTTTGCACTATGGATGCTTATGGAGGATTGAGATTGTAGAATAGCTCTAAACATGAAATGAAAAGCTATTTTAATGCTAAAATGATGTATTTTACCAAAAGACAAGATTTAGTTTGTTTATGCTAAAATGCTCTCTAAAATGGCTATAGTCTAAATGCATACAAGTTTTCAGGATCTGGATTATGAAGGAATGGGCTCTATTTATAGGAAAAATGGAGCAATGGATGGCCAGGATTGAAAGGTTTAATCAAGGGTCAAGCTTGAAAGTTGGGGATCCATGTGCACAATTTGCACCAATGACATGGTGACAAGTGTCAACATAAGATTGGGTTGAGAGAAGAGGTTGGAGGCATTAAAGGCCTGAGAAGACTTCATGGTTATCTAAAGGCTAAGGGTCAAGCCTAAATTAGGATTACCCACTGGATTAGGAGTTAATCCAAGGATAAACCTTTGTGCAAATGATTAAGAGATAATCATGGTCAAAGTATTAAATGCTTGATGAGACCTTTGTGGTTGGATAGAGGTTGAGTCAAACAAATGTTTTAACCATGTGGGAGGGTTTGAGTTAACCATTAATGGTTATTGGAGACTTTGGGGATTAAGTGGTTGAAAGTTGGAAGCCTTTAATGGTTTTCAAAGACTTTGGGGTTTTTGGTGGTTGAAGGTTGAAAACCTTCAATGGTTATCCAAGACTTTGGGCCATTTGAGAAGTGACTCCATTTTGCTTAGGAATGTGACAATATTTAGGGGATGGATTAGGTTAATTAGGAAGGGGTTAGAAGAATCTAGAAGGGGATTAGATTTTGCAAGTGGATTTGGTGGGTGAGGGAAAATAGGATTTTATTTAAAATAAAAATTCATTTATTTCAATAAATGTGTGCAAGTTGCATTTGTAGGAAAATGCAAGTGGGGGGGTTTTAAAATGATTTAAATAAATGTTAATTTATTTAAAAGAGGAAAAGGGGGATTTAATTAAATAAATTGATTTTATTTATTTAATTGATTTGAATTGGATTTAATGAATTAATTAAAATAAATTGAATAATTTATTTAATTAATAGAAGAATGTTTGGGGATGAATTAATTAAATATTAATTTAATTAACTGATGGTTAGTGGATTTTTAATCAAATAAATACGAAATATTCATTTAATTAAAATGGACAGATTTATGTGACTACATTTGCCCCTCTTTGAGACGGTGCGGTTTATCGCGTCGTTTCAAAGAAAGAAAAACTGGTGTGAAGAAATGCCCCATTAAAATGTTAATTTAATGGGTGGTATGCCCCCTCGAGAGATGGGCCGAAAAATTTCGAAAAATCGGGCGATCTCTCGAAAAAGAATGAAAATTGGCGAGGTGATAGAAAAGAATAAGTTAGCAACGTGGGTGAAAAATAGAAGAAAACGGGGATAAAATGGAGAAACATCAAGCCAGTGAGTACCCTTAGGTCATACAGGAGATACAGTGAAAATGTGGTGGTTGTTCTTTCGAGTGATGCTATACAAGTGATCAAAATTGGTTGAACAATCTGGTGCAATCGGTTTAATTGCCCCGGTCAAGTCAAAGCATGACAGTTGATGCCAGTTGTTTGCTTGGACAAGATAAAGTCTGAGTAAGTGAAGCAAAGTGACCTGATGAGACTTAGGCAATTGATGCAATTGCCCGATGAAGTCAAGGTATATGAAACAAAAATACTCGTTGAGACTTAGACAATGGATGTAATTGTCCGATGTGATTGTGTTTGATTGGTTGATCAATTGATGGTGTGTGCATGTGATGGATGGTTGTGGGGAATCATGGCAACCCCGTTGAGACTAGGTCATTATGATAAATGCCTGATGTAGTCTAGGATTACCATAATCGATTACCTGTTGAGACCCGAAGATACTTGATCAGAGTATCTGTTGATAGTCTAGGTGTGTGTGAGTCAATGTACCTGTGCAGACAGAGTAACTTGCTTGGCTTATTGGATGACTTAGGATAGGAAACACAATCCCTCCTATTTAGAGAGGGATGGTGATGAACGTGGCTTGATTGGGTTGATTGAGAAACGATGTAGGGTATGTGATGCTGATTATCGAGATGGGGAGTGTGAGGGGGGGGGTTTCGATGTTAGATAGAAGAAAGGGAAAACCTATGACTCATTCCTATGGAAGAAGAGGAAAATAGAGTATGCATTATTATGACTATGTATGCATGATATGCAACTATTATGAATGTATTGATGGGTGGAATGCAACGAAATGCAATATATACAGATGAGATGAAATGACGATCCATAGTGCTCTATTTTCATCATTGAGCTTTAAAATGTTGTAAGAAAATACAAGCATCTTGACATAATGATTCAAGATGACCAGAGTATTTCTTACATGGATTTTGATATAGCAAGTTAATACAAGCAACTTGATATAAGGGATCAAGTCGACCAGAGTATTGCTTGCGGAACAGATAAGGATTATCTCCTTTCATGCATGACTTGGATCGTCCTCCTTGATCTTAGGCTTGATCAGATCCTGAGACAAGTTCATACCGTACTAAGAAATAAAACCTTTATCCAATTTTGGAGGAAGAGGAACAAAAGGATGAGCATTGTACCTGCAAACAAACAGTATATTTACATAAAGAATAAAGAATATGGATCCTTGGTAATAGTTCATGCCCATATGGTCGAGGTATACGCTGTAGTCAGCAAGCCGTAGTGATCTATGACTGCATTTTGCATAAGATCATGTAGCTTGGTGAACTTCCCACGTAGACACCATTAGTACATGCCCCAGTACTTCATCGGAAATGATGCGCAAACAAAACAAAACAATGCTGAAAAGATCCCGATACAGATAAACAAACGATTGTACTCACAAATCAACCAAGTATTTGATAGCCTAACATAATTTTCTTGTCAAAGAAAATGTCATCTTGTCTTTGTTTTGGTAAGGAAGGATGCATCCTTGGTTAAAGACAGGTTTGGATTGTTGATGTCGATTGGTTTGGTGTGATTGGTAAATGGTCATTTGTGTGAGTAGTTTGTCAATGTTTGTTTTGCATCTGATTGGATGAATATGTACAAGGTGTTGTCATGTTTGTGTGTGATTTTTGATGGGTTTTTCGATGTTTTTGGATTTTGTGAGTCATTTTTGAATGTTTTTGTATTTTGCGAGACATTTTTGAATGTTTTTGTATTTTCTTCAGGACATTTTCTGAATGTTTTTGTATTTTCTTGATGATTGCTTGAATGAAGAGCGTAATGATATATAAGACAATGTAGAATCCACTTCCATTACGAGGGTAAGGGTATTGCCCCCAGTTTGTAGACCTGACTATGAAAAGGTGAAATGCTAGATGTATGTGTGCATGAATGTGATCGCAACGAGCCTGAAAGATATTGGAGCCATTGCCTTTACGAGTGGCGCCTGTTTGCCAGGTTTTCACCATCGTACTTACCCAAGGTGCCACCGGAGTGGTTGTTCAACGTTTGGATGCATGATTTTTCTTTACTTTTGTGAATGTTTTTGTATTTTCTTCAGGACATTTTCTGAATGTTTTTGGTATTTTCTGATGTGCAGTGGAGCCTGATGCTCTGTACACCTTAGGTATAAAACCTTTTGAGGTGCATGCTGTTGATTGGATCTGCGAGCGGTTCTCCTTCTGATGTAGCCAACTGATATGCCCCGGACCCAAATACAGCAGTGACAACATATGGGCCCAACCAGTTTGATTCAAACTTGCCTTGATGTTCTCTGTTTGGTTGGTTGCGAGGATTTTCTCGAAGAACAAGATCACCTACCTCAAATGTACGAGATCTAACTCGGTGATTGTAGTTTCTACTCATGCGCTGCTGATAGGCTTTGAGGTGATTGTATGCAACTTGTCGCTTCTCATCAAGTAACTCTAAGTCCTGAAGGCGTGAGACTTTGTATGCTTCATCATCGATGAGATTATGCAAGGAAACTCGTAATGATGGTATCTCAACCTCAATAGGTAAGATAGCTTCAACACCATAGACCAATGAATAAGGAGTTGCACCTGTAGGGGTTCGAATGCTAGTTCGATATGCCCATAATGCTGGATTCAATTGAACATGCCAATCACGACCGGCATCATTGACTGTCTTCTTTAGGATTCTCAATATGTTTTTATTGGATGCTTCAGCCTGACCATTGCCTTGTGGGTAATAGGGGGTGGAAAAGCGATGTTGGATATGAAATTTCTCACAAAGCTCACAGACATCCTAATTTTTGAAAGGAAGATCATTATCTGTGATGATGGACATGGGTACACCATACCGGCAGATGATGTAGTTGAGGATGAATGAGGCGATCTGCTTGCCGGTGACTTGGGTAAGTGGAACAGCTTCGATCCACTTTGTGAAATATTCGGTAGCGGTAATAATGAATTTATGGCCATTGGATGAAGATGGATGAATCTTACCCACAAGGTCAAGGCCCCATTGACAAAAAGGCCATGGTGTTGTGATTGGTTGCAGTTCCTGTGCTGGTGCATGTATCAGGTCACCGTGAACTTGACATTTCTTGCATTTCCTGACAAAGTAGTAGGAATCCTTTTCCATAGATGGCCAATAGTATCCAGCTCGCATGATCTTCTTGGCTAGTGATGGACCACTTGAGTGAGTCCCGCAAATTCCTTCATGTACCTCTTCCAAAGCCTTTGTTATCTCATCTTGTTCCAGACATCAAAGGAGAGTACCATCAAGACTATGTCGGTATAGGGTTTCAGCAATAATGGTATATCGAGCAGTTTGGCGAATGAAGGTTTTTCGTTGGTTATTTGATTGGTTAGGAGGAAGGGTGTGATCGCGGAGATAGGTGTAGAACTCACCGTACCATGGGGATTCAGAACCGACAAGGCGACATATCATCTCAGATTCAGGGATATCATAAGCGGGGATCCAAAGCTGTTCTACCAAGAACTCGTAGCGTGTTGAATTCTGTGGAAGATCTAGTAGAGATGCGATGGTAGCCATGGCATCAGCAGCTCGATTCTGATCTCTTGGTATCTGCTCAAAAGTAATAGTAGTGAATGATGTCTTTAGAGTGTCCACCATTTGCTTATATGGCATGAGTTTATCATCCTTGGTTTGATATTCATCTGTTGCTTGTCGAATGACTAGTTGGGAGTCGCCATATACTTGTAGTTCTTGTAATTTCCATTGTACGGCTAGCCTGAGTCCTGTGATCAAAGCCTCATACTCTGCTATGTTGTTTGTGCATGGAAATGTGAGCCTGTAAGACTTCGGGATGCTATCACCTTGAGGTGTGATAAACAGAATGCCTGCCCCCGAGCCGTGCCTAGTGTATGAACCATCAAAATATAGCTTCCATGGTTGTACTTCTGTGAGCATGAATATCTCTTCATCTGGAAAATTGGAAATGAGGGGATGATCGCCTATGAGTGGTGCATCGGCCAACTGATCTGCAATAACTTGACCTTTGATAGCTTTACGGTCCACATACTCGATGTCAAATTCACTTAGAATCATTACCCATTTGGCTAAGCGACCTGTCAATGCTGCTTTGCTGAGTAAGTACTTGAGTGGATCAATCTTTGCAATGAGTTATACCTTGTGTGTTAATAGATAGTGCCTCAGTTTAGTGGCTGCCAAGATTACTGCTAGGCAAGCTCGCTCAATAGGTGTGTAATTGAGTTCATAGCCCACCAGTGTGCGAGAGATGTAGTAAATAGCACACTCTTTTCCTTCTGCATTATGTTGTGCCAGTAGTACACCCAATGCTGTACTTGTTGCTGAGATATAGAGCAATAATGGTCTACTTGGATCTGGTGGCATCAACAATGGTGGATTCATGAGATAGTCTTTAAGCGCCTGAAATGCTTGCTGGCATCTGTCATCCCACTGAAAGGGGATGTTCTTGTGTAGCAAGTGTGTGAATGGGTGACACTTATCGGCCAATTGTGCAATGAATCTGCGGATAGATTGAAGCCGTCCTTGTAGTGTCCTTAGCTAACTGATATTCTTTGGAGGTGGCATGTCCATGATTGCCTTAACCTTTGCTGGATCGACCTCAATACCTTTGCTTGAGACAATGTATCCTAGAAGCTTCCCGGAGGTCACTCCGAAGACACATTTCTTTGGGTTGAGTCGAACATGGTACTGTTCCAGTCTATCAAAGATTTTATCTAAGATGTGAAGATGTCCTTCTCTAGTAAGTGATTTTGCTAGTAAATCATCCACATAATCTTCCATTATAGTATGCATCATGTCATGGAAGATGGTGGTCATTGCTCTTTGATAGGTCGCTCCTGCATTCTTTAGACCAAAAGGCATTACATTCCAGCAGTATGTGCCCCATGGACATGTGAAGGCTGTCTTATGTTGGTCCTCTGGTGCGATCTTTATTTGATTGTATCCCGAAAAGCCATCCATGAGTGAAAGCATGGCATGTCCTGCTGTCAGATCCACTATGATGTCGATATTTGGTAGAGGGAAGTCATCCTTAGGACATGCCTTATTTAGATCTCGGAAGTCTGTACAAATGCGGATGCCCCCTTTTGGTTTGCCAACTGGTACAATGTTGGAGATCCATTCTGCATAATCAATTGGTCTAATGAAACCAACATCCAGGAGTTTCTTGAGTTCGGTTTTGACTAGCACTGCAATCTGGGGATGCATCTTACGAAGCTTCTGCTTGATAGGTTTGGCTCCTTTTGCTACTGTGAGATGATGCATAACTAAATCCGGATCGAGCCCAGGCATGTCTGCATATGACCATGCAAAGTTGATCTGACGCTTCTGGAAGAACTCTATAAATTGAGGCTGTTCCTCTGGAGTGAGAAGAGATGCCAGATGTATGATATGAGGGTTTTCAGGAGTCCCCACATTGTATTCTTTAGTCTCCTCAATGAGAATCGTCGATCGTTCCTGTTGTGTACTAGCAGGGAGAATGTCAAACCCTTCATCCTCAGGCGCCTCAGAGAGGTTTTCACCATTGGATACACTCTTTCTTTTTACTTTTGTCGGATCAAACAGTGCCACAGTGTGGTTTTCACTAGAAGATCCATGTTTTATTGTTATATTTTTGCAGCTGAAGGGTTCGGCATCCGCCCCGAAGTATGCTGCGCTATTAAGTTCAATGGCGAATCCAGCTTTGTGATCCCCGCTTGGTAGATTATCCCTTAATTCCAAAAAGTCAATGATAGCCTCATCGTTTTGGAAGAGGTCAAGACATGGGGGATTTGGTTGGTTCCATTCAATGAGTTCAGGGTGGATAATGGGCATTACCTCATCGATTAAGTTAAGTGCGGGAGATGTATCAGTGAGGGTTAAGACGTTATGGTGAAGGTAGTTGATGGTACTTTCCCTGTCAGAATCAGGCGTAGGATGAGACGTAGGGTCTGTGGAAGATGTTTCCAGCTCAGGTACCCAAGTGGTCTTTATCTGTGCTTCTCCGTAAACAGGAATGTCTTTGCGTGGCGGAGGTGGTGATGTGTCTTCCTCATCTGAAGTGTTAAGTTGCACAGAATCGAATTCCCACTCATGTGAGTCGGTCTCTGAATCACTTTCCAGCATTCGATTGCTATACCATACTGGGATGTCTTTGGAGTTAAATACTGCAGGCGTGATTGGTTTATGTACTTTTGTGGTGATCGGTGCTGCAGGAACCGTGATGGGGTTTAAAGGATTTGTTACAGGAAGTATCGGTCGTGTTGCCTCAGTGGCTTCTGCAGGAACTGCTGGGGCCATAGATACTGCTGCGGATTCTGATACAGTTGTTGCTGCTATTGGTGTTATTGATGGGATTACTGGTGCGATTGGTGGTATGTTTGGCACTGATGATGGTTGCGGTGAAGTTATGAGCCTCGATGGGGCAGTGGCAATATTGCTGGATGGTGCTTTGATTATGAAAGGCGTCCTTTTTATAGCAGGTGGGCAAAATGGTTTGCTGGGTTTGCCTTTGAATCTGAGTTTAGGCAGGACTTCTTTTTCAAAGCCTAGGCCTGTATTACCTTTGGGCTTGAACTCTGGCAGTAGTGGTTCGTGTCGTCCTTGTTTGCAAGATCCCCAAGCACTCTGACCATCATACCCCATTCTTTGCATAATGAGGAGGCCTTTGCCATATTGTTCCGTAGGAAGTGTAACTTGCGGTTTGTCAGTGGTGATGGGATCTTTATAGATCCAGTCCGCTAGGTCCTCATCTTGTGTCTCTTCCTCTTGACTCTTTCCAAGGATGAAAGGCGTTAAGGCACATGATGGCGTGATTAGTGGTTGCTGGAGTAACTGATGTGGTTTACCATGTGTTCTAGGAGAAGTGGGCATTTGTCCCACACAAAAGAGTTGACTCAAGTTGTATTCTCCAGGACCTTCCTCTGCTACTTTCATTTTAAGCTTTTCTTGCTTGGGTATAGGGGTGTTTGAACTGGCAAGAGAGGCGGGATTTACATATGATGTGGAGGAAATGGCTTCCCTATTATTAGGAACAGTAATCTCTGGTTGATGGCTAATATTATGGCAAAATGCAAAAGGATTTGCATCGCCCAGGATTGTGATCTCTGTACCGTTATGTGGGAACTTGATACATTGATGGTAGGTAGATGGAACAGCTTGCATGGCATGTATCCAAGGTCTCCTTAATAATAGATTATATGGCAGAGGAAGGTCCAGAACCTGACAAATTATGTGCTTTACCACGGGGCCCACTCGGATTGGTAGTACCACAGCTCCTTTGGATGAACGCTCTGCATCATCATAGGCCTTGATGGTGATCTTCTTGCGAGGATCCACTGATTCTACTGCATAGCCCAATGCTGTGACCAACTGTAGTGTACAAATGTTTAGGCCTGCTCCATTATCAATCAAGACTCGCTTGATCCTGTGTTGGTTGACAAAGCCTTCAATGTGGAGTGAGGCGTTATGAGGTTGCTGGAAGGAAGAGTTGTCACTTTCAGAAAAAGTGAGACAGGGTGATGACTTTAGACTTCCAACCATGGCTTGAAATTGGTCCGTGTTTAAGTTTGCAGGGACTGACGCCTCTTGGAGTGCTTGATCCAAGATTGTTTTATGAGAGGGTGACAGACGCAATAGTTCCAAGATGGATATAAGTGCAGGGGTTTTGTCTAATTGTTCCACAAGATTGTACTGCTTTGGGACGGAGGTGGTGCCTTGTGGAGCTGCCTTTATGGTGACCTTGCCACGACGTGTAACAACATTGCAATTTGAGGTGGGATTTTTGAAGGTGATAGTTGCAATTTGTTCACTAGCATCATACAGGTGATTGACAGTGTAATTATACGCAGCTTGTGTATAATCAGTGGTATCAGGACCTCGTCTGGACGTGGAAGGACCCCTTTGATCTTGCGATGGAAGTGGATTCTTGAACATCTGATGATCATTATTGGTCGTTTTCGGATCATGTCCTTCAATTTCAATTTCTCCTCGGTCAATAAGATCCTGAATGAGATCTTTCAATCGGTGACAATTACTTGTCTTGTGTCCTCTTCCTTGATGGAATTCACAATGTTCAGTATCTCTCCACCATGCCGGTTTGACTTGAGGCTCATAATTTGATAACTTAGGTAAAGTGATCAAATTCTGAGAAATGAGTTGTTGCATCACTGTTTCAATGGGTTCCCCTAAGGGAGTGTATGTGCGTTTTTGTTTTTGTGGACGAAGTCTTGGTTCATCATGATATGTGATGCGACCTTGATTAAGAGGAACATTTGTGTTATTTTGAGATGGAGGATTTTGTCCTGCAAACCGAACCACAGGTTGTGCATTTTGGACAGTCCGAGCATCCACAACCCCATCGTTGACGATATTTTTATTCTTGTTCCAGAAGTTTGGTTTGTCACTATTGAAGCGCGGGCGAGGACCATCTTTTGGTTCATTAAAGATTTTGATGAGCCCTTTCTTGATGAGTGCCCTTTCACATTTTATACCCTTGGTGATCATATCGTTAAAGGAGTCTGTATCTTTGACATCCAGGTGAAATTCCATTTCTTCGTTTAAGTTGGAAATGAAAATTTCCACTAGTTCTCGTTCAGGTAACTGAAGAGAACGTCTGCTAGACATTTGGCGCCATCGTTGCAGGAATACTGAGAATAATTCACCTGGTTTTTGTTTGGTGTTGCATAGATCAGCCATGGTGATGTCACGTTCAATATTATAAGAGTAATGAGATAGGAACTTCTGGATGAGTTCCTCAAATGTTCTTATGCCACCTGGTAGTCGGGAAAACCATGATATGGTTGTTCCTCCCAAGCTTTGGGGAAAAAGGCGCATTAAGTATGTGTCTTCATATGCAACTTCGAGACAAGCGGAATGAAATTCTCGGACATGATCGCGGGGATCTCCCTTTCCTCTATATTTTTCGAATTTTGGTGTTTCGAACCCGCGTGGAAAGGGTGGCATATAAATATTCCTGTCAAATGGATAGGGACAGATGTCGTTAAGTGAGAATTGATTGGTTTTAACACCACTATGAAGTTGCTGGGCGAGATTCTCAACTTGTTGCCGCAACATCTCTATTTCGTTAGGAGGAGGAGGTGGTGGGTTACCTCGAGGGATGTTATATCTGATGTGGTCTCTACGCCTTTCCTCCTCATGGCGACTTTGTCTTTCTGATGCTTGTCTTAATTGGGCAAGATCAAAGTCTGAGGGGAGTTTGGCTCCTTCTTGAGCGAGTCTTAAAAAGTGAGCATCCGCATTGCTCCTTAATATTTCATCAAATAATCTGTTAAAATGAGGGTTATGCTGAACCCTTTCGATTGTTGAAGGAGTGGGAGTACTTGGGTTTTCGTCATTCACATTTCCTCCCAGTGCTTCTTGAAATTCATTGAGGTTGTCCTCTTCTTCCTCAATTTCTATTTCTCGCTGCCTTGATCGTGATCGGGTTTGAGCCATTTTGTTTGCAAGTTTGTTTTGAAGTTGATTGAAGACGATGATGAGTGGTGATGAAATGCAAGATTGATTGGTTGGTGATTTGTGTTGTATGGGGATCTCTAGCACTTTCAAGGTAGATGTAACCGAAATTCCTTCGTTGAATTGCTTGTTTGTTTTGATGAGTTTGGATGTGATAAGGTGTAGAGAAATCTGAGATGTGTTACAGATTTAACTACCTAGCAATGAGAGGATTCACTCATGAACTAGTTTTAACCTGCGTAGATGTGTCTCTTAGGATGAGCTTATCCTAGATGTAGAAACAATCTAAAAAGTGATGTGATGTGTTTTGATTTCAAGCAATATCTAAAAGAGAATCTTGGGACAAGAACCTCTTAATGTTTTGAGAGTTTTGGGATGGATTGATGATGGAGTGATGATGTATGAGTGAGATGATGGATGTTTTTGTTTTCAACTTCAATCTTTCAATAAAAACTTTGTGTCACAAATGGGACAAACTCTATCTCTTCCCTTTCGGGCGTTGGTGGCACTTCTCGAGCTGTGTTGTAGGTGATGCAGATGTTTGGGAAGAAGTTGGGATCAATCTTTCCTCCTTGATTTTTGTGATAACTCAGAGCTCTATATTGCATAAAAGCTCTGCGGTTTAATGATTCAGAATCAAATTCGTTTGTTTTACCTTGAAGGTATAGACGCATGCGATGTAGAAAGACTCTATGTGAGACAAAGATTTGTCTATTGTGATAGAAGAATTTCCTCCTTTTGATTAATGCCTTTGAGCTCAATGATCTTCTTTTCAAGGTAATATTCTGATGACCCTTCCTCTTTCGCAAGATGTGAAGAATGGTCATAAAAGTTGTGACTCTGTGTTGTTTGCACTTTGTTTTTGATGTTTTTGGTTGTGTTTGACAGATGTTGGATGAGTACTTTGTTTTTGAAAGTGATTTTCTGATTTTTCTTTGACAAGAAAACAAAGCAAGCACACAAACACAAGATTGTAGCCTTAAAGGCACAAATGAGTATGGGTCTAGATCAACCCAATCCTTGGACTTGTTTTTGACCCTTCCTTTAGATGTATTTTAAGGTGTAATTCCAAAGCCTGATGTCGGCTCAATTTGCTCTAGGTCTGTAAAACGAACACACTTCAAACACTCTTTATCCCTAAGGTCAAATGGCCAGTTGTGATAAATTTAGCCCACATCTTGATATTTCTTCGACTTTGGTACTACATACCTTATGAATCCCGTCGTGGCAGGTAAGGATGTGATATACTAAGTCTTGCGCGAGCAGAACAAATAGATGATCCCTATGATGGGGGAGTCACCACTTTTATCAAGCCACAAGTGACTTTTCAAAAAGCTATGTTTCTACTCAAGGAAATATGTATGGTGAGTATCTTGGGAGCAAAACCATCTATGCTCTTGCACTAAATTATACCTCAAATATCCTCAATCAATAGAACAGGTGGGCTACTACTTAAAAGTGTTTATTCATGTTCGATGGTTTTGGACATAAGTTCATTCTGCAGTGACTCACTTAAGAGCCTTGTAACTGGTGGTGGGGCCCATTTGTCCTTTCGGCCAGTTACACTGTAGGAACAGCTATACCCAAGGCTACAGCTTTCGCTCTCACCTGATTTCTATAGCGGCTCGAAGGATTTACCGCTCGAGGTCGTTCCCAAGAGTATCGATCCCTTGGCAGGCCTCTCTTAAAAAATAAAATTTTGAGTGTTACTAACACTTTTCTCTTGCACCTAGGACCACGAGAGCCAAGGGAGAGGATAGTGTGTGTTAGAAGTAGGTCCACTCGACTGACTTTTGTGCACAAGCGTGCCAAACACGAAATTCACTTGTTCTTTTTAATCCAACATTTGCAAAGATGATCTAACTATTTGGAGATGTTGCTCCAACAGCCATGGTGTTCATTTTTAGCTTCAAAGCAATATGTTTTGTAATCTAGAATTGAGAAATCCTGGTCAACTTAATGAAAAACACGATTGCATGAAGGAAAATTTGTTTTTGCCAAAAATGAAGACAAGTGGATTGTTCTTTTTACTGCACCAAAATTTTGAAGTGTGGATTGTGATTTTTAAGTCCCAATTGATGCAAGAAATAAAGTTTGTTTGGTTGATTTTAAGCACCAAAACAAAATGTATCCCTAACTAGAAAACAATGAAACTATTTTTTTTTTGTGTTTTTAAGTTCTTTTTAAGCACTAAATGAAAATTTTTTTTGTGATTTTTGTTGTGTTGTTTTAACCTGCACAAAGAAAAGAAACAAGTTAATAAAATCGATGCTCAAAGGGGGGCTTCCACAAGCCTAATTTTTGATTTTTTTCGGTTACAAGTCCCTTTGGTCGACACTCTGTCGCAATAGCGCTATTCTGTGTTTTTTTTACAGAAGCGCTAATTAATACGAAAGCGCTAGTCTGCGTGAGCAGAAGCGCTAATTTACACAGTAGCGCTTAAATAAAAGAAAATCCCGAGAATACAAAAGCGCTAGAATGGAGTCAAAAGCGCTGAAACGGTGACAATAGCGCTGGAATGTTGTTAATAGCGCTGAAACATTTTCAATAGCGCTACTTTAGGGTCAATAGCGCTAAAAGAAATTTTTCAATAGCGCTAAAACGCGTTCAATAGCGCCGAAGCGCGACCTGTGTGGCAATTTCAACAAGAAAAATGTTAATTTCAAAAAAATCAATCAGAAGGTTGCGTGTTCGATTCACGTCGGGTTCACCAAATGATGCCCTCCTAAATGGCACAATTGTTAGTCCAAGATCAATCAACATAAAACACACAAGATGTTAGAGTTAATCAATCTAAAAACCAAAGACAATGAAGGCATTCCAAAGGAGACACTAAAAACATGCTAAATATATCTAACTAAAAAAAGTAAGACAATGAGATATCTCCAACTATCTCTTAACATGATATTAGTTCTTTCTCCCTTGTTCCTCTCTTCTCCAAGTTCCAAAATAGTGTAGCTCTCAGCAGCTTTTTGCACTATGGATGCTTATGGAGGATTGAGATTGTAGAATAGCTCTAAACATGAAATGAAAAGCTATTTTAATGCTAAAATGATGTATTTTACCAAAAGACAAGATTTAGTTTGTTTATGCTAAAATGCTCTCTAAAATGGCTATAGTCTAAATGCATACAAGTTTTCAGGATCTGGATTATGAAGGAATGGGCTCTATTTATAGGAAAAATGGAGCAATGGATGGCCAGGATTGAAAGGTTTAATCAAGGGTCAAGCTTGAAAGTTGGGGATCCATGTGCACAATTTGCACCAATGACATGGTGACAAGTGTCAACATAAGATTGGGTTGAGAGAAGAGGTTGGAGGCATTAAAGGCCTGAGAAGACTTCATGGTTATCTAAAGGCTAAGGGTCAAGCCTAAATTAGGATTACCCACTGGATTAGGAGTTAATCCAAGGATAAACCTTTGTGCAAATGATTAAGAGATAATCATGGTCAATGTATTAAATGCTTGATGAGACCTTTGTGGTTGGATAGAGGTTGAGTCAAACAAATGTTTTAACCATGTGGGAGGGTTTGAGTTAACCATTAATGGTTATTGGAGACTTTGGGGATTAAGTGGTTGAAAGTTGGAAGCCTTTAATGGTTTTCAAAGACTTTGGGGTTTTTGGTGGTTGAAGGTTGAAAACCTTCAATGGTTATCCAAGACTTTGGGCCATTTGAGAAGTGACTCCATTTTGCTTAGGAATGTGACAATATTTAGGGGATGGATTAGGTTAATTAGGAAGGGGTTAGAAGAATCTAGAAGGGGATTAGATTTTGCAAGTGGATTTGGTGGGTGAGGGAAAATAGGATTTTATTTAAAATAAAAATTCATTTATTTCAATAAATGTGTGCAAGTTGCATTTGTAGGAAAATGCAAGTGGGGGGGTTTTAAAATGATTTAAATAAATGTTAATTTATTTAAAAGAGGAAAAGGGGGATTTAATTAAATAAATTGATTTTATTTATTTAATTGATTTGAATTGGATTTAATGAATTAATTAAAATAAATTGAATAATTTATTTAATTAATAGAAGAATGTTTGGGGATGAATTAATTAAATATTAATTTAATTAACTGATGGTTAGTGGATTTTTAATCAAATAAATACGAAATATTCATTTAATTAAAATGGACAGATTTATGTGACTACAATATGAACTTCTTGTCGATAATAGAAATAGACATTAGGATTATTAAGGATAACTAAAGGTTGATAAAACTCAAATTCAAGACCAATAAGATTGATATTTTTAGGTAGTTGGCTATTTAAATCCATCTCAATACAAACTCTTGAATGCTCTCAAAGGATGGAGAACTTATCAGAATTATTCTTACACCATATAACCTAACCCAATTCGGTGACTATTTCTCTCAAGAAAGGTTTAAAATCCAAATAAATATGGGAGATCCGCCCTCATAGGGATCATGACTTAGAAAGACCTTCAAGATGAAAATCCAATGTCCAAGCTTGCATGTAACAAATGTATCCACAAATTATCCATGTTCTGTATTAGAGTACAACCTAAGCATATTTAGGATTTTTAAATGTACAAGAGGCATGTTCTTCTTAAGAGGAGTCCCAACTAAATCTATTTTTTGCAAATGGAAAAGACTTAATTGGGAAATAGGGGATGGGAATATAGAGTTTTGATTCTCATTTATTGCTTGTATTTAGAGAATATTATTGATGGGTATTTATAGGCTATAATATTTTTCTACTTTTTTATTTTATTTTTATATTAAAATATAAGATTCATAAATGATATTTTTTTAGATTGTAGTAATTGGGGAGCTCCCCATAAAAACTTCATTGCATACGGTAAATTTTGTTCATGTGACCAATGATGTTGGCAATGTTGGTTATTCTAACTAATTATCCAAAAATTCCTAAGAATTAGCCATGTTCTATCAATAGATCTTCGAGTTAGTGGCCAACTAATGAGATTTCAATCAAAGTTTGAATGATATCCTACTCTTTAGGCTCTACTAAATCTAGGTGAGTGAACCTTGCAATATTAAAAAATTCAAAATAAATTCACAAATATAGAACATAAATAGATGGATCCCAATGAAAATATACAAAGGAAAATAGAATTATCACAAAATATGGCTGCAATCCTGGTTTATCACCATCAATTCAACAATTGGGAATAAATTATAAACCTAATTCTACTCCTACAATAGAAATGTAAAATGATTTTAATTTTTACTTGATGTTTTTGAAACAAATATTGACTATCAAATAGATCAATGCCTAAATCCTAGGGTATGGAGTCTAGTGGAAAATATTGCACACATTCATACACATTACTAATTCAAGTCACTAGACTTTATCATTAATGCCTTACATAAATGAATCCACTCATATGACTACAAAATTCTACTTACAGATCTGAATTGTAATTCTCAATTTCATAGTTAAATGCATATAGAATTTTAATTCCCCCATTAAGAGAAACCAATATAAGCATAACACAAATACATAAACTTTGTAATGTCAAATCAAAATATGCTTGATATTATTGATCTATACAAAAAAGAGAGTACAATGTAGAGACAATTTTGTAATCCATTCATTATGTTCAAAATGATTGAAACAATTTCATGAAAGTATACAATCTCTACAACTTTGTTCTATAACTCTTTAATTAGACACTCTCCTATTTGTTTGACAAATACCATATTTTAGAACCTATACAAAATGGTCTTGAATCCTCTTTTATAAGCACAAGGGATCAAAACAAGCTCCACACCATTTGTACATGTCAAAATTTTACTAGACAAAATTCATAACAAAATAATATTCTTTAAGTCATCTTTACACTGCATATGAGACAAAAACTATTTTCTTCAAATTTGGAGGGTGATGTAGCTATTGAAGCATCTTGAGCATTTTGGTGCTGAGTTGGCTCCTTTGAATTGTAGTGTTGACATGGAGAAAATGAACTAAAATAATTGAAAGAAACAAACAAAGGGCACCAGGAACAGAAAGGGAAGAAAGTTGAAATGAACCAGGAGCAGTGGAATAAGGGTATGGAGGAAAAAGTGGAGAAGCTGGAAGCTCATATTGGTAATCTGGAGGAAGGAAAAATAGCTATGAAAAACTTTCTGGTAATGATTCTAGATATCCTTACCTTTGTGACTAAGAATTTAGAGGAAATTACCAAGTTCCTTGATGGCTCCAGCACCTCCAAACCTATCATGGACCTAGATATTGATGAGGATGCTATTGAGGCAGGGATAGTGGAAAGTGCTCTTGGTGGTACGACAAAAAGAACAAGGGCGAGCATGAAAAAAGATGCGGTGGCCTCTTCCAAGGATATCCCTAAGCTTAGGGATAATATTCAAGATTTGCAAGGGATTAGCAAAAATTTGGCTAATGCCCTAAAAAACATTAAGTAATTTGTCTTCTATCTTTTTTCTGTTATGGTTGGATGTTGCTAGTTTTGTTGGGCTTTTTTGATGACTTTTGCCCAAAACCGTGTTGCTTTTTTGGCAGTTTGCCTTTTCATGTTTCTTAATGCTATTATCTTTTAAGGATCTTTTGTAAAAAGTTTCAGGATCCCTTAAAAACCTTCTTTTCCCATTATAAAAAACAAACAAAGGGCACCAAAATCCGACGACAATTAAAAATGCAAATTTGATTATGCCTTTTTTCCTTTGTGCTTCAATAGATACCCATGATCTTCATGATTTGGAATGGTTCTACACATTATCAAAGCAATGAGTCAAATTGTATCTTCTTTTCCATTACACTTTATTCATTCTGAAGGAGTAGCATATTGTTGTTGTCACTACATGATTGAAATCTCCGATGGTCAGTGATATCCATGTAGCTGTTGGACCCGAGTAGGAGTCTCTTTACATTTTTTTTTGTCTAGGATGACCTTTGTATTTGCTATGAACTTCTTATATCCCATTTCAATGGCAATCACTTTGTCTAGAGCAACATGCAAAATTGGCATTTGTAACTTCTTGCCATCATTAATTGTTAACATAATGATAATGTAGACACCTAAAACTGTCTCACACTTGAATACATCCATTTTACTAATAATTCCTCTTTATTTATTAAATAATATTAATTATTTAATTAATCTAACTTTATTCTTCTATTAACATTATTCTTCCATTTCAAATTCATAATTTGATTTCCCTCTATTTCATAATCAATTAAGCTTTAATCATTTTCCTCTTAATATTAATTAAATAATTAATTAAATTATTTACTTTAATTAAATAATCTTTATTATTTAATTAAGTCAATTTCTACTATATTCTCGTAATTAAATAATTTCTCCAAATTGTTTAACTAACTAGTGATGTCCTCTCAATTAAATAATTTTCCTAATTTATTTTTTATTTGTCTCCCATTTTGAATTAATTTCATTTCCCTCCAAATTCAAATTAACTTCATTTCCCTCTCATTTCAATTTCAATTTCATGTTTTCTAAAACCCAAATTTCCCTTTTAATGCAATTTCACTTCAATTTCCTACATCACATGTTGCAAATCCTTAATTGCCATTGACTCTCAATTCCCACTTGTGAGTCAACAATCACCTTTTTCTAGCTAACTAGTCAATCCTCTCTTTTCAAAAACACCTTTTTTTGACTAATCAATCAATTCTCATAATTGGTCAATCAAATCAGTTATCAAGTCAGTTAGATGAGTGAAATTCTGAATCAAAATCAGTTACATTGAGTAATCATCTCCCACCAACTTGTCTCATACATCCTCAACCATTGATCAACTCTATTTTCAAATTGATCTCGATCGTCAATTCAAATCCATAAAATCTATAAAATTAACATTAATCCTCAATCATTGCAACCACAATATTTGAACTCTTACACTTATATTCTATAGGATTAATGCAACTTTGAGAGCCACTCTCAAAATACCATAAACAAGAAAGATAAGGACAATGGAGGCTAGATGCATGGAATTGGCAATGGAGTTTGGTTTTCTTTTATTAGTATCATTTGATTGTTGATTTTTTTATGCATTCCTTTATTGTTTTAAAATTAAGAATTTTGTGATAGAATTGGGTTTCATGGTTGCCTAATTGATCTATTGCATATGTTTTCCCTCAAATTTTCAGTGCATACAAATAGGAATACACATCTCAAACTCATCCTTCCATTCTTCTAGACCCTTTATTTAATTCTAGTCATTGAATAAGTCATGAATTGACCAATGTTGTAGTGTGTGGAAGAAGTCAAATTTCCCTTTAATCAATTGTTCTTTACTTGTAACAAATCAGAATTCATCAATCAACATTCCTATCATTTTATCTGTTGGTTTTACCTAAGAAGAAGCATCTGATAGGAACTGTGTAGCAATAAATAGTGTTTGAAAAATGTGGAACTTCAACTACCACCTATCATACATGGGTTTCAATATGGGAAACATATCTTTGCAAACCTTGTGTAGCCTATGCAAGGGATTGATAACAATTATATACTTAATCCAATTTGTTGGTAATCTTTTGAAATCTATATCTGAGTATTGTACATGGCCTCTAAGACCTCATCTTTTTCTATTTTCCTTGATTAGAGCAATTGCTCCTCCAATGACTCTATTCTCCCTACATAATCTCTAATCTTTTTTTTATTAGTTTTTGAAGTGTTACCTTGAGTAACAAGGGGCTAGTAAACAATCATCTCATTTAATGGGAGTGGTCGATGATCCCCGATTCCTAAAACATTTTTTAATTGTGTATAATCTATGTGCAATTTTTTATGTGCATCATTTAGTTCCACTTGATCTTTCTTCACTCTTTCTATCTCCTTTTGTTGGTTCTCTACTCCTTGTGTGAAAATTATTGAATGTAATTCCATAGTGGCTACTTCCCAAGTTGTAGTATCTTTCAAGGTCCTCATAATTACATTTCCTCTTGTTTCAAGCACAACTTGTAGCACCTTTGGCTTGTTTGTTCCTAGGGCTTTTTCCTAGTATGTTACTAATTTTAGTTTTAGATCCCTCCCTCAAACACCTTCTTCATCAAATTCCCTATAAAATGTAGGATAATCTTGATTTCTTATTAGATCAAGTAAAAATATCTCTTCCAAGTCCCAATTCAGAACTAGTAGCGTGCCAATCTCCTTGACCATTTTCCTTGCTTCATCTAGGCTTACAATATTTTTAAAATCCATTTAATTGAAAGTATAGGTAGTCATTTCTTCATGCTAAGATTTTTCTAGCCCTAACTTGTTTGTCTCCACCTTCCCTTCATATTATTTCATCTTCTTCTTTAACCGAAAATCCATGAATTCTAGACTTTTGATAAAGTCATCTTCCGCCATGAATTGTGCAGATGCAATCATTCACTCATCATTAACTAGCTCAATGGGAGTAGGTTTATGTATGTCCACCCTATCTTGTGGCACATTTGTAGTAACATCCTCCCTTGGAGGTGAGCTTAGAGGTTGATCAACCTCTTCTTCAAAACCCATGTGGCACATAGTTTGTACATCTTCCTCTATGTCTCCCATTTTCTCTATTTCTTCATATGGAACTAAGGGAGGTTTTGCCTCAGTCCTCTGCCTCTTTGGAAGTTTTTCCTAAGGTGGGCTTGGTTGATCTTCACATGTTGTTTGATCATTAGGCTCAACAATTCTTATGTCTTTTGCTTTCAATTCCTCCAATCTTGAAGGCACATATTCTAGCCTTTCTTTTGTTGTTGGATCCTTCTCATATATTCTTTCAAAATTATCAATCATGTGAGGCTTATTCTCTTGACCCTATTTTTTCCTATAGCACAAAACTAGGGAAGCCTGGTTCCCTTTCCTTCCATTTCATTTCCAATATCAACAATATTTTCTATTTCTTCCTTATTTTTAGCGCTTTTGAGATTGTAGGGAAAATTTTAATTACATCCTCTTCATAATATATTTCATGGAAATAATTTTACCTTTTATATGTTCATGCCCTAAATTATGAATGTACCCTTCAAGATCAAAAGGCCTCAACTTCCCACATCTCAAATTCTACCTAGTTTTTAAATGATCATGAGCTTCTTCCAAGGTATCACATCCAATTGAAAGGTCATATAATTTAATGCACTATATGGGTACCTTTTCCCTGTTTCTCCACAAGTTCCATATCCACCCACATGATTTTTTACATAAATTTCAAGAAAGCTAATCTAGGAAACTATTCTTGGTAACATATGTGGTGCTTGTAGGAACCGATATACTTTAATGATTGTAAAACCAGAGTAATAGAACCAGTCACCAAAATTATGGTTATGAATTTTCCTCAAGGCCCTTGTCATGTGGCCCCTCATCTTTTTCTCTTAAGATCTATTTGATCTTTGATGACAATCTATCAAATAATAATCCACAACAATTCATTATATTAGTCACAAAGAATTCATGAAATACAACAAAGTTAGAATTTAGGCACTGCGAATCCCACACATGAGTCCAATATTGTACTGGTTGTGACTTGCCAAACTTATCAATAGTCTCTAGCCTCATCTTTTTATCCCATTCTACTTTGTTCTAGTACAAAATTATACAATATAATAGAGAGTAATATTTGAAATTTATTACCCTAGCTTTGTCCCTTACTATCGAGAATCCCTCATATATCTTTGTATAAATGTATTTTGCAAAGTCATATTCTATATTAACCTCAGGATTTTGAATCCTCGTAGCCATCATCATCATACTTAGGCATTTTAGTTTCAACATCTATTCTCAAAATTTGGCACAAGGCATAGTAGGTTTTGACAAAATAGCTCTCAAAGGCTATGAGCTCAAAAGGTTCCTACTCAAGAAATGAAATTTGGTCCTTTATACTTTTGTATAGCTTCTTCCTGTATCTAGGAACCTCATCACTTCTTTGGATTTTATTGTGCATTTTGTATTCTTCCTCAAAATTTTCTAAAGCTAATTTCTGTTATGGTTTGTTTTTTGAGATCAAAGCAATTGATTATAGATGTAATACTTACATCCACTAAAATTAATCCATTCAATCTTCTGATAGATTTTGATATAGGATTGAATTGCCTTACCAAAACCCTAACCAAGTCAACATCCACAAATATATCTAGAAAAATCAGTCTACCTATATTAAAGTACCAAGGGTTTGATATAGGGATGGGTTTATCCTTATTCTTATAGAAGTATGAGAATAATTCCCACCTTGAGATGTGAATCTTTACATCCTAGAAATTCTTGCAATTATCCTTACAAATGATCCTAGCTTTGTTTTCTATTACAAATTCTAGAAAATATCTAATGTCCTAGTGAAGTCTCCTATGTTATTTCCTTGTTTTATTTTAGTATAAGAGGTTTCACTCTTCCATGCAAAGGATTCACTTTTCCTAGGCATTTTGGACTATTCTATTTTGATACAACTAGGATTCTTGCTCCCAATTACTCAAATATTTCAAGCATATTAATAACAAAGAAAACAAAAGAACCAACATTTTTCACCTATTACACTCACTGTGAGAGAAGAAATGACTTACTGGTTTAAATTTTGTTTGAAAACCATTGTTGGATGTTGGAAGTTGCCTTGGTCATTGTAGAGCTACCTTGCTTGAATTCCTTGAATGTAAAGTGATTGAAGAGGCCCATTGATTCTAAATTTATTAGCCTTAAACTGCAACTACTTTGAGTCTTTTCACATTAAATTTAAAATCAATCAAGGCTTCTTTTGAATTGGATAGTCGTGCCTCATTTTAAATCTCCATCATTGATCTATATATAGTAGATGATTGTGATCAATTTTATTTTTATTCTACTTGGTGATTTGGCTAATTATTCCTCTATGGGAGTCCTTTATTATGTCTTTATTCTTCTCACAAGTCTGTAGGCTATTCGAGTCCCACACATGTTTCCTTGTGGGACTACGGGGACGTTGCTCTTCACTTTTGAGTCGATCCCACTAAATGAATGGATTTATCATATGTTCCCCTATCCTACCATCCCACAAGGGCACGAGGAATGACTTTCCTTTGTTTACCTCGGGCCCACCCTCCTTCATATGTCATTATCTCACTAGCCCACATCTTTCTTGTTGATGATGTCATGACCCTCACATCATTTTGGAATCTCTTCTAGTTGGTCACTTAACTATCTATCTCTATCCCATGAGTTTCTCCTAACTATCTTTGTTACCCTTCAAGCTTACAAGGAAACCTTTTATGTTTAGTCATTAACTGTCTCCTGTTATCCCATAGTATTCCTTCAAACATTTCACTCAATCTATGGGGACTTTGGGAAACCTCCCACGGTTATATCTCTTTGAATTCCAATTCTTACTCTCCCATCTTGCAAGGCTAAGAGCTGCTTAAGGCCAACCTCGTAGGAATGCGGGTGTGACTTCTTCTTCATAAAGACTTCAACACTACATGCACATGGGGGCTTTCCTGCCATCCCATGGGGGTACAATCCTAGACCACTTGATCATTACGAGGATGTGGGGAGGCCATGAATTAATTAATTTTATTTATCATGTGAAAAGATTTGCATCATTAGAAAATCAAGGTTGAGGAGACCATGAAAAATATTGAACAAGGAATATTAGGCCACAATAAATAATTAGCTAGTTTAAATAATAAAGGCCTAATATATGGGGTTGATTTACCAATGATATAAAACTACATAATTCACATATTAAAAGGGATTTACTATGAGAACTAGTCTACTAAGAATTATAACATTATGGTTCTTAAGCACAAAAGATAAAATCTTTAGGGTTTTATGACTTTGTTAAAATTTTAACGTACCCTAATGGCTCTCAAAGGTCATATTTAGGCATACCAATTTCATGAACATCATAATATTTTGACAATCCCAACAATGGATCCAGTTGGGGATAATTGATCTACTAATAAATGCAAGGATCCAGATGCAACTCCAGGGAGTAGACCAAACTAAACAAGACACAAAACTAGAACAAGAAACTTAGAAATATATACACATATGTACACCTAAACTACTATGCATGGAAACAAGATTTATGCAAATCTAAGTGTTTCAAGAATTTTCCATGCACTAACAATCCCAAAACTTCACCATTCATACTTTGTAAGCAATACAAATCTTCACCATTTTTATCTATAATCACATATGGATCCAACCACAAGGCCCGAAACTTCCCAAGTTTTTCTTTCTCTTGATTCCTAACATTCCACATCAGGACCAAGTCATCCACTTTAAACTTCATGTCAATAGATTTATTATCAAAAAAATACTTGGTTTGATGTTTTGACTTTGCATTCTCCTTTTGAGATTCAGATCTTATTCCATGTAATTCAACTAGTTGTATTCTCCTCTATTTTATAGGTTCAGTTATATATATGTATTCTTGAATAAACTTGTATATAGGCAACAAGTTATTTAATGGTAACTTTGTTTGAGTATGATACACTAGCTCAAAAGGTGATTTGCTAGTAGCCTTTCTAACTACCATTCTATCAGCCCACAATGCCAACCTTAACTTTGAATCCCAAGCTTTTTAATTTTTCTCTAGCATTCTCTTGATGATATTCATTACACTCTTATTGTTGGAATTAGCCTGACCATTTCATTGTGGGTTATATGGTGATGAGTATGATATGTTTATGCCATATGAATCACAAAATTTTATGAACTCTTTAGATATAAAACACATGGCATTATCCATGATCAACCTAATAGAAACCCCAAACATAGTTAATATATTATCTATCAAAAAATTTATGACAACTTTGTGTTGGGAAAATGGTGTCTCAACCTTGCATTTACATGAGGTTACTATTTATTGTAAGTTTCATTTTAGTAGAAAATGGTGTGAAATTATCCCTAGATCTTCTAGTTGGCTAGATAAGCATTCTCGTAAAGTTTCATCACAAGATCACAACTAGTTTTGAAGATATTAAAGTTTTCATTTTGGAGGGGTCCAATGAAAGGTTTAAACTTAACTTTGAGGACTTTAGAGGACCTGAAATTCCCTAAAAAGTGGGCATAAATGACATAGCGGTTTATGAGGTGATAGAGCACTTTGCTAGCTTTTCAATGCTTCAAACAGTTCGTCAATCGGACACACGGTTCACAAGTTATGGCCTCTGGAAGTTTGTACTCCTGAAATAGGAAACATAATTTGTATTGGACACATAAATGAGTTGTAAAAGGGAGGTGCATGTGTTGATGTGTGTTTTAACACGTCATAGGGCATCTAAATTACAGATAAGGTCAGCTATAATTTATTGGGTGGCTTCAACCCATGGTTTTGTAATACCGTTTGACGGTTTCTTGTATTGTATGTCCTATATATGAGGTGCATGAGATAGAGGTTGTGTGTAAGATTGTAGAATTCACAAAGATACTGAGAAGGGGGGGGGGGTGAATCAGTATCTAACTAGTATATGGATTTTCTAAACTTATTAAATGAATTGCATGCCAAAACAATGTACCGGTAAACCAAAAATAATGTAGTAAATAAGATCAGTAAACACAACATAGAAAGCACACCATAACACAATATTTTTAAGGAGGAAACCCAATGTGGGAAAAACCTCGATGGGATTTGTGACCCACAATATTCGCTCAGTGGCCAATAAGTGAATATTACTGATACAATAGGGGCCTGCACATGCAGGAAGGCCAACTGCCTAAAGCTCACTGCTTAAATACAAAAGGGAAGTCTCACTGACTTACAAAAGTGGATTATGTAAATCCAATGTCTTGTACTACTTAAGTTTAGCATTTGCTATGCCAGATTCAATACCGGTTTAAGCTCTTGCAATAATCATAAACCTTAATCCATAATTTGCCTTAATATTTGCGCATATTATCCATCTTGCATATTTCCTACCATTGTTCTACAAGATCTCATACTTATATATGAGCCTTATTACAATACGCCTTGTCGGCTTACAAAAAGATTTTACAATTAAATACAAAATACAATAAACAAAAATCCTGTCAGCCAGGGTGCCGGTAAACATCTTTGCCGCTGCCACTGCCGGTGTCTGTTGGTGCCATAGGATTGTAAGGTTGCCATCAATGAAAATAACTTCAATCACCTACAATTTCTCATTGGAGTGTGCATTTTCCAACAATATCCCCCTTTGGCATTGATGGAAACACTCATGAGAAAAATCCAAAAAGTATATCCAAAAGTGTTGTCCAAAACTATCTTACCAAAACTGTCAAAACTGTGTGCTCCCCCTGAGCAGATGATCTCTTCTATCATACATTTTTCTCATCCTTATTCCTTTTTCTCATCCTCTACTACTCCCCCTTTGGCATCAATGACAAAGGTTGTCATTCAATGTCAATTGAGTGTAGTTCCTATTATGATCCCTGTAACTGATGGGTTACAAAAGCAACATTCAGACTGTTGTAGAATCTTTCACTGTCCTTTAGTGCTACTTTAGTCCTCTACATTGTACCAATGAGTAAGTGCATTTTCTCTTCCGGTGTCTTAAGTCTTGGAACAAGAGCCTCAAAAATCTCTTTTCTCAAAGAGATGAGGATACCTAGTTTAAGACCTAGTCTGCACTTCACTTCCTTTGCCTTAAATCTTAATCTGTCTTTATCTTTTACAATTTTTTCAATTTTCTCTTCAAAGCCGGTAATTTCCTGTTCTACTACCGATATTGAATCTGATGAACCTATTAAATTATCAGCAATGTCATTGATTTCCTTTTGAGCTTTGTTGATCTGTTTATCTATATCCTCTATCAAAATGTTTGTTTTACATGTATCTCTATACAATTTCTTGAAGTCTAAAATTGTCTTTCCTAGTACCGGTAATAATGTATCCTTTTGTTCCTTATTCTTCTTGACTATCTCCTCAAAGAATTTTTCCTTCTCTTTATTCATTTTCTCTCTGAAAGTTTCCTCATTGATTTGATCAATTTTTAGAAGATTGCCGGTTATATACTTAGACAATGTGTCTAATTGGCCTAAGGAATCTTTATTCTCCATGTTGCACTTGGGTTCAATCATCTTCAAAATTGGTATGGTATCATCAATAGCCTTATATGCTAGTGCATTACAATCTGTTATTTTCTTGATTGAATCTAATAATTCCTCTATCACATTAGTTGGTCTAAATTCAGTTATGGAGGTTCCGAATGACTATCCAACTACCTTCACAATTTGTAATCCGCCAGTGGTAGTAATAGCTTTGCTTTCCTCTTTCTCTGGAGGGTCAGTTTGTATCTGCATTTCAACTACCAAAGGTTTAGGTTTTTCAGTTGTAGCCGGTGGCACTGTCTCTATATGTACATGTGAATGAACCTGTTGCTCTACCCGTTTCTCTGTGCTCTCTGCTTGTTTCTTTGATGGTACCTCTGATGATTTTATAGTGGTATCCACTACCGGTTTTTCTGTTTGTATCTTAGTACTGTCTACTATCGATTGTGTGTGTAAAAAGTGGACTTGTATCTGTATCTGGAATACACAACACTTCAATTAAGTCATTACATGTATGGTTAGATAGATATAAGCATGAATATGAAAACCATAACAAATCGACCCATTTCCTTCTAAAATATGCAAGTATAAGATTGCTCTCAGATTTGTATAAGCAATTCAGTGACTAGACAACACCAAGACAAAGGATTTAATCTATATGAGCATGATATTAAGCTAGATGGATGCAATATTAATCTAACAAGATTTAAGCAATAACTGAGATAAATGATCTAAATATGTATGCAATAACTAATATGTGAATATCTAAATGCACAAATATCAATGAACCTAGAGCAAAAACAACATGATAACAATATATTCTCCAGGATTTTTGAATGAGAGATGAGAGCTTGAATTTATAGAAAATTCAGAAAGAAACCAAAGGCTGAGATCAAATGATGATGAGCAGTCAAGATTTTCCAAGAGGAAGCACAATCCAGGTGAATTGATGTGATTGGATGCTTTTCTCAGTTTTAAAGGAAATTGAACTAAAATTAAGATAAAATCAGAAAAAACTAATTTATTCTCTATTTCATTCAATTTTAATATTTAATTGTTTTAATTGCTTTCTCTGAGATTATTTATCAATTTTTAATTTGTTTTTCAAGATTACCTCCAATTGATTTCTTTTCTCAATTTTTAATTCTTCTTGGTCAATTAATTCCTTTTTTGATTTATTTCCTTTTTTGAAGATTTGTGCTCATAATTTCCAATTCCTTTTTCTTGATTTGTTTCCTTTTTTGAAGATTTATGGCAAATTGATTTATTTAATTAAATATGCTAGGATATTTAATAAGATAAATAAGATGATTGTTTGAAATGATTTACTTGGAATGATCAATTAATTAACTAAATATTTAATTAATATTGAGTGATTGATTTTGCCATGTGACATTTGATGTTTAAAAAGTTAATTGTGTGCTCAAGATTGATTTAATTGCCTTTGGTTAGGACCTTGGTGATGTTGTTGATATTAGGGGCTCATGGTTTAGATGACCATTTTTAGGGTATTACATTTTCCCCTCTTTGAATTAATGTGCGAGCAACACATTGGTTCAAAGAAAATTTGATGTTTAGGAGATAGCAGTTCTGAACTTGATTGATCACGAACTAGATGAAAGCGAGGTGTTAGCTTGATTCGAAGCGACGAAGTTGAATGAAGTCTGATTAAAGAGATACCATTCTTGAACTTGATTGAACTTAGGAACGATAGAAAACAAAAGATACTGAACTTGAACTTGATTGATCAAGAAGCGGATCTTAATGATCTAGAACTTGATTGATCTAGACATAGTGAGTGATGATAAAAATTAATCTTGAACTTGATTGATCAAGACACGATGAGTGAAGATAAACTGTCTAGCTTGATCGAAAGCGACGAATACTAAACACCTGCTTAGATTGAGTGTGATCAAAGATACTCTTTAAACCCTTGATTGAGTTTAAACGAATAATCAGCTTGATGAAAAGCGATGAAACTGATATGCCCCTAGCGATTGATTCGATTCAGATGATCGAGAGATCTCAACTTGATATAAAGCGATGAAGTTGAGATGCCCCTTAGCAATAAGGGTTTGATTGATTTTCTCTAGTTGAAAAAGATGTTTTACTTGACTTTCGATGAAGATTTGAAAATTTTCTCGACATTTGAAGATGTAAGGTCATAAGGTCACGAGTATGCCCCCTTGGGAGCGAAATCGAAAGATAGCGAGGGTACATAATGGCTATAGGAAATTTTTAGTGATGATAATTTGTTTTGAGCACAAATGATTCAGAGGAATTTCTAAAAATTTTGCGTTGATTGATAAGAAATTGAGCGCAAAGTTGATTTGTAGAAATTAAATTGAGATTCAGCGTTGATTTATGAGAATTGAGCGCAAATTGGAGAAAGAGAATGAGAAGTTGATGAAAAGCGCTAAGTGGTCAACGTCATGAGATTTCAATGAGAGAATTGACGTCAGATTTTGATTTTGATCCCGAAAATAGACTCAGGACAGTTGATTTATGAGCTCTTGATTTGATTTCATTGTACTTGTGTTGATTGGTTATGAGATGTTGTTCTATATGCTTTATTCTATATGTATGCATATCTTTTCAGTATAGATGAATGAATGCAAATAGAATATGGGTGTTTATTTTTGTTTCTTTTTATGCAAATAAATGATGATGCAAGTAAATGAGGAGAATGAGTAACTAGTAATGCAGATGTTTATTTTTCTTCATGCAATAATATGAATGCAAATAAGTATAAAATGAATGTATGGTATAAGATGCTCATGTATGCAGCTAACATCTCAATACACAAGTACTCGATCGAAGAAATGATGATGAAAAAGAGACCACTTAGCTGAGAAATGAGGATACTTCAAACTCTCATTTAGAAGATAAAGAAATCATTGTTACCATACCAAAATCACTCTAAATTCACGAGATGCAGAATGAAATGCAACCTAAACCTAGTCACTGGATTTGAAAAGCTTAATTTTCATCATTGAGCATTTTAAAAACATAGCAGGCAGATTAGAGTTCCTTTCTTTGATGTGAAATATTAATTATCTTGTCCACAATGACCCTTTTTTTGTTCATATCCTTGGACAAATTTCACAGGGACCTGGATTGCATGATAAAGAAATTCCCTCAAAACAGACAAAGAAATGATGGGAACCCCCCTGTAGCATTTAAATAAGTAGAGTCAAGGTATGTGAGGTGATTTCATCTTAATGTTAAGGCACTTATCACAGACACCCAGCTAATTTAGATGTTTCCAAATCATTGGGATCATTCCTACAAGCAAAAAACAAGAAAATATTATGCCCCCAATCCTTTCTCATCTTAGTCAAGATAGACTTCTTTGAGTTACTCAGAGGGATAATAATCGAAAACCAATATAAAAGACAACACAGAAAGAAAATTTCATGCATATCTCAAACAATTTAGTGATTATTTTCAGTAGTCTTGTTTTGCTTGTGTACTCAGTGATAAAACTCTTCAGTAGTTAGGAGACAAGTGACCGACTAAGAGTGGATGACCGGGTATCACTGACATAAAGATGACTTAGGTGATACTGCTTAGGACATGTAATGTGCTCTGTTGATTAACCTAAGTCTAGGACATTGATCTGTTTCAAGCCATGAGGGTTCCAAAAGAACCAGGATATCATGAAAGTGACTAAAATATATGTACAGGCGAAAGTAAAGATGCATGAAAGTGGGAATGCCAACATTGCATTGATAGATGGAGCGCTTGAGTACAAGAGGCGCATGTTTATCAGGTTTTCACCTGCTTGGCAAAGATTCATTTTTATTTTTTTTACCAAGGTTCCTGTTTACCAGGTTTTCACCAAGGCATTTTCTCTCTTTTTTCCCTTTTTTTTTAGGACTTTTTTTTATTTTTATGATTTCTTCAGGACTTTTTTGATTTTTAGAATTTTTGTTCAGGACTTTTTATGATTTTTTTTTAGATTTTGATGTTTTCTCCTAGTGTCTAGCAAGGAAAAAGGGATTTTGAGTACATGAATGGATAAGTGAATGATGGTGGATGCTTTCAAGGACTATCTCACAACATTAATCCATGCATAGGGTCTAGATACAACAATGTAAAGCAAGGATTTTAGCGATGTAAAGAAAGGTTTTTAGTGATGTAAAGAAAGGTTTTTAGTGATGTAAAGCAAGGATATAGCGTAACGGAGCTATATGGTCCAAAGATGTGGCCATGTCAAGAGGTTTGTGGAAAGCATGTTTTTGCATTTTGTCCATAGTGCTAATCACGATCAAGGGATAGATTTGGACGAGAGGCAAATATGATAAGCAAGATCAAAAGGGAGTAATGAAGGATGTAAGAGAGAAATGGATAGGAGCTAAAGGGTGTGGATCAAGTGCAATATATAGGACATACAAAACCTATAAAGATCCTTAACCTTGTCAAGATCAAAGGTGGAAAAGGGATATGAATATAGATAGAGCGAATGAGGGATAACTGAGGATGAAGGATAATGGAGGAAGAAAGATAATAGATGGATGTACATGGATGGAACTTTCCCCCAAAGTAAAGTGCAAAAGGATAATGGATTACACATGATGCCTGTTTGCCAGGTTTTCATCATGGTACTTGCCCAAGGCGCCACAAGAAGTGGTTTTCACTCGTGGACGAAATTATTTCTCTTTACTTTTTTTTTCTGATTTTTTTTCATTTTTTCATCATTTTTTTTTCTTTTTGGAAGATAATGGAGGCATGATAGGGGATGGAAGAAGTACCACAACATCTCGCTACTTTGGATGGTACCCTTAGAATATGAGTTGAAATAGACCATGGCTATGAAGGTATGCTCAAAGATGTTGGCAGGATAATGAAATGAAACTAGGGCAAGGATTTATGCAAGGATTGAATAAGAGGGATGGAAGGGTGAAAAAGAGGTGTTGGATAATGGATGTAATGTTGGGAGAATTGTGTATGGCTAGATGGAAATGCTTGAAATATCAACATTGGCACATGCCTTGAGGGATGGTGGACATATGGAAGAGAAGTGAATCTCAAATTTTGACATTTGGATGGAGGAAAGGTTACAGATTTTGGGGCATAAGAACCCAAAATGGATGAAGGAGGTAATTTAGGAATAGAATCAGAAGGTTTGGATGGAGGAACAATAATTTTGGATGTCGATTTTGATTTTTCTTTAGACTATTATGCTTCAAGCAGTCGCTTAGGGATCCACATGGTTTTTGATTTTTCATGCTTTTGTAGTTCTTTAGAGTGTATTGCTTGCACAAGTGCCTTAGGAACCCATATAAATTTTGACTTTTCTTCTTTCTTTGTGGGCCTTTGTGGCGTTTTGTATTCTTCTTTTTCTTTTTGGATCATATTTTGCTTTGTTTTGACATGTCGATTAGATTGGACATGTTGATCCTTGAATACATGTGGATTGATTGACTTATGACTTTTATGCTTGGCATCCAAATTGCTTGGAGAAGGAAAAGAATGTATGAATGGATAGGAATGATATGGAGGTCTTTTAGATGGATGGAAGGTACTCGAAGACATGTACCTTTGTTGATCCAGCATAAGGGATGGAGGGATATAGGGACCTAGAATGGATGGAAGCAATTATGGGGAAAGCGTATATTTAGATTTAATTGGAGAAATGTAGGATTTATGAGAGATACCAACATCTTGAGAAATGTCCCTGAGGCCATGACCTTTAAAACTTTCTTTAATATGGAGGGGTTCTTGCTTGTGAAGATTTACCCCTTTTCCTTTATAAGTATTTTGACTTGTAGGATACACTTTGCTTTGGAAAGAAGGTGCGAGTCCATTATGAGATGGAGGTGGAATGTAGGGAATGATAGGATAATGAGAGGGATTTGTAGGCATGATGGATCCTTGAGGTGAACATGGAGGATTATGACAAGAAGATGAAGGGATACTTTGATCTTGACATGGAAGAGGACCATTGGATAGGGTGTTTGACTCTTCATTTTGAATAGGATTGTTTGAAAAGGTGGAAGAGGCATCGTGATATTTCTTAGGAAGTGAATTAGGAATGGGATTTGGAAGGATGGTTTTCTCTTGAGATGGAAGGGGGTCATCTTGGAAGAAATGTAAAGGTATAAGGGGATCATCATGGGAATCTAGTGAAATAGGATCTTTTTCAATCATTAGATGGGATTGGAGAGTTTTGGTGTCTTTATCTTGATTTATGATAGGAGTTATTTTTTCATTTTCTAGATTATCTTCTTGACATGGAGTCACTTCTAAGGAAGGGAGAGGATTTTTCATTAACCACTATCTTCCACAAATGTGTGTGTGAAAAGTGGACCTGTAAAACAATTAAAAATTGATAAATAATCTCAGAGAAAGAAATTAAAACAATTAAATATTAAAATTGATAGTGGTTACTGCTCTTTAAGTGATCTATCTTGACATGGAGAAGATAGTGGTTATTGATCATAGTCCAGGATCACCAAAGTCAAGCACAAGCTGCTAATGCCATGACTCATGCTCAAAGGAAGATTACTCTCCCAGGACCTAGTTCCTCAACTTTCGATCAAACAACATCAAATCTACCAAATAGACAAACAGACACAATCATGGCCAAATCAAAACAACTGGCTTCATCATCTTTGCCTGGTTATAGTATTGTCAAACAATTGAAGAGAACCAATTCTCAAATATCCATTTTGGAACTTCTTAAGATCTCTTTTGCTCATAAAGAGGTCCTAGACAAGGCTCTACTTACCACCAGTGTCCCTAAAGATTTAGACGTAGATCGGTTTCAATCTATGGTGGGTCACCTGACCTCACCTCATTACCTCACTTTCTTTGAAGAAGATGATACTGAGTCATCCACATAACCAACCATTACACATTGAAGCCATGGTCCATAAACACCGAGTTAAACATGTTTTGATAGATCGAGGCACTGGGTCGAATATCTATACATACAACCTACTGACACAGTTGGGATTTTCTGCAAACGTTATTGATCCAACAAAGAAAATAATAATCAAGGCTTATGATGAAGAAGAAAGAACCTCCAAGGGTCTGGTGCAATTACCGATTAGGGTAGGACCTGTAGAAAGAGATGTGATTTTTCAAGTCCTGGATCTTCATCTTTCATACAACATCTTACTAGGCAGGCCATGGATTCATGAAATGAACACAGTACCATCTACATATCATCAATGCCTGAAGTTTCCTTATAATGGAGTTGAAGTCAGTATTCCTGCCAATACAAGCTATACCTGCAATGTATTAACGTAGAGTGCTGATGCTTTTGTTCCTCATAATAGAGAAGCCTCTACAACTGAAAGTTTGGAATCTTTGCTGAAAGCCTTAGAAAAGAAATTGAAAATCACAAACACTGGCATAGATGGCTACAAGATAGAGCCTATACTCTCACTAATGTCTCTTCCTTCATCACCAAGACAGTCAGGAAAGCCATAAGAGGTTATGAAGCCACAAATTTCAGCTCCAAAAGTTATTTATAATGGTGTCTTTATACAATCCTCTACTTCTCTTGCAGATGAAATAGAAGAAGATGATGTTCTCAAGTCACTTTTCAAAGAAGACAGTGCAAACAAAGAAATACGACATTGTGAGATTTCTCCGAAACAATATGGTCCAGGCTATAAGATGCTTCAACGCATGGGATATTCATGTGCTAGTCGTCTAGGCAAACATCAAAAAGGTATTGTTGAACCTATTCAGTTACAAACTAAGTCTGCCAATGATAAAGCTGGACTGGGATATGATCCAAGAAAGCAATCAGATCAGAAGCACACGTCCCACCATCAATGTAAGTGGAAGAAAAAGGTACTACCTTTAACAACACAAGAAATTAATACTCAACAAACTCAGGGAGAGTGTGATGATGAACAAAAAGAATTCCCACCCAGAGAGAGGAAACATATGGTAATCAAGTTCTAGTTATATCAACTATAATACCACAGGAAGTAGAAGTCCCAGAGGATATGAGAGACAAAGTATATAGAATCAGAGAATTGTTTGCACCACTGAACATTCTGGTCACATATATTGGCAGACAACAAGTAGATGATTTAGAGATTGATTCAAATGAGTATGAATGGGGTCCTGACCATCTCTCAGATACATCTACTACAGAAACCCCTGAAGAATCTAGTGATATCACAGATGATGCACAAGAGCTGATATGCCTAAAAATGAAAAATGAAATGGAAGAAATCAGACTAAAAAGACAAGAAGACTATGAACGATAGATGGAGGAAGAAAGGACACAAGCAATTTCTTTACCCACTAACTCTCCTATTGAGATAAGACAAATCAGGTATGGAACTACAAAAGAAGAATTAGAAGCTACAGAAACAAAACTAGACATAAGTCCAGAGGAAGCTGAATGGAACAGGTGACATGAATTAACAAAACCATCAAGGTTATGTCCACAAGTGTGTCAAATACAAGAAATCAATGAACCAAATCACGAAGAAACTTGCAGCATCAAAGATGTGGGTGTCGATACTATATATACTTTTACTAAGCCACTTGAAGATGAGTCAGAAACTTCATCTTATGACTCTGATAACTCAAACATGAGCTCTATTTATAACAACGATTATTCAACAACATATTATGACTACTCTGTCATGAATGTTGAGATGTTGTTTGCTAACCCTGTTACTGTCACACCACGGTATGTAGTCCAATTTGAAGTAATTAAAAATGATAGAAGTAGGTCGGTTGGGTTAGGTCCACTAAATAATAACATTAATTTCAATAATCATGTTATGACTCTTCCTGGTCTCAAGACACATACACAAGGTAGTCTTCTGGAACTCGACTGGTTAGTTCGAAGCAATGATGATAGTATCGTGAACTCCCTTGAGCCTGTTCCAACCTTATCCTTAATGCATTTGGAACTGATTGATTGCACTCTTTATAACCAACCCTTGAATGTACCTACTTTTGCCAATGACTATACATTAGCCTACTATCTCAATGCAGTTGAACCCATGTACTCTTCCACCAGCGAATAAAATGAAAACATGACTGAAGTGGATATCAAGTATCTTAGTCGCAAAAATAAGAAAAATAAAAAATAAAAGATTTGATGGCGAAAACCACATTGTGGCGGTATCAGAATCTAAAAAAGAGAAAATAAAGGACATACCCAAGGGTGAAAACCTCTCCGAGGTGCCTGAAGGTGAGATACTTGATATACTACCAAGTCACTTCCAGGAGAGATCTTCCATATTGATCGAGCCAACTCAGCTAGTGAACATTGGAAGTCAAGAGACACCACACATCATTCATTTAGCTCAATCACTATTAGCAGAAGAGTTAAAAGATTTCAGCAACCGTTTTTTAGAAAAGAAGATCAACTTTGCATGGACATAATCAGGTATGCCAGGACTAGATCCTGATCTCATCATGCATCATCTCTCTATTACACTAGGAGTTAAACCAGTCAAGCAAAAACTTCGTAAGATGCATCCTCATGTGGCACTTCTAGTCAAAGCTGAACTAGAAAAATTGCTAAAAGATGGATTTATCAAAGCTATAGACTATGCAAAATGGATATCAAATATAGTACCTGTATCAAAGGTGGACAAATCTATTAGAGTTTGCACATATTTCAGGGATCTCAATGAAGCATGTCCGAAAGATGATTTTCCATTGCCCAACATTGACATGATAGTAGATATGACTGCTGGATATGAGATGTATTCATTAATGGATGGTTTATTTGGTTACAATTATATCAAGATAGCACCTGAAGATCAAGAAAAGACAGCTTTCACGTGTGCATGGGGAACCTTCTACTGCAATGTTATGCTGTTTGGTCTAAAGAACGTAGGAGCAACTTACCAAAGAGAAGTAACCACTATTTTCCATGATATGATGCATAAAAAACATGGAAGATTATGTTGATGACACCCTGGTAAAAACCATGAAGAGATCTACGCATATTCAAGAACTAGGCCTCATATTGGATTGAATGGAAAGATTCAAGCTCCGATTAAATCCTAAAAAGTGTGCATTTGGAGTGACCACTATCCAACTACTATTTATAGAGAAATCTTGATCTATCAACGCAATGTTGGCATTCCCGCTTTACTGCATCTTTTGCTTTCGCTTATACATATTTCAGTCACTTTTTCATTGGAACCCTCATGGCTTGAAACCGATCAATGTCCTAGTCTTAGGTAATCGACAAGAGAACATTACGTGTCCTAAGTAGTATCAACCAAGTCAACCTTATGTCAGTGAAACCTGGTCATCCACTCCGAGTCAGTCACCTATCTCCTGACTACTGAAGAGTTTTATCATCGAGTAAACAAGCAAAACAGAAAACAATCACTAAACAATTTAGCTATGTATGAATATTTTCTTTGTGTGCTGATCCATGTTGATCCATGTTGTTTAGAGCAGTAACCACTATCCAACTGTATCCTCAGTATTTGTCTCAACTGTAATGTCTTATACCAGTAGCTGAGTTGCCACATTTCTCTTCTCACTTGCTTCCTTATCAACCACAATGTTGACTTCCTGTGTGTCGATATTCATTGTGTACAACACCTCCGAGTCAGGATTTGTGTCCTCATGTGGTGTTTCTATACTCTTTGTTACCAGTGGTGAGTCAACAGTTTGTGCTGGTGGAGTATTAGAAGGAGGTGGGGGCAAGTTATCTATTATCTTTATGCTTGGAGGACCACCTACTTTTCCTTTCCCCTTATCCTTATCCTTTTGGTAGACTTTAAAAGTATTTGGTCTCTTAAGCTCTTCTTGTTTCTCTTTCTCAACAAAGAATATATCCCACTTGTCTACAGTTTCTTCTGATATCTCATTAACTCTGCCAGCCATTAGTGCTACATGTTGGCGACCGGTTGAAAATACTATCCAGTTAGAATCACTAATTAATTCATCTATCTCTTGCGTTGAGTTCACTGGGTGAACTACAAGTAGTTTTTCTATCTTGATCTTTTTATCCAATTCAACAATAACTACCCTTATTGCTTCTAACCTTCTATACAAGTCATTGGGTATATCATCTACAACTTCCATCAAGAATTTCTTATAGATATCAAGGTGTAAGATAACACTATTCTCTATACTTTCTTTTTCATCATTTGAAAGAGTGTTATACAACTTGCTGATATTTGACAATTTTCCATCTTTAGTTATCTCATTCAAAAGTTTGTCTAAAGGAGGGACAACTTGTTTTACTTTCCTTTTCTTTGGTGTTAACTTCTTTGCCAGAGGCCTTACTGCCTGTTGTTTCTGTCTTGTTCTCTTTGGTGCAGGAGAGGGTACCGGTGATGGTTTTCTTTTCCTTACTACCCTTTTAAATTCTGCTGGTATTTCACTGTCAGAAGAGGTAGCAACCGGTGAAAGATGTGTTTCCGATTGTAGTCTTTCCAAGTCACTCTCCTTAATACCAGTTTTATTGAATACATCTTCCTTGATTGCTTTTGCTTGCCTTATTCCTTTTCTAACTATCTATTTAGTTTTCTTTATTCTTTTCTGAGATTGAATACCGCTTTCAATTGTTTCTGCATTTCCAAATACTTTTTCTGTTGGTTCTTTAGGAGATTCTAGGAGGGATTTTGCTTAAGTTTCAATTATGTTCTCATCTGCCTCATATCCCATTTCCGTAACCCAAATAGTCCTTGGGACCACTGCCTCCATCCAAATCTCATCCTTCTTTATCACAAAGCATATCTCCTTTTGATATTTGTCAACAATAGCTTGAGATAGCCTTATTCTTATTTTCATTCTAGCCTTTAATGCCTGAAAATGTTCATTTATGTTCTTTTCCTTGTCATCTCCCATGCTGTTTAGAATGTCTAGAAGTTATTTTCCTACCGGTATGTCAAAACCAAAATCCTTTCTACCAATACTGGGTACTTCCTTACTAATATACAACATTAAACACACAAGTAAGTTGCCAAATCTGAAAGTCCCTTTCTTATCACCTTTGATCTTCTTCAGAATGTCTATCAGTTCATCCTCCAATCATTCACATATGTCAATATTTGTATTGTTGTTTACCATGTCATAGGCACTCTTGATACATAAGCTAGAAACAAAGTTTAGTCTGTTGGCATGTGTAACTTTGTATCCAAGAATCATGCTGATGAATTTTACATTGATATCCTTTACATCATTTACTCTCAAGGATCTTTTGTCAAAGGTTGCGCTAGTTAGGGTCATTACAGTGTCATTTGGAACCTTTTTAGTCTTGTCAGGCCTGCTACTGGTGGAAGGTAGGCCTGTCACTGCCCTAACTGCCTCTTTGGTTATCTTATGAATTGAATCCAACCAAAAGAACTCCCCATGAACTCTTATTAACACAATCCCTATAACATCCTTGGGAAAATCAGGAATACTAAGTGTAGTCACATAAATCTGTCCACTTAATTAAATGAATATTTAGTATTTATTTGATTATTTAACCATCAATCAATAATTAATTAAATTAATATATTTAATTAATTCATCTTAACCCTCTTCTCTTATTAATTAAATAAATTATTCAATTTATTTGATTTAATTCACTTAACCAAATTCAGACCATTAATTAAATAAATAAATCATATTTATTTAATTAAATCTTCTCTCACATTTAAATAAACTAATATTTATTTAAATTCCCCCAAAATCCCACCTCTCACATTTAAATAAATTAACATTTATTTAAATCACCTTTATCCTCTACCCACTTGCATTTTCCTACAAATGCAAGTTGCACAATTATTTTAAATAAATAATTTATTTAAATCACCTTTATCCTCCACCCACTTGTATTTTCCTACAAATGCAAGTTGCACAACAATTTTAAATAAATCATTTATTTAAATCACCTTTATCCTCCACCCATTTGCATTTTCCTACAAAAGCAAGTTGCACAACTATTTTAAATAAATTATTTATTTAAAATCCTATTTATCCTCACCCACTTGAAACGTTTAATGGTTGCCCTTAAGGTCTTCAAACTTGATGGCTTTAAAGTCTTCAAACTTGATGGCTTCCTTCTATAGTCTTCTTAAGCCTTTAATGGTTTCCCTTAAAGTTTTCAAACTTGATGGCTTTAAAGTCTTCAAACTTGATGGCTTCCTTCTTAAAGTCTTCTTAAGACTTTAATGGTTTTCCTTAAAGTCTTCAAGCCTTTAATGGTTTCCCTCAAAGTCTTCAAGCATTTTAATGCTTTATCTTCATTTTTCTCATTTAAATAAATTAATATTTATTTGAATATTTATCCAAATGCAAATTACACCATTTAATTGAAATAAATGATTTTATTTTAATTAAAAATACCAAAATTTCTCCCACTTGCATTTTCCTAAAAAATCCACTTGCATGCCTAAACCCCTTCTAGAATTTTCTAATCACTTCTAAATAACCTAACCCCTTCTCTAAACTTTGTCACATTCTTAAGCAAAAGGGAAGTCACTTCTCAAACCCTCAAAGTCTTTGATAACCATTAAAGGCTTTCAACCTTCAACCACTAAATGGCTCAAAGTCTTTGATAACCATTGAAGGCTTTCAACCTTCAACCACTTAATCCCCAAAGTCTCCAATAACCATTAATGGTTACCTCAAACCCTCCCACATGGTTAAAACATTTGTTTTGACTCAACCTCTACCCAACCCAAAGGTCTCATCAGGCCATTAATGCTTTGACCATGATTATCTCTTAAACATTTGCACAAAGGTTTATCCTTGGATTAACTCTTAATCCAGTGGGTAATCTTAATTTGGACTTGACCCTTAGCCTCTAGATAACCATGAGGTCTTCTCAGGCCTTTAATGCTTCCAACCTCTTCTCTCAAACCAATCCTATGTTGACACTTGTCACCATTTTGTTGGTGCCAATTGTGCACATGGATCCCCAACTTTCAAACTTGGCCCTTGATTAAACCATTCAATCTTAACCCTTCATTTCCCCATTTCTTCTATAAATAGAACCCTTCTCCTCAAGCAAAGAAGAAAGCATTTTAGAGTATTGTTGTTATACTGGCATTAGCATAAAGCTTTTTCATAGCATCACTATCTACTCTTGCATAGTATTTGCTTATCATATTCAACCATCTTGAATCTCCATATGGCATCCATGGCTAGTGCTAAAAGCTGAGAGCTACACTCATTTGGGACTTGGAGAGGAGAGGAACAAGGGAGGAGCAACTATGAGCATCTTGATTAGCTATTTTATTCTATGTTTATATGCTTTCTATTTCATGCTTAATATCTCTCTTGATATGCCTGTTTAGGATAATCTTTTGTTGCTAACACTAACGTTTGTTTCTTGTGCTCTTGTGTGTGTTGCCATCAAACAGATTTTCTAATCCTTTTTGTAGAGCATCACTAAGAATTTCCACAAAACCTAGGGTTTCAACTATCTTATGTTTCGGTTTAGCATTTCCATTTTCGTCACATATAATAGTCCTGAACATGTTCTTAATTTCATCATCTCCTAGTTCTTCTATATGATAATGTATGGAGATTCTAGGATCCTCAACATATACAACTCCTTTAGGTATTTTTGAGAATGCTCCTAAGGTATCATCTTTCTTCTCAATTTTGGGAATAATCTTAAATACAGGTCTAGGGCACTTAACAACTTCAATTATAGTAGGGTTTGCAATGAATTCAGGTGCAGAGGAGGAAGCTATTGTTATAAATACCTTAATCTACCTTTAGGTATGAGTTCTTGAATGATTTTCTTCACTTCTCGCTATGGATGCCTTCGCTCAAGATTTTCGCGCTCTCAGGAAATTTGAATGCTCGGTGAATGAAAAAGAGCCAAAAATACTTGCTTTATAATGTCATTTCCTTCAACTACCACAATTAATGCCTACCGGTTAGGTGAAACTTAACACATTTGTGGGTAAAGAAGTATTTCAACTTCTCAACATCAACCGAGGGTAAATTAGCATATTTTTCAATTTGTTACCATACCCCCAAAAGGTTTCTTTTCAGTTAGATGAAGGATCTCCTACTGGTGGAGTGATACTTTGTTCTACCAGTGAAGGAATAACTTCATTAACATTCATATTTGACTTTTTGATCCATTGTTTTGAAAATTCTTTCTTTACTTCTTCAACCTTTTCTTTACCTTTCAAGTTGGGTTCTTTGTTATTTGCCGGTGATGCCTTACTTTTACAAAATTTTGCAATATGCCCAATCTTGTTACAAGCATAACAAGTCACATTGTTTTTCTGAATAGCTTTTCCATATCCTATGCCGATATGTGTTCTACATTGATTAGATAGGTGTCCAAATCTTCCATAAACATAACATCTTACATTCATTCTGCAATTTTCTGAGTTATGACCAATTTTATTGCATTTAGAACAGTGACTGGTGGGTGCATTGGTGTTCTAATAGTTTCTAGATCTACACTGATTTTCTCTATGACCATACTTGTTACAGTTAAAGCATTTTCCATTAAATTTGTAGGCATTAGGTTGTCTTACTGGTTTACTATGATCATGACTGTTTGCAGTACTGGAGCTTTCACCAACTTCAAAGCCAGGGCCATTTGTATCTCCATTAGGTTTCTGATTTTTCAACATGTCATCAAGTTCCTCTGAACTTTTCTTGAATTTCTCCTTGTGTTGATTTGCAGTAGCCAACTCATTTTCTAATAAATCTTTCCATCTCATGAGTTTAGTTTTGTCATGTTCCAAGTGAATTATATCCGTCTTCAACATATCATTTTCATGACTGATTCTTAGATTTTCATTTCTAGCATCATTTATTCTTCTAGCCAAGTCATCTTAATTTTTATTTCGGTCTTCAATGTCTTTGCAAAACCTCATAGTCATATCTTGCATCTCATTCTTCATTGTACTATTTTCTTGTCCCAATTTGTTCACAAGGTCATTAAAAGTTTCTTTTTCATCATCATCACTCTGCATCTTCTCAGAAAGTTCTCTTCTTTTGTTCCTAGCAATAGTGAGAATTCCTTGAAGTCCTTGAATGATTTCCTGTGTAGCCTTTAGATCATCTTCAAGTTTGATATTCTTCAACTTTTCTGCATCCTAGACCAAAAGAGCTGTTTCCAATTGCTTTCTCAAAATTTCCATCTGTATCGGTGTCAGAATCTTCCTCAAGTTGTTAGGCTTTTGAAAATAGAGGTCCAAGCTCTGATACCAATTATTAGGATTCCCAAAGATACTGAGAGGGGGGGGGGGGTGAACCAGTATATAACCGGTATATGGATTTTCTAAACTTATTAAATGAATTGCATACCAAAACAGTGTACTGGTAAACCAGATATAATGCAGTAAATAAGATCAGTAAACACAACATAGAAAGCACACCATAACACAATATTTTTAATGAGGATACCCGGTGTGGGAAAAACCTCTGTGGATTTGTGACCCATAATATTCACTCACTGGCCAATAAGTGAATATTACTGATACAATAGGGGCATGCACATGCAGGAAGGCCAACTACCTAAAGCTCACTACTTAAATATAAAAGGGAAGTCTCACTGACTTACAAAAGTGGATTATGTAAATCCAATGTCTTGTACTGCTTTAGTTCAACATCTTCTATGCTAGGTTCAGTACTAGTTTAAGCTCTTGCAATAATCATAAACCTTATTCCACAATCTGCCTTAATATTTTCACATATTATCCATCTCGCATATTTCCTATTACCAATGTTCTACAAGATCTCATACTTATATATGAGCCTTATTACAATACGCCTTGTCGGCTTACAAAAAGATTTTACAATTAAATACAAAATACAATAAACAAAATACTGTCAGCCAGGGTGCCGGTAAACATCTTTGTTGGTGTCGGTGTCTGTGCCTGTGCTGGTGTCTGCCGGTGCCATAGGATTGTAAGGTTGCCATCAATGATAATACCTTCAATCACCTACAATTTCTCATTGGAGTGTGCATTTGCCAACATAAGAGTCTTAGGGCTATTGAGTTACCTCTGAATCTTTGATTAGTGGTACTCCTGCAAAGAGATTTCTCTACAAGTATATTGTAATCTATTTTTATTTCTGAATAATATATTGGATGGCTTTTGGAGTGTGGGGTTTTTCTCCCAAAAGGTTTTTCCCCATGTAAATCATTGTGCCATGGTTTGAATGTTGTTATGTCTATTTCTGTTTTCTATAATTGTGGTGATGATCGGTAAACTTTTTTGCATTACCCTCCTCTCAAGGTTAGTGTAGGAGGTTGTTACACTACTTAACTTCCTTACAAGTGGTATCGGAGCCTGATCACCTTTGGTTTCAGTTGTGGGTTGTTGGGTTTTTTGAACTAATTTAGATTTGAGTGGGAGCTTGTGCAAAAGACACTGTTTGATCTTGTTGTAGGAATTTTCAGATGGCAAGTTTGTCAAAGAAAATAGAGGTGGATCAATTAAATAGATCGAATTTTGAGATGTGGAAGTTGAAGATGGAAGATTTGCTAATAGATCAAGATCTGTGGGATTTTGTTGAGGTGAATGTCCAAAGGCCCTCAGATCCTACTACAACGGGTCAATATGATGTTATGGACCAAAAATCCAAGGGTTTAATCAGGTTGTACCTGGAAGACTTTGTTCTGATCAATGTTCACAAAGAAAAATTTGCAAAGATGCTATGGACTAAGCTTGGTGAAATGTATCAAGCTAAATCTTTATTTTATCATATTTTCTTGAGGGAAAGCATATATTTGATATGCAAACAAAACAAATGATTCTTACAACTGAATTACATAGTGTTTAAATTCCAGGCTTCAGGTGACAACCTTGGGTTTTATAACAATACAATTTGTCAATCTCAAATTACCAAAGAAAACAATCATTTTTTTTTGAATAGTCCTTTGTATTTTAAGAAGGCTTGTTCATATTATGATCCATTAGTTTTTTACATTGGTATGTAATGTTTGGTTTCTTACCTCTATTTAAGAAGGTGAAATGTATCAAGTGAAATATTTATTTAATTAAATTTTCTTGAGGATGAAATTGTATTCCTTGAAGATGGAAGAGTGTGGATGAATTACAGACCACTTGGAAGCATTCAATATGTTGGTGGCTCAATTAGTATCTATCGGTGTTAAGATGAATGAAGAGGAGAAATGCTATATCTTGCTTTGTTCTTTGCCTAATTCGTGGGATTCTCTTGTTATGGCTATCGATGGTACTTCCATTGTTTTGAAGTCTAAAGATGTGGTGGGTGCCCTACTTGGTGGAGAGATGTGGATGAAGGTATCCCTCAGTTCAAAGGAAGCCTTAACTATTCGTGGAAGATCTAAGGAGAAAGGCAAGAAGAATGAGAAGCGTGACAAGTCCAAATCAAGAGGGAGATTGAAATCTCCTAGAAAGTCCAAAGTCATTTGTTGGAATTGCGATAAACTAGGTCACATCCATAAGGACTGTGAAAAAGAAAAGAAGAAGAAAAAGAAAAAGTTTGATTTTGATTTTGAGTCTGAGAAGAAAGATGTTGATGCATTCATTGCATCTTTGGTGACTCATGCAGGTAATGATGCCTGGTTAATGGAGGTAAGGTGTACTTGGGTGATGATTCACATTTAGACATTGTTGGTCGAGGTAAAGTTAGGATCTGGTTTTTTGATGGTAGAATAAAAAGGATTAATGGTGTGCTACATGTCCCTAGATTAAAACAAAATCTGTTATCTGTGAGAAAACTGATAGATGTGGGTATGCAGGTACTCTTTTCTAAAGCAGGATGTAAGATGATTAAGGATACTATGGTAATTTCTAGAGGTGTCAGGTTTGACACTTTGTATAAGTTAGACACATACACTATTGAGTGTAATATCACTTCTCTAGAAAGTAAATATGTGGATACTTCATTGGAAGATTTGAGGGTTTCACCTTTAGTAGATGGAAATGGCTTTTGGGTATCTAAGGGTGCTCTTTCTTCTGAAGCAAAGTTACGTACAAAGAAGACTATGTTATGGCACCAAAGGCTTGGCCACATTGAAGAAAATCATGAAAGGACCTTGAAAAATAAAAACCTCATGGAAGGTTTGAATAATTGTAATCTTGACTTTGATTTTTGTGAGCATTGCATTTATGAAAAATAAAACCCTGTTCAGTTTTACTCAAGTTCTCATAAATCTTGTGGTGTTTTGGATCTTATTGATTCTGATGTGTTTGGTCTCGTAGATGTTCCTTCGATTGGAAAATCCACATATTATGTTTCCTTTATTGATGATTTTAGTAGGACATGGGTATATTTTCTAAAGAGTAAATATGAAGTTTTTAGTCGATTTAAAGAATTTAAAGCAATGGTAGAGTTGCAAACTAGAAAGAAAATTAAATGTTTGAGGACTGATAATGGCGGTCAATTTTGTTAGGATAACTGGTGAACAACTAAGAAGGGGGGGGGGTGAATCAATTGTTAACAGATTATAACATTTAATCCACTATATAACCTTGAACTAGATTAAGTACCGGTAAAGCAGAAACATATACCGGTAAACAATGCAACTTAACAAATAAATAGATAATCAATGCAAAACAACCATACCACATAACACCATGATTTGTACATGGATTAACCAGAAAGGGAAAAAGCATGGTGGGAAGCCTACCCACAGTTAGATGACACTTCTGTAGAAAGTATGTGTTACAATAAGGGGCATGCACATGCAGGAAGGCACATTTCCTAGAGCATACTTCTCATTACAAGAGAGTCTCACTGACTATAGAAGTTAAAACCACCTCAAGAAGAATGGACAACAATCCAATAAAGTGAACTGCTAGAGATAACATCTACCATGCCTGATTACAGTCCCAGTTAAGCTTAATGCCAAAGGACTAAATTCTCTTCTAAATCCAATTCGATCACCAATGATTGACCAACTCCTCTACCTAAATGGTATTACAATATTCTCACATTAAAATCCTTGACTATGACCGTTTCCACAACCATGATACTCTACAAAGAGTTTCTACCTTATATTTATACAAACCCTAAGGCCAAAACAATTGGGCCGGCCACCTAAATGATATTACAATATAAATCCACATTACAATGATATGCCATGTTAGCTTAAGACCAAAACAATAATAACCAATTCATAGAACATCCCAAAACATCCTGGTAATGTGTAGAGAATACGTTAGCATGATACCAGTCCATAACCTAGATAGGTACCAGACCTATTCTGAGTCCACCACGCCAAAGAAATGTCTTCAAGTAGTTGAAGGAATGTTTTCAAGTAGTTGAAGCATGATCAAAGAACATCTTCAGCATCCTGAAATCCATCTAGAAGCTACACCAACACCACTTATGCATACTGTCCAGATTCCTCAACCAAATCTCTCCCGGTAAAGCCTTGAACCAATGTCGGTAAGGGTTTACCCGAGTGTATGATAGCATCTGATTACCAAATCCATACCAACTGACCAAGACATGCTCTAGATGCACGTACCACATAAAATCAAACATACTCCATAGATCCAAACATGTTGGAAGTGTCCAACAGATAGTCTCATCTGCCGGTAACACTAGATCTCCTACCGGTAACTAAAACCTGTCTGTCTGTGCCGGTAACCAACCATATCATTGTTGACATCAATGCAACACATAATTAGTTTAACCATAATGCCAACAAATTTTTCTCTAATGATTTTGGTAGATTTTGTAAAGACTGTGGCATTAACAGACATAAGACAACTCCGTATTCTCCACAACATAATGGAGTTGCAGAAAGAATGAACAAGACACTGATGGAGAAGGATAGGAGTATGTTGAGTGGTACTGGTCTAGAATAAAATTTTTGGGCTGAAGCTATTGCCACTACTTGCTAGCTGTTAGCATTCATGCTAGTAACTTCCTGCACATACCAGTTCCCTGTACCGGTCCACTATCACTACCAGAGAACCTTTCTGTGACTATTGATATTTTGTGTCACTTTGTATCTGATACCAATTGTTATCTTGTCATACATTGACACAATAGTAGTGATCCAACAATGATCAGTAGGTGTGTAGCCCATGCATCAACTACACACTTATCATCTCATTTTCTTACTTCATACCAGTAGCAACTTATTCTTCCATGTGTTCTCATCCACTGAGGGGTTGAATGATAAATTTAGTGTACTACTCCTCCTGAGGTCTTGCATCTCCTTTAGGATTTAGGAGATATCACCTATGCATTGAATGCACAATGCCAGTCCATGGTCTTCTTCCTCCACACCTACTTGGTGTCATTCTTTTTCCCATTCTCAGTCTTGGGAGTAGGTCTTACCATCTTTTGTTGATGGGTCTTTTCTTTTTTGGACACTGCATCATAGCTGAAAGTAGTGCTATAGTGGCACACAACATCCATCCCAACTTCATGATTGGGGAATCTTTTAAAATACCGGTTAGACCATTTTCTTTTGGTCATCCCATTGTATCCTTCTACCGGAACCAATGGACCTCTTGATCATGCAGGGACATTTATCCTTTGGTTCCATGCAGGCCTTTGACTTCCATATGCTCTATTTACATTTCTATGCTGAGCATAGCTTCCATACCGACCTCCATGTGATTGCAAGTCCTTCTCCCTACATTCAAAACTTGTATGGCCAAATCCATTGCAAATAGTATTTGCATAACCGAGAGAGAGGACATGCATGTATCTACTCCTGGATACATTTTGCTCATATGCATGAAGTATATTGGATCTTAGATAGTTCCTTCTAGTTCCCTTTCTACATTCTCCTACCCTATGGCCATAGCCATTGCATGCAAAGCAATAACTAGTAAAGAATGGAATATGAATTACAAATTTGTTCTGCCATGCATGTGGAGATCTTACCAGTTTAGAATCTTCATTTTTTCTTCTCTGGGGATGGATCTTGGATTGTCCATGCTCTGCAGCTCTTCCATCTGATCTCTTATTTTCCCACACTTTCTTTGTCTTGTGGGCGGTAGCATTTCTTTGTCCTCTACCGGTAGGAGGTCTTCTTTGCTGTCTTCTCATGTTCTTGCTTCCAGTGAAGCTGTCCTCTCCCATTTTCCCTTTTCCTTTGGGATATGCATTGTTCCTCGTTCTTTCAACATTGATCTTCATTCTTTTCTACAAGTCTTCACCAGTTTTATCTAGATCAACCTTCCTACAAGGAGAATTTCTAATAGTGAAGGTTTGTCCCTTGTTATCTCCATTTGAGGAGACAAACAAAATGTCATTATGGGGGAAATTCCTGCTGGTGGAGCATTCACCGACACCACTTCCTAAACCTTTAGTGTCCTTGGCATGCTTTTGCTTTTTCAACATTTTCTCCAAGGCATCACTGCTACCATCAAATTGGATTCTTACCTTGAGCTCATCCTGACATTTCTCAAGGTCATTTCAGAGGCTCTTCATTTCTTCTACTAGCTGTTGATATTTTTTTATCTTTTACCTCTAGGTCAGATGCTAGATCTTTACTTTGATACTTCTTGGTGACTTCTTGTTGATTTTTCATTTCTAAGATACATTTCTCAGATTCTTCAAGGCATTCGATCAACTGATTTTGCTCAACAACCGCAACATTCTTGAATAACTTGTATTCAATCCTTAGATTTTCCATTTCACTTTCCTTGGTGTCCAAGACTGATTTCAAATTATGACTTAATCTCTTTGCCTTTTCTAGTTGAGTGGTCAATAAACTAACCTTTTGATTTGATTGTTCAAGGCGGGTTCTGATAGTTCTGATACTTAATATAAGTATAGATCTGATAGCCAATAAGATGAGAGGGGGGGGGGTGAATCATACAAACTTAATCATTAATGAAAACATCAGATTCAACCTTGGTAACATATATTAGTCATAGAAAAAAAATTGTCAAACATGCAAACTCAAAAGCATATGAACAATATAAACGTCATAACACCAGATTTAACGTGGAAACCCAAATAGGGAAAAACCACTGTGGCATTTCAGACCCACTAAGAAATATACTCTTCTAGAGTATGCTCGGTTAAAAGCCAATCCTGTTAAAGATTACAAAACACATTGCTAGATGTGATTCGGTTAAGGGATTTCCCTCAAATCTATTAGGATCTTCACTTTGTTAGAAGTGACCTTGTCAAAGGATTTCAAACACTCATTTAGAATGTCACCTTGTTAGAGGATTTACTTATAAGACTGTTAAGTCCACTCGGTTAAGAGATTTCCTGTTACTTTCACAAGCTAACAGTAATACAATCTATCTGCAACTTTACATATAAAATGCTAAAGCAGATTCTTATTTGTTCAACACAATCTAGACATAGAACTATTCTGGTCTATCTGCTGGGCATCAATACTCTGTTATTCCAACAGGTTTTCAAGCTTCTGTGCTCGGTGATCACTATGTAGCATCCCTATGCATACACTTGCCTGCATTCATTGTTTATCAACAGTTTCCTATTTATAAACAATCATCTAACCGCTTAATCTCCTTGATCTCATTTGCCATGATCAATCATAGCCATTAGATCTTCAATCTTGTCCAGGTTCATTGTATCTTACGATCTGAAAAATGTTTTACCCTACCTCAGAACTTGCACAATCATCTTGGAACTTGTGTTAGGGTAATGTGGTTCAATTTGAGCTGTAGATCTTCTTGCCGACTTTCCATTGCCTTAGATTTGTTAACAAAATTCTTCCACGGCTTGCCAATCATTGATACGCTCCAGCTCATCAGCTTCTTTCATTAAATATCACATGTAACCATTTAATGCATTCTGTTATAGCTCGGTTACAACTCGGTGAATACTAAACTTTACTCGGTAGACATTCTATCTTCATTAACCGACTGCGATAACCTTAGGGTTTATTGACTAGGTTCCTTAGGGTTTACCGACTAGGTTCTTTGGCTGATAACATAGTGTAGTATTAACCTTTTCATTTTACAACATATGTATGATGTTAAAACAATCTAAAACATCAAGATCTCATCATTGTTTGACTCGGTAGAGTTTCCCATTGAATAACTCCTCTCTTGGACACTTGCCCTTTTATGAGAAAATATCCTTGACACTTGTCACCATAGAGATGAAAAGTGTCTCTTCCTCCAACCTCTTCTTCAACCTCCTCCAATTTCATCCTTGATATCTTTAGACTCAATCTTGACCATTGATTCCTGCCACCTCACCCCTGGCCTTGGAAATCCTATAAATATCCCCCATTTTGGAGCAATAGGGATCTGATCTCATTTTCATCTTATGCATTGTTACTATAGGCATATTCATTCTAGCATATCATTTGAGAATTATTATTATAGGCAATTGCATCTTAGATTTAGTTTAATTTGATCATTTTCTAGCATAATTGTTGAATCATGTAGCTTAATCAATCTCTTTTCTAGCTTAATTGCATCATCATCATAGCTTAAATCATGCATATCATTAGCTTAATTAGTCTCTTGGATCAATCTATCATAATCAATCTCATCTTTGCATATCATTATCATTTCAAATCGTCCATCTAGGTGTAGTCAAGTCACTGGGATTGCTTATCTAGATCTGAGAGAAAATCCATACTCGCATCTCTTAGGAGGTGATAGGTCGCTTTGTCATGGTTTACCTTTATTTGCTTATTATTTTCTAACCATGCTTGTAATGATCTATTGAGTGTTTTGTGTTGCAGCTGTAGGTATCGCATCATCATAGAGCATGACATTTTGGCACTGACCATGGGGCCAAAAATCTCACTTTTGGCCTCTCAAGCATCATTAAATCTTCATTTCTGGTCAGGTTAGAATCAGAATTTTTTACGAGCTCCTTTTTAGTCTCATACGAGCTCCTTTATGCAGTGATACAATAATTCATCTTGACTTGTACGAGCTTTTAAGGAGACTGAGGTGTTGTATGAGCTATGTTCTGCACTCGTATGGTCCCGGAAGGGTACTCGTACGGTCAGGTAAATTGTGTCGTACGAAATTATGTTTCTGTGTTTTTAAAGCAGTTTGCATTTTAAGGGTTTCATGCTTCAATTTGGTTATTCCTAATGCTAACCCTGGTCTATTTGTGAGTTTTTTGGTAGCCTAACTAGTTTTTGCAGGACCATTGTTGAAGATTACACTTGTCAAAGCTTCATTTCAACAAAACACATCATGACTACTAATGCATCTATTTTGCAGGTTGCCTAGGAGGAATCAACTAAACTCTATGTCTTCTTTACTTTTTCTAGGCACACTTGTTTTTGCTAATGAAAATGAACAATCATGTATTATGTGTTTTGATGATAGGAAGTATGCTCTCACCTTTCTTAGGTGATCAAAAAGCTAGACTCATCCTTTGCTTTCATTAGTGCATATCTTTAGTGGGCCTGCCCTCCCAAGGAGCTAATAACTCTTAGCCATTAAGGCCAGTGAGAGGGGAATGACCTAATTGGGAATGGCTAATGCCAAGTAATCCAACCCACTATAAAATAAATGTGATTTGATGAAAATCAAGTCAACGACAGTGCTCAGGAATAGCTCTCCTCTAGTGCAAGAGCACCTTCACAATTTTGGCTTGTTTGATCCTGATGAGATCATGAATGAATTGAATAAAGGAATATTGTAAGAGTCCAAGTGTGTGTTTTAGGTTTCATTATGGTTTAGGATTATCTTAGAGTGGTTTAGATAATTTTTCTCAAGTTTTCTTTCCAGTTTTGGCCCATAGTGCCTTGTAAGCCAAAATTGGCATTATAGTGAAAATGTGTCGAAAACCTTGTAACAAGCCTAAAAAAGAATTGGATTAGGTGTATTTATTTATTTGATAGCACCTCAAATGGTTAGGTGGAAGATATTTGTCTTGTAGGCCAAAAATGCACTAAGAGTCAAAAATTGCTAATGTTGTCAAGCAACATTTTGACAAAAAGTGAGAAAAGTTATAAAATCACTCTACAAGGTAGTTATGGATGCCATAATGGTTGGAATGGTTTGAGTGTTCCTATATAAGGACACTTCAAACATTGTAAATGTGTTGGTTTTGTATTAGCAAGAGGAAGTTAATGAAATATGACTGTTTTTCATGATTTTTTAGCTTAATCTATTACAACAGTCCGTACAAAGAACTATTTCCATACTGTACTTTCATTGGAGTTTGTGTCATGGTTGTATGAAGGTTTTTAATTCTTTGTGTTAGGGTTTTTACTATGTTTTGGTTTATCAAATAAAATCTTTTAGTTTTTGCTAGTTCACTGCACTATCAAGGGTTTGTGACTTAAAAATGCATCAACTTGACTAATCCAGGTTTGGGCTCCCAAAAATGGACTTGGGAAAGTTGGTATGCATTTATATTGAGTATATATGTTTCATTGTGTGCCAGAGCTATGATTGGAAGAAGGATTTGAGCAAATACTAGGCAAGTATGGATTACTCGACTAGTATCATGGACAAAAACCCCAAAATTGCACCCAAAACTAATTGGAGTGAATAAATATGTGAGATAGAGGTCTGAGCATGTTCCCAAGGGTGTTGAGAGTCACTTTGGTTTTTTAGAGCAGGTTGTTTTCTTTAAGGCATTCTCAGTTTGGTTGCATAACAGTGAGTTCACTGTTTTTGTGAATTTAATGACAGTTTCAGTTTGAATGCCATATGTTTGGATTAATACCTGGAGGAAAAAAATTGAGGAGGGCTCCACATGGTGTGGTAGAAGATTCTTGATAGTTTGGTAGCTTGATTAGTGAAGGAGTAGTGGTTTCCAATGTTGTTTGGGTCGAAACCCTAGTAAACCCTACTAAAATGTCTAAAAAGGTGAACAGTCCCCAAACAACCTCCTCAGCAACTAAAACTATAAAAATCCTTGAGCCTTGACATTTTTAATAGCATCCAATATAACTCCTAAGGTGGAATTGGCTATCGTTGGTCAGTATGAGCAAAAATACCTCAAATTAGGCCTACTCGGCTAGTAGCCCTTTTTAGCCCTGTTTTGTAAAAAAAGTGTGAACCCAATTTTTGCAAGGTTGATTGGTCTTGAAGAACCATTGGAATCCATTTGAAAACATTCAAGAAATCCTCCTAACACCTTATTATGAGTAGGGTTACTCTATTTGGGGTTTAGACCTGTAGAAAGGGTTTGAGTAAGTGTTGAGTAAGTGAGCTTGAACTAGGTCTTTGAGAACAAACCCAAAGAGTAAGTTTTTAACTCCTTGTCTAAACCTTTTGAAGAAGCTAAATGCTACTAAGAAACATTATAAACAATTTGTGGTGAGTAGGGGTATTAAGGTGTTGAATTTGATGGGTTGAGGAATGAGAGCATGGTAGTTTGAGTTGAGAAAGTGTATGCACAAATGATGGGAAGAGCTCAAGGAGGAAGTTTTGGGTTGAGTGAAGCTTGTGAACATTGAAAGTGGGCCTTATCAAGAAAACCAAAACCTTTCCTCTCTCATTTGAAGGAGTCTCTTAACAAGAAGATTATACTTAGCCCTAATTGGTCCTCCTATGGGCTCCTCCCCATCATCCTCCCTAACTTCGGGTATATCAAACCTTGGTTTTCAAGGCTGGGAGACCTCTTAATTGAGTATTATACCCTGACATGCCGAACAGATCCCTTACTAGTTCTGGTTAAATTAGAAGCTACCCAATTCACCTTTGAAAGGGTGATAATCTTTGTACAAGAGAGATAGCAACTCTCCCAAGACACTTGCCCTATCATGCCCCCATTAGCGTTTGGAGTCGGATAATACGACATTGAGAATCCATTGCGTGAGACTCAATGACCATATTCTGATTAGCTATTGGGTGTATACCTAAGCTTGCAAGCAAAGGTTTTCTCTCTCAACCAACTTCCTTAGGTAGCGTATTGTTCTTGAGGTCACTTATCATATCGTGTGTTTGCTATGTATTCATCCATAAAACAAAAAATCAGAGATTTAAAACTGAAAAACATAAGCAAAAAATCAAACATCAATGATAAAAAATTTGTCCAAACAATATTTTTTCCTTCTATTTTGTCTTGAGTTGTATGAGCTTGTGTTTTGTTGTACGAGCCTTCTGGTTTATCATTTTTCTCAGTAAGTTTTGTTGTACGAGCCTTTTGGTTTATCGTTTTTCTCAGTAAGTTTTGTTGTATGAGGCCCCAGGTTTATCATTTTGCTCAGTGGGAATTGTCGTACGAGCTTGTGCTTTGTCATATGCGATTTTTGATTTGTTGTATGGCTCTCAATGTATTGTCGTCTGAGGTTGATTAAACTGTTGTACAAATTTCTATCTCTGTTGGTCCAGAGTTGTCTTCTTGCACATCTTTTTCAGGTCTGTCATATTTTCTTGGTCAATTTACAGTGATCATAAGCACCCATTTTATATCATTTTATGCTTGGATTGTCTTATTGGTTTACTTGGTTAAGTTATCATTTGTCAAATCAGACTCTAGAAATAAACACCTTGAGATTTTCAAGTGCTCACCTTCAACAAGTTCAAGATCTAAACATCGCAAAGTGCATCATCACCCTCTTTGACAAACTGATCACTCAAGCATAGTTTCTCATCAGGATCTATCATCCTCTATCACGAAACTACAATGCTTGGTCAAAATAATCTTATCCCACATCGTAGGATATATCATTCCTATTGGACTTGGTTTTTATCAAATCATCATCATTGCACTCCAAAAATTGAAGATCGAAAAACTTGCAAACTTTTAAACACTTGAATCATCTTAGCTCCATCACATTTACATTGATAGTTGATCACTTATCAAAACAAATTTTAGACAATCGAACCCTTGAAATGGAAATCAAAACATTTGAAATAGCTAAAGATTATAGAAACATGGAACACCAAAGAAAAATATAAGTAACAAGACAATATATCAGAGAAATCAAACAAGTCCAAAATCAAACTCCAACTATGTCAAAATCTCACAAGGATTCAAATACATCTCCAAATAAAGGTGGTTCTTTTATGCAACTCTTAAAGATATGCCTAAAGGATTTGGTTGAGAAAGATCAAAATCATGCACCCATGTCTAGCAATGGCTCATCGCTCCATAAGAAAATTGACTCTCCAAAGGAATCTATTCCTACACCTTTTAAAAACTTGCAAGAAATTTCCATATCCTCCTCACCAAACAATACACCCAAAGAGGAAGTTCCCCAAGGGATATCCATGATTACCATCAAACCTATTTCAAAGGATACTATTCAAAGCTCATCTCCTTCATATCCAAGCACCGATTCCTTGCAACATCCCTTGTCAATTGAAGTCATCATTCATAGAACGCTCATTAAATGTGTCCTAATAGATGGAGGAGCTAGCTTAAACATTTTCTCTTTGAGTCTTTTCCATGCTCTAGGTTATTCAGAAGATGCAGTTGATCCCCTAAAAAAAGATCACATTCAAAGCATATGATGAAGAAGAACGTTCCTCTAAAGGAATTGTGATATTACCCATCAGAGTGGGACCTTTGCAGAGAGACACAACATGCCAAGTTCTAGACTTGGACTTATCATACAACATTCTCCTGGGAAGACCCTGGATACATGACATACAAGTTGTTCCATCAACATACCATCAGTGCTTAAAGTTTCCCTATAATGGGAAGGAAATCATGATCTCAGCAGATTCAAATCCATTTCAATATTGTAGTAATCTCAAACTAGTTCAAGAGGTCATAGTTTCACATAATATAGAGGCATCATCTTCAAGCACACAATCCAAGGAATAATCATTTGCATCTATTTTGTCAAACATGGAAAAACAAATGCAACTAAAAGATCAAGGGAATGGAGAATACTTAATATCATGGAAAAAAAAACAAGAGCAACTTGAAATTGAAAGAGAAGAAGAAGATGTAGGAGTCGATGTAGTTCATCCGTATGTAGGGCAAACATTAGGAACTAGCCTAATTGAATCAGAATCACATTCGGCTGACTTGGAATTAATTGAGGATGATCAGGAACTTCTTGTGCGAGGTCATTCTGATGAGGGTGTCGTTCTAGACATAGAAATACATATTGAAAGCTCTGACATCTCTATCATGACCCCTAATATCTTTGACATAATTCAACATGAGGATCCTTTATCCTTAATCCTTCCTGAACCTATGGACTGGGAAAATGAAGGACATACTGCCATTGATACCTTTCCTAATGACCATGCCATATCCTTATATCTTAATGAAATAAAACCCACAACAACTTTCACTAGGGATTCTGCTAAGGTATCTTCCAGTCAAGTGGGTGCCAAATCTCCTAGTCGCAAAAGTGAAAATAAAATAAACAATATCAGGTATAATGCTGAAAACCAATTATTGGCAACATTAGACTGAGAAAAAGTAAAAAGAAAGGATGCATCTAATGGTGAAAACCTCCTTGAGGCATCGAAAGATGGGAGATTTGATACCTTACCTGAATACTATCAAAAGAGGTCATCTATCCCAATGGAACTAGCAGAGGTAGTTAACATTGGCACAACTGATCTACATCCAACAATATCTCTATTAGAAGTAGCAAGGCATCAATATTTGGAACCCTTTGAAGGATGGCAAATCAATTTTACCTAGTCATATGCAGACATTCTAGGGTTCGATCCATATCTTACAATACATCACCCAAATATCAGTCCAGGATCAGGCATCAATAATATAACACAACATGGATCAGGAGCATGTATTCTATTCATCACACCACAAGGGCATACAATTCCCAAAGCATACAAATTAAGCTTTCCATGCACCAACAATACAACAGGATATGAAGTTTTGGTTACAGGCATCAAAATGGCTATAGAATGGAACATACACAACTTCAAGTCTTTGGAGACTCTCAGCTTGTCATCAATCAAATCAATGATGATTATCAAAAAAAGGATGAAAAGTTGATGATATCAAGAAATGCTTTGTAGAAATAAATTTTCAGTAGATTCCAAGGAATGACAACAAAGTAGTAGATGCCATGGCTACACTTGCTTCTCTCCTTCAGACACAGGAAAATCAACAAAGTTATGAATTCCTGGGGGAAGAGTTGTTTTACCCTGCTCATAATTGTCACGATTCCCAAAATATATGTCACCTTGTTGGGCATGATTCATCCCGCTATAGCCAAACTTACACATACCTGAAAGATAATATCCTCCCTCCCGACTTATCAAAAAATCAAAACAGAAACTTTATTCGCCAATCCTCCCATTTTACTCTCGTCGCGGATACCCTATTTAAACAAGGTCTAGATGGTACTCTCTTAAGATGTCTCGAACAAGAAGAATCTGAGAAGGACTTACATGAAGTCCATAACGACATTTGTGGCACTCATTCAAGTGGTCTTACCCTTTCAAAAAAACTCATACGCTTGGGCTATTATTGACCAACTATGGAATGAGATTCTTTTCAGATAGCTAGAACATGCAAACAATGTCAGATCCATGGGAATTTGATTCATGCACCAACACAAGAACTTCATGCTTTGGCAACATCTTGGCCTTTCTGTCAATGGGGTCTTGATCTAGTAGGAAAGATAATTCTTTCTTCATCTAATGGTCACAAATTCATCCTTGTCACTACAAAATATTTCACAAAATGGATTGAGGCAGTACCTCTCACAAATATCACAGGAAAACAAATTGTTGCATTTATCTTGAACTACATCATCTGTCGCTATGGAATACCCATGACCATTATCACTAATAATGGATGACCGTTCAAGAATTAGGATGTACAAGATCTATGTGAGAAATTCAAGATCCAACATAGATTTTCCACACCCTACTATCCACAAGGGAATGGACAAGCAGAAGCATCAAACAAAACAATTCTAAAAATCCTCAAAAAGATAGTAAATGATGCTAGAAGAGATTGGCATATTTAATTGAATCTTGCTCTATGGACCTACCAGACTAGTATCCGCATGCCAACAGGTACCACACCTTTCTCTCTTGTTTATGGATCAGAAGCGATACTGCCAATAGAAGTAGAGATATCTTCTCTACGAGTATCATTAAAAGGTCTTATTCCAGATGAAGAACAATGAATATCTAGACTACAGGAGTTAGAATTGATCCATGAATGAAGACAAAATACCTTTGATCATTTAAAGGTATATCAGCAAAGAATGTGCCGAAGTTATATCACAAGGTCAAACCATGAGTCTTTCAAGTTGGGGAACTAGTACTAAAGGAAAATCCACGCAACCAGACAGATCGAGAAAAGAAAGGAAAATTTGAACCAAACTAGTTAGGTCCGTTTGTGATCACAATAGTATTTGGGTCAGGAGCATATCAACTATCAACGTAGGATGGAGATCAGCTCGATAAACCCATCAATAACATGCATTTGAATAAATTTTATATCTGAAAAAGCAGAAAAATCTAAAAACAGTGAAAAAGCAGAAAAATAAAAAACAGTGAAAAAGCAGAAAAATCCAAAAACAATGAAAAATCAGAAAAATAAAAAACAATGAAAAAGCACAAAAATAAAAAAAAATCAAATATGAGAAAAAGTGCAATAAAAATAGATGGTGAAAACCTGGCAAACGGGTGCTATCTGTTAGCTAGCTCTTCCATCTATTAGTTCATGCATCCTTTCACTTGCATTCATTCAACGCTGTTCATATTCATAATAAAGCCTTGTACATACACAGGCATCCCAGATGGCTTCTTCCTATGGTTTGGATCATTGGGTATATCATGCTAAATTTGTTTCTAGGCTTGGGGCAAATTTCTGCACCTGGCCGAGGGCAAAAATTTTGATCATTTTGAGCTTAATCAAATAGTTAGAACAATAATTAGACAACTCTTATCAAGCGAAAACTAAGTCACAACCAAATTTGAACACGAGATCAAATTATCAACCATCAAACTATCAAAATCAGTCTAAGCACATTCACACACATTTCAATAGATGATATGTTTTGGATAATGATTTTAACGTGATTGTTCAACTTTTCTATCTTGATTTTCACTATCATGATTTCTGAGTAACTCCAAGATGTTTCTGACTAGAGGAACAAGGAAGGAAAATGATATTTTTCTTGTCTACTGTCTATAAATTAATCATTAATATGTGAAAATTTGTCTTGGGACATGATCGTTAGACTATCATCGAAGATATTTCTGATTTGCATATTGAAATGGTAAATACTGCCTGTTTTACGCAAGCAACACTCAGATCATCATGGTTTAATTATACCATTGATGTTTGCACTCACTTCCCACATTTTTAAAAGCTCAATGATGACAAAACAAAATAACCCAATGACTGGTCCGGTTGTAGCTTTGCATCTCATTTGCATTAGCTTGCATTTCATTCTCGCATGGGATCCCACATGCTCCTTTTATCTAAGGTTAAATCTATCGCAAGAATCATCAAGGTATCATCATAAGTGTATACACATTCAAACTGATGACTCATCTCTATCCAGATATTATCGACTTAATGAAAATCTTATTACTCTGCCCTCAACAGAACCAACATCAACATATTTGAATGTTTCTGCAACTTGATATCAACAAACTGTCAGTTCTATACCCAATCAATCTTATCAATTTTATCAATCAATCACATCTAAATCAATCCTATCATGTCTTATATAGGATGTATCTTTCCTGAAACTAGACGTTTTGATCATGTCTTATACATGATATATCGTTCTTGAAACTATATGCTTTGATCATCTTTATCTTATACAGGAGGTGTCATCCTTGAAACCAAACTGAATCTCAATCTTATCAATCTAATCAATCAAGCTTTATCAATAATCAAGAACCACATCACCATGATCGTAGAAATCACATTTTTATCAAACATAGTTGTAGACATCAAATCATTTCTAATCGAGATATCAATTTCGCAAAAATCCAAACACTCCAAAGGTCAATTATCTCAATTGATCCCCCGAGGGGGCATCATTGTATCAGAATTTATCAATCAATAGTTGAGGCATCCCATCGAACCAATATCATCATCAAATTGAGATTATTCTTTGAATCAACGCGTCATCACACCTCGCTTCAAAGAGGGGCAAAATGTATACACCTAAAAATGGTCTGAAGATAATTAATCAAATAAGCAATTATTTAATTAATCCCCCTTCCTAATTTAATTGAATTCATTAAGCAATTTGATTAAATTCTCCCTTTTAGCTATTTATTAATAAATCCAAGGATTTATTTAATAGTTCATTTCAATAATCCCCTTTGATTAATTAATTCAAATTAATTAATCCTCCCCCCACTTCATTCAATTCTTCTAATCCCCTAATTAATTAAAACAAATCAATTTATGAGTTGTTGAGAATTAATTAGTCTTTTCCTATTATTTGATTTTTTAAATTCAAATTACCCACATGCCTCCTAACTTCTAACCACATAACCTAACTCATTCCACCTAACTTTGGGTTTAACTAACCCTATCCTATCTTGCACATCCTAACCTCCTTATCCTAACCTCCTATGGTGTGGATATTTTCTTCTTGAGACACATGACACTTTTTCTACATGTCTCCTCTCTTGGACACTTGCCCTTTTATGAGAAAATCTCCTTGACACTTGTCACCACAGAGATGCCAAGTGTCTCTTCCTCCAACCTCTTCTTCAACCTCCTCCAATTTCATCCTTGATATCTTTAGACTCAATCTTGACCGTTGATTCCTTCCACCTCACCCCTGGCCTTGGAAATCCTATAAATATCCCCCATTTTGGAGCAATAGGGATCCAATCTCATTTTTAGCTTATGAATTGTTACTATAAGCATATCCATTCTACAATATCATTTGAGCATTGTTATTATAGGAAATTTCATCTTATATTTAGTTTAATTTGATCATTTTCTAGCATAATTGTTGAATCATGTAGCTTAATCAATCTCTTTTCTATCTTAATTACATCATCATCATCATAGCTTAAATCATGCATATCATCAACTTAATTAGTCTCTTGGATCAATCTAGCATAATCAATCTCATCTTTTCATATCATTATCATTTCAAATTCTCCATCTAGGTGTAATCAAGTCACTGGGATTTCTTATCCAGATCTGATAGAAAATCCATACTCTCATCTCTTAGGAGGTGATAGGTCGCTTTGTCATGGTATTACCTTTATTTGCTTATTATTTTCTAACCATGCTTGTAATGATCTATTGAGTGTTTTGTGTTGCAGCTGTAGGTATCACATCATCACAGAGCACAACAACTTATTCATTGCATCTACTTCTTCTTTCTACCTTAGGATTGCTGGGAGGAATGCCATGTCTAGGGAGACCATTTATGACCGACATCCAGACATCATGACCTAAGGAAAACAAATAGACTTCCATTCTACAACTCCAAATGGAATAGTTTGAGCCATAAAAAACTGGAGAAGGGATTTATACTAGACAAACCATTATGTCCTTAAGCCAGAATCTACCTAAGTTGGAGAAAGCTTTGTTGGCATTTTTGATGATTATGTTGTGATTATCATTGATGGACACACACTTGCATTGAGATCACTTTTTGTATGTATAAGTTAAAGCTCAACCAACATTTGTTACAACTGGTATGATGTATTATAGTCTTTAGACTATCGATGTTTTGCAGAAAGTGTTTACCGATCTGAAGCGGTATAAAGACCCCAAGTAGTTCAAGGATCTCAAGCGGTACGAAGGAACGAAGCGGCACAACTCATATTTCCCAGTCTTCATTATTGTCAAACCGGCAACCGGTATTTTGGTTAAACCGGTATTATGTATAAACTGGTAATACTCTGTGATGAGTTACCAACTGACATTTTGTGATGAGTTACCATCCACCGATTGTTTGGCAGTGCCGACACTTTAACAGTGCTTTTTGTGTCATGTTACCAAATATGTCTAGATGCATTGAACCTAGGAAATTGTATTGTAATCCTATTGGACCGACATGAAAATCAGATTCCTTTATAAGGAAATCATGTCTAGGGTTTTATGTTGTTGCTAGGGTTTAAGGTGGTTGATGAGTTTTTGTAAGTGCGATCTTAATTGAGAAGATCAAGTCTACGAGAAGGGTTAGAGAGTGAATGTGTTGAAGACTGAAGTAATGCTGGAATGCATTAGGAATGAGCTATCAAGGATCTAACTAAGCAATCTGTGCTATTTGCTAGATCACTCACTTGTTGATTACTCACATCTTCAACAAGTCTGTAGCCCTTAACCGGGTAGGCCCAAAAGCCTTTTGTAAATCCTCTAACAAGGTGGTTGACATCTATGGATCTAAAATCCTCTAGAAAGGTAGTCTTTAATCAGACTTATCTCCTAACAGAGATTGAGATTCCTAACAGGATCTGTTCTGGTAAAGAACATTTTATGACCTTAACCGGTTTGACCTTAACCGATCTGGTTCTTATTCTGTAGATAGTTACTTGTGAGTTCCATCTCACCGTGGTTTTTCCCATTTGGGTTTCCATGTCAAAATCTCTTTTGTTATGGTGTTTGCACTTCTAGGGGTGAATGCATTATTTGCTATTTGGTTTGCATGTGTGCTAACTGGTTTGTCTACTAAACTATTTTACCTGTTTACTGTTAGTCTAGTAAATTGTTTAAGTACATTGATTTTTGGCATACTAATTCACCCCCCCCTCTTAGTATTCATCAATTGGTATCAAAACCAACCTTTCTATAAGTCTAACCACTTGGAAAGAGATATGGGGGAATACACATTGAGGGAACTTACTCTTGGCTCACTCAGTTTGAGCAAGCCTATGATGATCTTATGGTCAAATATAAGGCCTCTCAGGCAAAAAGGAGAAGACATGATGAAAAGCTAATGAAGCTATCTGAAAATAGTTCTTCTGATGAAGTGGACATGGAAGCCCCAATCCAAGAAGTAGAAAAGATGAATGAATCCAATTCCAACTTTAGAAAGGAGTTGGAAGGACTGACTATCCAAATGTGTCAAGAGCTTGAGAACCGGAGGAAGACTGAAGATCTGGTCAAGGACAAAGATCATGAGATCTCCAAGTTGAAGCAAGAGATTAGTGCACTTACTACTCACCTTCATGAGAGAAGAATGGAAAAAGAAGAAGTAAAAGGTGAGCTGAACATAGCCATCTCTGAGAATGCAAACATGATGGAGATAAATGCTGTTATTTCCAAAGAACTCTTTGAGTCAAAGGAAATACTTGCAAAATTCAACAAGAGTACTGTTAAGCTAGAGAAAAAGCTTGAAGCAGCTAAATCAATAAAGAATACCAATGGACTTGGTTTCTCTGGTCATGAGGAAGGTGAGACCTCAGGTGCAAATGCTGAAGCATCAAAGAAGAAATCGACATTCAAAGGTAAAGGTAAGCAAAAGTTCAAACTTGTTTGCTTTAACTGTCTTAAAGAAGGACATACTGCCAATGTATGTAGGAGCAAAGCCTACAATAATTTTCCTTACTTTATAAACAATGTACCTAGATCCAATAAGTTAAATGGTAATTGTTATGCATGCAACAAGTTTGGGCATAGAGCATCTGAATGCAGGTTTGTTATGAACAACACTGGAAGATATCCTCAGAGGATTCAAGGAGTTGGTCCGGAACCTTTTGTGAACTGGAATCACAACCAGTTTAATGCCTTTAATTATCAGTCAGGAAGCGGTGGCTATCAAGCGGCAACTGGATGGAGAGAAAACTGTTGGATTTGCCATGGTCATGGTCACACTGCTGCAACATGTAGGAGGAAGAATGGAAACATGAATAATGGACCTCAGAGAGCACCTGGAATGGTCTGCTATCATTGCAACAAACTGGGTCACATTGCCAAATTCTGAAGAATAAGAAAGAACATATCGGATGACATACCGGTCAATCCGGAAGGAAAGATTGATATTGACACTATTCAAGCAGATATGAACAAAACCTGGAGAAAGAAACCAGCGGTGTTGCAAGAAGAACCGGTTTCTACACCTAGTTTGGAAATCACGAAACTGACAAACTAAGCATCTGAAAAGCTTAGGGGGAGAAAACAGTGAAATGTTTCGAACCCCCAGTTTACACTGGTAAAAGACCTTAACTGGTATGAGATACCTATCAGTCGGTAGAAGATCAGAAATGGTAAAAGGCAAATTAGGGTTTACGCCCTAATGGTGAAGCATTTATTATGGTAGGTGAGGAATATATTTAAAAGGAATTTTCAAATCATTTCTCACTATCATTTTTTGAGCGAAGAAGTTTTTCAAGTGCAGAGCGAAGAAAAAGTGATTTGTGTTGCGATTCAAAGAAATTTCAAAATCTTGAAGAAGATTCAGAAGCAAATATCAAACAGTCAAGAGAAGAACTCAAAGCAGTGATTCTGCAACCGATGAAGTGTGAGGCGAAGTGGAATTAGGAAGCCCTAAATTATCAATTTCTGAAAGGTATTTCTTGAGTTTTCTATTTTATCATGGCTTCCACATCTCATGATAGTTCTAGTGCAACTATTGATTCTATGGAATTCATACAATGAAAGTCAAAATATAATGCCTTGTCTCAAGTATCGACTGGTGTGATAGTGGAAGAAGGCATTTTTGATTATATAGATTGTAAAATTGAAGACCTAGGGTCTCTCACAATCCATTCTCAGCTAGGTCTATTTTGTGGGAAGGATAAAAAGATCAAACTAGAGTATAGAATCTTGGAGAAGAAGAAGCTTCACAATGCGGTTTACTTCCTAGAGGACTTCACAAATGACCACATTTGAATCATTCTAAGCAGAGTTCATGGTGACAAGATGTACCTAGAGCGGACGCATGATATCACACTACAAGCTATTCATGTCGTCATCGGTTTCTGCAATACAGGGGAAGTACCAGCCCTAAGGAAGGTCAGCAAGACTGAAATGTCCAAGCTCACTGGTTCAACGAGCGACTCATGTGGCATGACCATCAACTCAATCAAGGATGATCTGGTCAAGTATGTCTGCATGGTGATAGGCTACCAGACGTTCTCTGCTAGCAGAATTAACTCTATCTCTGCTGCAGCGGTAAATGCCACTTATAGGATGATTAAGGAGGATGCATCATTTGATCTGTGCACCTGTATGCAAAGACAACTTATGTTGAATCTTAAGTCAATCAAACAGGACAATGCACTATGATTCAAGTTCGGACAACTACTGGTTGGGTTGTTCTTTTACTTCCAAGGCTACTTTCTAGGAGTAGGTGATATTCAGTGGTCTGCTGACCAACCGGTTAAAAAACAAATCAAAGAGAGCCCTCAAGTAGTTGGAACCGGTTACCTTGAAGTTTTGAACAAGTACTTTGATGAGTTCAAAAGCAAGATGAGCCTAAGAATGAGGATATCTAGTGACATTGTCAAGAAATATGAAGAGGACATCTGCTTTATCATCAAAGTGGATGAATGCATAATGGAGGCTGTTGAGACTAGACAGGAAGAAGTAGAGCCTATGGGCTATGAGGTAATGTATGATATGCTGGATGGGTATGCCTCTACCCTAATCACCTCACCCCTTGATCCTAAGGCAAAGAGAACCGACACCTATTTGGAAAGGGTTGCACCGGTTGTATAACCATCTGAAAAGAAAGGAAAGGCAGTGCCTTCAGCATCAGCACCAGTTACTACAGCTAGTCCCAAAGTGACCAAGTGGTCACCAGTTAAGAAGAATCTGAAAGAGACACCTACAAAAGTCGTCGAAAGGAAACGGAAGACAAAAAGCAATTCACCTGACTCAGAAGAAACTGTGCTAGAAGAACCGCCTAAGAAGAATACTATTCAAACAAAGAAAAAGACAAAGAATGAACCGACATCATCTGCACCGATAAATATTGACATTTCTTCTTACAAACCTTTGACACATTGTCAAAGAACTATAAAGAATATTAGGAGAAAAGTGCTAAATGATTTAATTGATTGTTTTTATGATTTCAATGAGGATGAAAAGGAAGCAGTTGAACAGGAAATCATTAAGTATTTGTGTGTTAATGACCGATTGCCTTTAGAAATTAGATCTGAGACACCAGATTCTTTGTATAATTCTTTAGACAATAAATGGTGCATTGCCATAGAAAAGGAATAGAAAATGAGGGAGAAAATATTTGCTCAACATTTTCTTGATGTATCAAATTCAGAACTTTTCGAAGTTATGAATAAATACAAAGGCCTCTTCTTCATGAGAAGAAGAAGACTCCTGTTACTGGAAGGAAAGGGTCAAGAAGTGATCAAGGATACACATACTCTTTCTTAAGAAGCTCTTAAGATGCATCAAGTGGCTGAAGCCAACAAAAAGGCTGAGCGAGAACCAGAAACTGGCAAACAAGATGTAGTGTATGACAGTGAAGAGAACCGGTCACAGAATAAATGGACCCTATTGATGTCGACACCTTAGATGGTGAAAATGTTACTCAGGATGCACCATTAGAAGCAACAGGACAGGAGAAGTAGACATAACAGGTAGAAAAACAAAAGGAAGTAGAGGACAAAAAAGAGGAGAAGAGAAAGAAGGAAGAGGAGAAGAAGAAGGATGAAGAGGAGAAGAGAAAGAAGGAAGAGGAGAAGAAGGATGAAGAGGAGAAGAGGAAAAAGGAAGAGGAGGAGAAGAAGAAGAAGGACAAAGAGGAGAAGAAGAAGGATGAAGAGGAGAAGAGAAAGAAGGAAGAAGAAAAGAAGAAAAATAACGAGGAGAAGAGAAAGAAGGAAGAGGGGAAGAAGAAGGATGAAGAGGAGAAGAGAAAGAAGGAAGAAGAAAAGAAGAAGGATGAAGAGGAGAAGAGGAAGAAGGAAGAGGAGAAGAAGAAGAATGAAGAAAAGAAAAAGATAGAAGAGGAAAAGTTAAGAGCTACAGAGAAAGAAGAAGTGGCAAAAAGCACTCAGATGGAGACTCCAAAGGCAACCGGTAGTCAAGCCAAACCCACTGACCTCACCAGTCCTATTGACCTCTAGTCTCCAAATGAAATGGAGCTGCTACAGAGTATTAAGGTTGCTCAAGAATGCCTTGAAGTGATAAGGAGGAAGAAGGAGCAAGATGTGATCCAAGCTGCGGTGGACACTCTTACCAGTTTGTTACCCGACACAAACCTCCCCAATACTGATTCATCACTGGCACAATTGAAGCTCCTATGCACCATAATGGATGATCAGGTGCAGAGCTTAGAAGAGGTAGAAGAGGCAAATGCCAAGAAAGAGCATCAAAAGGCTCTCAACATTGCCCTGGTGAAGAAGCTAAATGAGCTCTGGTCCGATCTACAAAAAGCTCAAAAAGATATAAGGGATGCTTTGAATGAGGGGAATCTACTACTGAGTAAGATTTGCCAACCCCATCTATTTTGTGATGATGTGCTCACCCAGAAGGACAAACTGCAATCAGATATGCAGTCATTTATCAGCACCTTCAAGATGCCATATGATTCCTTCTCCACATATGCCAAACCATTCATAGGCTTCAACTCCAATCTACAAGAATTGAGGTAGAAATATGCAACAGGACAAGGAACTTGCAGGAACTTCAACTAGTCCTACTGCCCAGATTGCAAATTCTCCAGAAATGCTATCTAAATCTTGATGCCCTAATGGTCACTCAAGAAATGAGCATGATAGATGCCATGGAAGAACAGGTCTCCCAGATGCAGACAAAGAAAGAAGTGGCTACCTCCCTACTTGAGTCATGGTCCTTATCCATGAAACAATTTTTGCAGGACTTTAAATCAGTTTTTGACAAGTTTTATTCCTTACTGTCATAAACACTTATTATTTTTAATACAACTGGAACAGGAGTTAGTCTACAATGTTTTTTTTTTGTCATTGTTGGCAAAGGGGGAGAAGTATATAAATTTTGATGTTTTGATATATACTTTCATGTCTATCTCTGATAAAGAGTAGTATACATGTATTTTATGCAAAAGGGATAGTGTATATGCTTAGGGGGAGTAATTTTGATTATGGCATATTTTTGTTGTAAAACACTTAGATATCAAAATTTTTCTAAGTGTTGCCATCAATGACAAAGGGGGAGATTGTTGGCATTTTTGATGATTATGTTGTGATTGTCATTGATGGACACACACTTGCATTGAGTTCACTTTTTGTATGTATAAGTTAAAGCTCAACTGACATTTGTTCCAACCGGTATGATGTATTATAGTCTTTAGACTATCGGTGTTTTGTAGAAAGTGTTTACCGATCTGAAGCGGTATAAAGACCCCAAGCGGTTCAAGGATCTCAAGCAGTATGAAGGAATGAAGTGGCACAACTCATATTTTCCAGTCTTCATTATTGTCAAACTGGCAACCGATATTTTGCTTAAACCGGTAATACTTTGTGATGAGTTACCAACCGGCATTTTGTGATGAGTTACCATCCACCGATTGTTTGGCAGTGCCGACACTTTAATGGTGCTTTTTGTGTCGTGTTACCAAATATGTCTAGATGCATTGAACCTAAGAAATTGTATTGTAATCTTATTGGACTGACATGAAAATCAGATTCCTTTATAAGGACATCATGTCTAGGGTTTTATGTTGTTGCTAGGGTTTAAGGTGGTTGATGAGTTTTTGTAAGTGTGATCTTAATTGAGAAGATCAAGTTTGCGAGAAAAGGCAGAGAGAATGTGTTGAAGACTGAAGTAATGCTGGAATGCATTAGGAACGAGCTATCAAGGATCTAACCAAGCAATCTATGCTATTTGCTAGATCACTCACTTGTTGATTACTCACATCTTTGACAAGTATGTAGCCCTTAACCAGGTAGGCCCAAAAGCCTTTTGTAAATCCTCTAATAAGGTGGTTGACATCTGTGGATCTAAAATCCTCTAGCAAGTTAGTCTTTAATCAGACTTATCTCCTAACAGAGATTGATATTCCTAACAAGATCTATTCTGGTAAAGAACATTGTATGACCTTAACCTATCTGACCTTAATCGGTCTGGTTCCTATTTTGCAAATAGTTACTTGTGAGTTCCATCTCACCATGGTTTTTCCCATTTGGGTTTCCATGTTAAAATCTCTTGTGTTGTGGTGTTTGCAATTCTATGGGTGAATGCATTATTTGCTATTTGGTTTGCATGTGTGCTAACCGGTTTGTCTGCTAAACCATTTTACAGGTTTACTGTTAGTCTAGTAAAGTGTTTAAGTACATTGATTTTTGGTATACTAATTCACCCCCCCCTCTTAGTATTCATCAAGCTCGTCTAACCGGGAACCTAGGCTTTGATACCAATTGTTAGACATAATGCACCACCAAGAGGGGAGGTGAATCAATGGTTCTCAAATTTTTCCCTTTAACTATCCTTATGAAGGTATATCTATTTACGAATCTAGCTGAATGCAGACTTATCAGTTAATGAGGAGACTAAACACAAATGCATTCACACAAAGGGACACCACAAAACACTAGTATGTACGAGGAAAATCCAATATGAGAAAAAGCTCGGTGAGCAATGTTGTTGGAGTCTACTGCTCCAATCTAACCTCACAATGAATCTTTGTTACAATGTTTAGGGAACCAACCCAAGAAGCACCAACCCCTGGTTTAGGGCACCAACCCAAGGAGTACTAACCCCTAACTCATTTATGGGCTACAACCCAAGGGAGCTACAACCCCTGCACCAAGGTACAACTTAGTGATCATAATGAACATTCAAATACAAAAGTAATATCTTGGTTACAAAATATTTTTGCAACCTCTGCACATAACTTCCTTCTGCCAGTGAGACACCTTCTCTGCTACACTAGTTCACTCTTTTGTTGCTGCATTTGCTAGTAAACTCAACCGGTTAACCACTAACCTTCTTCTTGCTCTATTGATTATCCTCCTCACTACTCTTCTCTTCAGTATCCTTTGTCGTCCTCCTACCGACACAAGCACCTACTGGTTATCTCCTCTGATGAAATCTAGCTGCTTTACCGGTTGCACAAACCATACCAGTTAACCCTTTGTTAAACCCTATCATCGGTATAACCTTCACTCCCTCAGTCACTGTCATCTTCAACTATATTCCATCGGACTGACGTAAATCTCTCATGCAAAACTCAATCACTTCACAATAGCTCTCCTCTCTTCCATCCAAAATCCCTTAACAATATCTTTGGCTTTCATATTTATAGCCTAGTCTTCCTGCCAAAATCCAATTCAAATTTCAAGCAGTTAGGGTTTTCTCATCAAACTTGAGGCAAACCAAATCCAATCAGATCTAATTTGATCTAATCGCCCAGATAACTATCTACACATCACCACCATTAATGTGTCTTCCAATACGTATTTTCTTAACTTAGCAACCATGACCCTGTATATTGACCTACATCTGTCAAAATGCCATTAATATCTCTGTTGTTTCCTTCTCAAGGTCTTCTCACAATCTGATTTTATTGCTTCGATTTAGGTGCCACCAAATCCTTGATCTTTCTTTGTTATTCACTCTTCCTCAAGCCACACTCCTCTGATTCGATCAACAAATCATGAGCTTCATATTAAATGCACTTTAGAAACACCTATCTCTACACGACACTCTGCCAACCTCTGTGAGCTTGGCACTTTACCTCCATGTGGCAATCATGTCAGTACCACCTCTTCTTGAACAACTATATCAGTATGGATTGGATCATCAACTAACTCCACTACCAGGTTCATCTACTGACTTACTAACCCTGCTGGTTAAACCCTCAATGCGGTCTGTCATCAACCTTGCACTCGGCTTCTCTTCTGGTGGAACACTCAACTAGTCAACACTCTTGATATCCTTCCTTATATGCATCTTCATCAGATGGGAAGTCTTCTGCATCTACACCTTGTCCATATTACCAAGGGACTTACATACCGGCAAACACCTTGATGACACTATGTCATCACCCTTCCATAGACTCCATCTTCAATCAGGCCATTTTCTCTGTTTGCATCTACTTATCCTCACCTCCTTCTTGATCAGCTCAGACCATATCTCAGCCAGTTTTCTCAAAGTGACAAACCCATCACTTTTCATCTATTCCACCAACTCAACATGCCTTCTTTGTCATGCACTTGAGGTGTTCCTTTGATTCACCGGTAGATCTGGTGTGAGCTTTCAAATACCTACCTTTACCTCATCTACCTTATCTCATAGAACTATGATGCACACTTTGCATGATAGGAGATAAGCTCCACTTACTGGTGGGAGTGAGTCCTTGTCATCTACATCTTGCAATCCACTCATGTGGCTTCCTTGTTTGTGCAACATATCTTCAAATAGGCACACATGATTCGGTGTGAGCACATTCAGTGTAAGTCATCTCTTCACATGGTGACTGCATCTTACTCCGGTGGGAGTCCTGCTATTTTGCATCCACACAACATACCAGTGACCTATACTTCCTTCTTCTCATGTGTTGATATGATTTAGGTAACATTCCACCTCTTCATCACAATCAACATCCAGGCATCCTGCTCATTGTGAACACATCACTTACCAGTTGACATATTCTCATTACCGGCAATCCTGTCCATTTCATCCACACAAGTAAAAAAATTCACTTGTGTATTGATGACTCAACTGTGATCATTCCTCTAAATGACATTCTCTTCCTTACCTTATTGGTGTTATGCAACACAAGGTGATATTAAAGATATCTCATCCTGTACTCCTACATGTCAGTGTTGCTCAACCATCTCTTCTACCAGTAGTCATCCCATACCGGTTGACATCAATGACAACACAATGACAACAATTTCTATAGAAGAAGAAATGACATCTTTGAAAAGGAATGACACATGTGATCTTGTACCATTGCCTAAAGGATGGAAACCTGATGGCTGTAAATGTGTGTTCAAGAAAAAGATTGGTTCAAATGGAAGCATTGAGAAGTACAAAACAAGGTTGGTTGCAAAAGGCTACTATCAAGTTGAGGGTGTTGATTATGGTGAGATATTTTCTTCCATTGTAAAAATGACATCCATTAGATTTTTGCTTTCTATTGTTGCTTCTTATGATTTAGAAGTTGAGCAAATGGATGTGAAAACTTCTTTCCTTTATGGTGATTTGGAAGAGGATATTTATATGACACAACCAGAGCACTATGTGGTAAAAGGTAAAAGTAATTTGGTCTATAAATTGAAGAAATACATGTATGACCTCAAATAGAGTCCTAGGATGTGCTACCTGAAATTTGATACATATGTGTTGAGTTTGGGATTTGAGCATTCTAAATCAGATCACTGCGTTTATTATAAATGTGATGGTGATCATTTCCTATACATTACATTGTATGTTGATGGCATGTTATTTCTTGGTAAAGGGAAAGGTATGATTTCAAAACTAAAGTCTTAGCTCACTACTAAATTTGAAATGAAAGATCTTGGCTCAACAAAGCACATTATTGGGATAGAAATTAGAAGAGATAGAGAGAATAGAAAGATATGGCTAGGCTAGAGTAATTATGTGAATTCAGTGTTATAGAGGTTCAACATGCAGGATTGTAGGCCATTGTATATTCCTTTTACAATTGGAATGAAATTATCTATTGCAGATTGTCCTACATCCCCATCGGAAATGGAAGACATGAGAAGAGTGCCTTACTAGAGTGTAGTTGGAAGTTTGATGTATGTTATGGTATGTACTAGACCAGACATTTCCCAAGCAGTGGGAGTTATGTCCAGATATATGTCTAGTCCCGGTAGAGTTCATTGGGATGCAACCAAAATAGTCTTTAGATATTTGAAGGGTACCTCAAATTATTCTTTGTGTTATCATGGTAATTTAGTTGGAGATACGATTTCCCTTGATATTCATGATTATGTGGATTCAGACTGGGCAGGTGATATTGATAGCAGAAGATCCAATAGTGATTATGTGTTTACTTTATTTCATGGTGAAATTAGTTGGATGAGTAAGCGACAGGCTATGGTTGAGTTATCCACTACTAAAGAAGAGTATATGGCAGCTACTCATGCTTATAAAGAAGCCATTTGGCTTAAGAGACTATGTTCAAACATTGGAATAAAACAAAGAGTCATGATAATTTATTGTTAGTCAAAGTGTGATCTTGAAGTAGTCACCGGTTAGGAGGGACCTCAAAGAGATCAATCCTAACCATCAACAAGAGTAAAAAAAATGGAAACACAAAGATAAGATGGAGGCAATGTAGAACAAATTGTATTATAACATGAAAAATGATTACAACCAACTGGGTTACAAAACTGGCTCACAGGCCTGCTAAAACATGCTCAAAGTACACAATAGGTCACAACCAGGACCTCAAAACTATAGATCTATTTTTTATGTTCTATCTTCAACCTTCGATACATTTTAATGCTTAATTAAAATTATTTATATGATCCAAGGGGATCCAGTCAGCCCAAAAAGGGATCAAAACCCGAAGAACAAGACCTAACGTGTAAAACCAACAAGGTCGGCCTCCACCAAGAGATTCCTCCAAAAAATCTAAGGATGAAGTGTAGATCACGAGCAACGATCGAACACACACCGAGGAACATCATAATCAACACCCAAGGCTCCATAAGCTCTAGAAGGGGTTCCGGTAGATCACCAAAATAGGTCCAAGCAACCGGTAACAAGAAACTGTCAATCGGTAACAGGAAACTGTCAAGGAAACCAATAGTGATAACTTGTTGAAAAATGATCCAAATGCATTGCGGTCTGAAAATATGAAAGATGATCAAGTCTTGAAGTAGAATCCAACTCCATAGGATTTGGTGAGCCAAAACTAGGACACATAGAAAGAAATGCTGAAACTACAAACATAAAGCAAAATAGAAAGAAAATGATTTTTTTGTTGATGCAAGATTGCTATGAACCAGGGATGCTCCCATATTAGCCATTTGGGGTTATAGAAAAAGTGAGTCTCTCACTTTTATAGCATTAGAGGAAAACCAAGGTGGTCTACCTCTACCTGAGAAATCCAAGATGAATCTTCAACTAGTCTGTCCTTCCACTTCACAAGATACTCCTTATATTGACTGCTCTGGGTAGTACGCCCAATCCTACTGTCCAAAATGTCTTCAATTTGATCTAGTTCCTTCTGAGGCAACTATTTCTCCAAGTCTGCAATATTGTCCTTACCAGATTCTAGTTCATGATACTCATGAAGATCTGTAATGTTAAACACATGTGAAATACTCAGACTATCTGGTAACTCCACTTCATATGCATTCCTAGAACTGAACTTCCCCAAAATCCTGCAAGGTCTAAACTTTTTCATCTGCAATTTGTTATAAGTTCCAACCGAGAATCTTTTTTTTCTTAGATATACCATCACTTCATCACCAACTTCAAATTCCTTATGTCTCCTCTTCTCATCTTCCTTCTCTTTATACTTTCTATTCATGTCCTACAAGTGTTGCTTAACCTAGATATGCAAGGCTGCCATGTGGTTTGCAAAGTCTTCTGCTTGTGAATTTCTCTGGTCTTCACTACTAATATCTTTTAATTCTTGTAAAGTGGAAAATTAGACCCTAGTGACTCCCACCTAGGAGAGAGAAAGGAAGTCACTAGGATGATTTTCACTTGGAGGAACTTTACATTGAAAAGAGGGACTTGAATCCACTAGATCCAAATCCAAGAGGAGCAAGGATGTGAATTCCGAGTGGATTGCAAGGGTTGAAGTGTGTTTTTCCCTCTTTTGTAAATATGAAAGTTGACTTGTTGACTATGTAGAACAAAGAGAAATTGATTGAAATGAGGAGCTACCGGTTCAAGATCAAGTTGTAGCTTCAGATCTTAGCTAATTAGATTGACACAGATCTGCCCTACAAATTTAGAGAAAAGTCATTGGGACCGTGGTGACAATGGACACGGTCCTCCACAAAATCTACAAAATGAAAAGGGTTCTTACATCTCTGTAAATGAAGTCCAAACCTACAATTATAGTTGCGCACTTGCAGCCTTGCAGATCTACAATTTGTTGATGATGATTGCTTTGCTTATTGAATGTGTAGTTAGGAATTTGGAATTCATCAAAGCAAATAGATATTAAACTAGCTCAACCACAAAAACTAGATTGCAATGATAAGAAATCCTAAAAACATTCAATAGAGGTATGAAGACAAGATAATCAAACCAAATGCAAACCATTACAAATGCGAATATCTCCTCCATAATTCTCCATTGTCCTTCTTTCTCCTTCAAATTACTTTGTTTGTGGATCTCATCTACAAATGCAAAAGGATAGTATGAAAGCAAGATTGACAAGATGAAATGGCAGCGTAAGGATACTAGTGTATATGGTGAAAATGGATAATAATAATAACAAAATTGAAAGGCTAAATGAATTCAACCACCAAACCCTAGCCTAACAACAACAAAGATCCAACATAACATATGAAGATTACCTAAGACAATGCAAATAAAATGAAATCACAAAGATTATACCATCACATGTCCAATAGGGTTTTGATCTCCATTCTTCCTATCTCCATTGATCTTGCTTGATATGTTTGCTCTCAGATTTTATGTGCACAAGAGCTCAATAAAGAACGGAATGTGGTTGCAAGTAGGATCGTAGTGTAGCCAAGTCCTTAAGATCAGTGATTAGGGTTTGATAATGAAGAAAGTATCTCCTTAAATAGAAGACACAATATGAAATGGAGGGATAAGATTGAGAGGTGTAAAAAGGAGGTCGGTTAGGATTAGAGGGTAGGTAGAAGAAATAATAAAATAATGAAAGGGGTAGGTAATGTAGGAATTAAGAGATGAATGACATGTGTCATGTGTGGAAAAGGATAATGAATTAATTAAATAAATAAAGACTTATTTTATTAATAGAAGAAATGAGATCAATTAAATAAATAAAATATTTATTTAATTTAGGAAAAGGATAATTTAAATAAATAAATGTATTTATTTAAATGAGAAATAAGGCTAGAAGAGGATAAATGAATGAATTAAATAAATAAAGATTTATTTAATTAATAGAAGAATTAAGCTTAGATAATTAAATAAATAAAATATTTATTTAATTAGACATGACAATTTTAAGTATCTACATTTTGCCCCTCTTTGAGACAATGCGGCTTATCACGTTGTTTCAAAGAAGATAAGATGAACTAATACAGAGTTGCCCCAGGATGGGAATTATATGCCCCCTCGAGAGATTGGATGAAAATGTCTGGAAAGATTGCAGACAATCTCTCGATAAGAAAGATGGGATAGAATAGACTGATCGGATAAAGTGACAAAGTCACGGGATAAAGAAGACTGACTCGGGAAACGAGGGCAAGGGCTAGGGTAGGCTATAAGATAGACTACAGGCAAAAGACATCCTCATTGTCATCCATACATCCACGAGAGTAGAGTGCAGAGCGAGAAAAGAGCACCAGCAGTCAGCAGCGATGGCTTTCATTCATAGATTCGATCGCGTTCGCCGATTCCAGAGGCCAACAGAGGCAGGAGAGCCGGTAAGTACCACCAAACCTCCTTGTACTTTGACGCATTTAATTTTGTCATTAATGCATGCTAGGTAGTGTAATAAATGCACTTAAAATAAGAGTCAAAAATGTCAAAAAACGTCTAGGCACATCTGCGTTGGTGCCAGGTGCGTCTGTGTCCGCCAGGCGCATCTATGTGGGTGCCAGCCGCGTCTGTGTCTGGAACCGCGTTTATGTCAAATGCGGATGCGTTTGTGCAGTCTAGGGGCGTCTGTACCAAGAAGGCACGTCTGTGTCTCCCAGGCACGTCTGTGCAGAGCATAGGCATGTTTGTGTCATACAGGCGCGTCTGTGTTGTTCAGACACGTCTGTGTAGTCTTTAAGCGCGTTTGTGTCAGGCAAGCACATTTATGTCTAAAAAATTCATATTTTTGTCTTCTAGGTCAAATCAACAGTTTTGTGATGAACATACGCTATCGATTGGATAAGCTGCTGAGAGGATACACTCAAGCAGGTCCTCTAAGGAAGACTAGGATAGATCAAGGCACTTTGTGATGAACAGTGAGTACCAAGATAGAGTACTTTATGATGAACAGGGAGTACTTAAAGTATGAGCAGCACTTTGTGATGAACAAGGAGTGCAAATGTGAGTAACACTTTGTGATGAACAGGGAGTACTACTAGGATAGAAGCAACACTTTGTGATGAACAGTGAGTGTCACTAGGATAGATAGCCATGTGCATTTAGATAAAAAGTAACATTTTGTGATAAACAGTGAATGCCATTATGACTGACACGATTGATTTGCTTGACTGCAGGAGTATTTGCCGATGCTGGAGTCACGGGAGAGATTACCGTCAACTCAGAGGTTGCGACTTGAGTTGACACTTGAGGACTGAGCTGCTATTAAGGAGATGGGATTGAGACATGTGCTATATGTGCCTAAGTTTCGGCTGAACATGGGACTATTGACTGCATTGGCTGAGAGATGGCACTCAGAGACTTGTACGTTTCATTTGCTGATGGGTGAGATGATAGTCACCCTTGAGGATGTCTACAGGATACTGAGGATATCGATTGATGGGGATCTGATCCCATACGATCGAGATGGAGATAGGGAGGCCCTTAGATGAGTATTCCAGGACCCAAGACTGGAGATGAGGGCAGGACACGTGGCGTGGGACACTATGATAGCCACAGGGCTAGCGCTGTCGGCAGTGGTAGGAGGAGCGATTAGTGGGTTCCTGTGTCCAGATAGGGCGACACGGGGGTTGGCTATAGGCTGGGGAGGTGCATTGGAGACACTGGTGACATAGCACACCAGATATGCCTAGGGACCATGTGTGTTGGCACACCTGTATTATGAGCTGCATCAGTTCGTATATCATGGATCAATGGGATTGGGCTGCGGGGTGACACTGCTACAGGTATGGGCTTATGAGCATCTACCAGTGATGAGGCCTATACACTTGAGAGGTAGGGGACATGGACATATTTTTGTGCACCTATACGATATGATCACATCACAACCACGGATTGGCAGGTTGGAGCACTGGCGGCGAGTGATAGATGACATAGATGTGGTCATCTAGAGGCCATATTTGAGATGTGAGGAGTGGGAGGATGATGTAGTTGAGCTTCCATACACCTTCCAGAGCAAGTATTTGATTAGACGGATGCCCTATGTGCTAGAGAGACAACTTGTAGACAGGGTGTGCAGGCAGTTTGGCCAGATTCAGAGGATGCCATGGGGCTCGGGCATGTATGCACGAACAATTAGAGATCAGGTACAGTTTGGGCCTCTACTGTCATATGATCAGGCACTTACACAGCTAGCAGAGATGGTGCCCCTACCCTAGGACATGTGGCCAGAGGTTGATGATGCCGGCATGGATGTCGAGTATACAACATACTGGGCAGAGCATCCCTTCCCACACTTGACAGATCTTGGAGAGCTATTTGACAGAGATGGGGGTGGGGATGATGATGATGGTGGAGGTGATGGGGATGGTGGAGGTGATGGGGGCAGGGGCTGATGGAGGAGGAGGGGAGCAGTTGGAGAGAGGAGGGTTGCACCTCGGAGGGAGGGAGCAGAGGAGAGGCAGGCTCGGGTGGTGAGAGGTCGCGGTGGATTGCCGCTATAGGTGCCAGCAGCATAGGGTCCCAGACAGGTACAGAGGTAGGTGCAGAGATAGGTGCAGGGATAGGTGCTAGTATAGGCACAGGCATAGGGGCAGGTACAGGTGCAGGCACCCATATAGGGAGAGCCACAGGTAGAGGCGGAGGGGGCTGATGCAGAGGAGGATGAGCTGATTGCGCTCAAGGAGATTTGCCCAGGCCAAGCAGATGAGATCTAGGAGTTGGAGAGGGAGAGGGATCAGCTCAGGAGGAGGCTCCAAGATACTAAGCGAGAGTGGGATCAGGCTATTCAGTGTTACACAGAGGCTGAGACAGCGCTGAGGGCGGGGAGATAGGCAATGGAGAACACAAGGGCAGGATATGCTTATGTCCTGCGGGCAGGGGAGGAGATTGCCTACTGGCGAGATCTCTATTATGGTGCAGTGCTAGCAGATCAGCGAACGAGGAGCTTCCATAGACCATTGTGGATAGCGACAGCTACGGGAGGGAACCGGAGGAGACAGGCATCGAGTGGTGGGGTTATGGGTTCTCCACCACCACCAGATAGAGGAAACAGGGGGGATGATCCTAGGGTGGGTCCTTTGGGGGCTCAGATTCCATCGAGGCCAGGTGGCTCTGAGGGAGGGAGTTCATCATGGCCTTAGAGGGCTCCCTATGTACCAGTTTTGTATCATTTTTGTATGATGATGTAGACACCTGCGGGTGATTTTGTAGCCATATGATTTTGACATCATTGTATCATGACACTTATGATTATATATATATGAGATGATTCATCCTTGCGGTAGCTATATGCATGTGTATCTATGTGATGAGATGTTTTATGATGTATGTTTTATGTGATTCTTATAATACAGATGCAAATATGTATATGATGCAATGCAATATTTTTTTTTGTTCTTTTATATTTTATATGTGATGCATGATGCAAATGTGAATGTATGTAATGCAGATGAATATGATAATGCAAATGTAAATTGTGCTAATAGGTGTTGTGTGCAGGATGTGATGCAATTGTGATATCTATATGTATGCATGAAATGCTTATATGTGGTAATGCAGGTGCAAACTACATGAAATGCAAATGTTTTTGGTGTGTCATTATACTCAGTCATGTGATAGTAGGCTACACGGACTCAAGAAGGATGATGGAAGTCAATCAAGAAAGGGGGATGAAAGATAGAAGATATGAATGTGAAAGAGCTTCTTGTGCGTTATCATCATTGAGATTTATTATGGCAAGTAGGTTATGACAATCAAGGCATATGTTTGACCCAGAAGGTCATTGTACCTGTTTGCATGGAGATAAGACAGTCACAAACAAGGAATGCCCCAGTTCATACTAGACTCACAGTGTCCTCATATCCTTGGACAAGTCATAGCATTACTAGGAGACAATCCATAGACAGCAAATGCAAATAGGTGACGATACCCCATCCTCGCCTTTCTAGTCAAAGACATCCTGGAGATAGAATCTCTAGTCAGAGACATCCCGAAAAAGCTAAAAGACATGTCACCAAAAAGATAAAATAAAAAAAAAACCAAGACTCAACACCAACATCCACTGTAGCCCTCAAGTTTAGTGTCTCTTGTCACTTGTATAAGTCTTATTTGATTGTGGTCACAATGTTTACTTTCACAAAAAGGATAGATAGCACAAAACCATATGTTGTCTGAGTGTATTGAAAGATTTGATTTTGTTGAAGCTCATTGTTGCTGCTGTCTCATCTGAAACTAACTGAATCCATGAAATTGATACTTTATTGCGAAGAAGATGAAACTTTATTGTGGATCTGTGATGCAAATGTTGCTTTATTGTGGATTGTGCGTAGATAGACTGAAGGAAGTTGGAAGAAACTGTACTCCTCGAAACATGTGATGTTCTCAGTTCCACACCCATCATTAGATGTAGGAATTGCCTTAGCCACAGATAGGATCTGATTTATTATGGATGGGAAGGGAGGTTATTATGGATGGCTAACCAATCTTGGGTAGATCAATAACAAGCCATGATGGGAATGGGTAAGTTTATTATGGATGAATTGGTTGTGAGTGTGTGCAAAGTGCAATGATGAAAGAGAATCCTGAAGGAGGGAGGAGCAATGTCTCTACGCATGGCGCTGGTGACCTAGTTTTCACCATGGTACTTGCCCAGGGCACCACCGAAGTGGTTTTCATCGTTGGATGAAATTATTTCTCTTCACTTTTTTTGATTTTTCAATGTTTTCTGTGTCACAAGGCGCCTATTTGCCAGGTTTTCAGCAAGTAATGATTTTTTGTTTTATAATTTTTCTTTTGTATTTTTGAAATTTTTTTATTTTTTTTTATTTTTGAATTAGGATATTCCGAAGAGCTATGTGTAGAACCTACGAAGGTGCATGCTGTTGATAGGATCCTCCAAAGGTTCACCTTCTGTAGTTGAGAGCTGATATGCCCCAGATCCATATACTACTGTAATGATCTAAGGACCAAGCCAATTTGGTTCGAACTTGCCCTTCTTCTCTCTGTCTTGCTGATTCTTGGGGTTTTCTCTAAGAACCAAGTCACCTACCTCAAATGTACAAGGCTTGACCTTGTGATTGTAGCTGTGACTCATTCATTGTTGGTAAGCCTTGAGATGATTAAAAGCAGTTTGTCTCCGTTCATCTAGTAGATCAAGTTCTTGTAAGCGAGAGACCCTATAATCTTCATCACCGATGATATTTTGCAAAGAGACCCGTAAAGAGGGTAGCTCGACCTCAATAGGCAAGATGGCTTCAGTGCCGTAGACAAGTGAATAAGGTGTAGCTCTTGTAGGTGTGCAAACACTTGTGCCATAGGCCCAAAGTGCAGGATTAAGTTGGATATGCCAATTATGGCCAGCGTCGTCGACTGCCTTCTTAAGGATTTTAAGGATTGTTTTATTAGACGCCTCAGCTTGGCCATTACCTTGGGGGTAATATGGTGTGGAGAAACGATGGGAAATATGGAAGCGGTCACAGAGTTCACGAACATCCTAATTTTTGAAGGGACGCCCATTATCAGTGATAATGGAAACAGGAATACCGTATCGGCAAATGATATAGTTAAGGATGAATGTAGTAATCTATTTTCCAGTGACTTGTGTGAGAGGCACGGCTTCAACCCATTTTGTGAAATATTCTGTGGCAGTGATAATGAATTTATGACCATTAGAAGAAGGAGGGTGAATCTTGCCTATGAGATCGAGTCCCCATTGACAAAAGGCCCAAGGAGACGCAATTGGTTGTAATTCTTGTGCTGGCACATGTATGAGGTCTCCATGAATTTGACATTGCTTACATTTCTTGACAAACTGATATGAGTCTTTTTCCATATTGGGCCAGTAATATCCAGTCCTAATGAGTTTCTTGGCCAACGTAGGACTACTAGCATGTGGACTACATATCCCTTCATGCACTTCATGTAACGTAATCTGAGCTTCGTCGCTTTCTAAACATCTAAGAAGAGTGCCATCTAGACCTTGCCGGTATAGGATATCAGCTAAAATGACATATCGAGAGGATTGGCGAATGAAGGTGTGACGTTGGTTATTTGATAGATTAGGAGGTAGGGTATTGTCACGAAGGTATGTGAAGATGGAACCATATAACTGAGATTCAGGACCAACAACACATATCATTTCAGTAGGAGTGATCTCATATGACATAACCAAAAGGTTATCCACCAAGAACTCATAGCAGGTCTCATTTGGAGGTAGATCGATCAGTGAAGCAATTGTAGCCATGGCATCTGCGGCATGATTCTGCTCTCTTGGTATCTGCTCAAAATCTATCCTTGTGAAGTGTTGTTTCAGGTCATCCACCATTTGTTTGTAAGGCATTAATTTTTCATCTTTTGTTTGGTAATCATCAATTGCTTGACAGATGACAAGTTGAGAGTCCCCAAAAACATGAAGTTCCTGGATCTTCCACTGAACTGCAATCCGTAATCCAGTTGTTAATGCCTCATATTCTACTATATTGTTAGTGCAACGAAATGATAAGCGATATGATTTTGGTATAGAATCCCCTTGAGGAGTTATAAAGAGGATGCCAGCTCCTGCTCCATGCTGTGTGTATGAGCCATCAAAGTATAGTTGCCATGGCTTCACATGTGATATTGTTAAAATGGATTCATCTGAAAATTCTAAATTTAGAGGAACATCATCAATCATGGGGGCATCTGCTAGTTGATCTGCAATGGCTTGTCCTTTTATTGCTTTTCTGTCCACATATTTGATGTCAAATTCACTCAGGATCATTACCCATTTGGCTAGTCACCCAGTAAGTGTTGCTTTGTTGAGAAGGTATTTCAATGGATCTATCCTTGCAATCAACTTAGTCTTATGAGTGAGCATATAATGTCATAATTTCTGTGAAGCAAAGACCACAGCGAGACACGCACGTTCAATTGGTGTGTAGTTTATCTCATATCCCACTAACGTGCGACTGATATAGTATACTGCCTTTTCCTTACCCTCAGCAATTTGTTGTGCTAAGAGTGCTCCCAGTGCTGTTGGAGTAGCTGATATGTATATAACAAAGGCTGATCTGGAACTGGTGGCATCAAAACTGGTGGATTCAAAAGATAATCTTTGAGCGTCTGAAAAGCCTGTTGACAATTATCATCCCATTTGAATTTGATGTTTTTATGTAGCAGGTGCTGAAAAGGATTACACTTATCGGCAAGTTGCGTTATGAATCTTCATATGGACTGGAGTCTGCCTTGTAAGGATCAAAGTTGACTGATATTTTTGGGTGGTGGCATTTCCAAAATGGCCTTGACTTTTGCTGGATCAGCTTCAATTCCTCTTTTGGACACAATGAATCCTAGGAGCTTCCCGGAGGTTACTCCAAAGACACATTTCTTGGGGTTTAATCTTACTTTGTATTTTTTCAACCTATCAAAGACAACTAAAAGTATGTCCAAATGTGTATCTCTATCTACTGATTTGCCCAAGAGATCGTCAACATAATCTTCCACTGTTACATGCATGAGATCATGAAAGATAGTAGTCATGGCTCTTCGATATGTAGCACCTACATTTTTTAGCCCAAAAGGCATGACATTCCAGCAGAAAGTTCCCCAAGGACAAGTGAATGATGTTTTGTGTTGATCCTCAGGTGCGATCCTAATTTGATTATAACCAGAAAATCCATCCATCAATGATAACATTGCGTGACCTGTCGTGAGATCAACAATCAAGTCAATATTTGGTAATGGGAAGTCATCCTTTGGACAAGCTTTGTTGATGTCTCTGAAATCTATACATATTCTGATGGTGCGATCCGGTTTACTGACAGGTACTAAATTGGAGATCCATTCAGGATAATCAATTGGGCGTATGAATCCGACATCCAATTAATTTTCTAGCTTTGCTTTGACTAGTAATGGCACTTGTGGATGTATTTTTCTTAATTTCTGTTTCACTGGCTTTGCCCCTGGTTTGACTGTTAAATGATGCATTACCAAATCCAGATCTAGTCCAGGCATATCAGCGTATGACCATGCAAAGTTGATTTGTTGTTCTTTGAAGAAGCTTATGAATTTTGACCTTTCAGATTTTGTCAACGATTTAGCCAGGAATATGTTGTGTGGAACCTCTTCTGTACCAATGTTTGTCTTGATAGTCTCCTCTACCAACATGGATGACTTTTCCTCATATGATGCTGGGAGAATGTCGAGCCTTCCATCTTTGGGTGCCCCAGAGAGGTTTTCGCCCTTAGATACATCCTTTATTTTTACTTTTTTGGGGTCAGATAGCGCCACAATGTGGTTTTCGCCATAAGACCTTTGGTTTGTTCTTATTTTCACATTTTTGCAACTAGAAGGTCTGACACCCTCACCACAATATGCCATGTTGTTGAGTTCTATAATGTATCCTGCTTTATGGTCCCCAGGGGGAAGGTCGTCTCGTATGCCAAGATAGTCAATAACAACTTCATCATTTTGGAATGTGTCAAACTGTGCTGGTCCTTCATGATCCCAGTCAATGAGTTGGTGGTGAACAAGGGGAAGGCCTTTAATGTCTTCAAAGTTAGTGGGACTAAGAGTGAGGATGCAGTTATATTCGGGTATGTCAAGGTAATCATCGAGGTCATCGATGGCACTCTCCTCATCAGTTTTGATCATGAGCGAATCCAAATTGTCATCACTAGTAGCACATTCTAGGATAGGTGTTCTCATCCTATGTGATTTCAACCTAGAACCTTGAGACAAAGACTGTGTGGCATCCTCATGGGCTGTTTCTTGACCAACTCTGAACTTTTTATAAAATTCCTCTTCTTCTGTGGGTTCGTCTGGCTCTCTGAATGTCTTGGTGAGCTCGTAATCACTAGAGGATTTGTCTGAACCCCATTCCCATTCGTTGGAGTCTGTGGAATAGCGATCCTCTTGTTGAATTTTGGCAGCTTTGATTTGTAATGCTTCTTCTGTCCTTTTAGTGTGGATCTTGGAAGTCAGAAAACCAAGTCCCTTCGAGCATTCCCTTTTTACAGTCAATTCGGGTTGTAAAGGTTCCATGATGCCTTCCTTTCGTAACCCAAGAGGGCTTTTTCCATCATACCCAAATTTTTGTAGAATCTTGAAGCCTTTGCCATATTTCTCACAGGGTATATTGATGTGACCTTGTGTATCATTTTCGATGTCTTTGTATAGCATTTTGTATAAACCTTCCTCTTCCAGTTCACCCCATCTTTGAAAGGTAGTAGGGTCCCATTTGAATACCATGGTGGATATTTGCTTGTTAGGATGTGGTCTTCCATATTCTTTTAGGGAAATCATGACTTGTCGTAAGTACATGGTCTGATTTAAAGTGTATTCTCCCATGCCTTTGTCCTGAAATTTGCCTTTAAGCTCACCTTGCTTTGATGTCGAAGGTTTCAATGACTCAGGATCAATGTATGCTGAAGAAGGAACAACTTCACGATTACTGGGAATGATAGTCTCAGTTTGTGATCTCAGGTTATTGCAATATATGAACGGATTAGGATCACCGTTAACTGTTACCTCGACTCCATTGTGAGGAAACTTAATGCATTGGTGATATGTCGATGGGACTGCCCTCATTTCATGGATCCAAGGACGTCCTAACAATATATTATAAGTGAGATCTAGATCCAGGACTTGACAAATCACATCCTTTGTAACTGGCCCAACTCTGAGAGGCAAGGTGATTGTGCCCTTGGATGAGCGTTCTTCATAATCATATGCCTTGATGGTGATTTGATTTGTTGAATTTACAGCTTTATCAGAATATCCCAATTGTTTAATGGTGCTCAATGTACAAATGTTTAGACCAGCTCCTCCATCTATTAGGACTCACTTTATTCTATGTTTGTGTATGAAGGCTTCAACATGTAGTGGTGCATTATGTGGCTAACTTATGGAGGCTTCATCGACTTCTATGAATGTCAGTGAGTGTGGAACAGAAAGGTATCCCACCATGGCTTGAAATTGGTCCACATTCAGATCAGTAGGAATGGTAGTGTCTCTCAAGATTTTGTCAAGAATAACTTTATGAGCGGGAGATATACGTAAGAGCTCAAGGATGGAGATGAGCACGGGTGTCTTCCCTAACTATTCTACAAGGTCATATTTAGGTTTGGTTGATGAAGAAGCGATATTTTTAGTGGAGGCACCTGGAAAAGTAATTTTACCTCGACGAGTTGTAACATGACATTCAGAGGTAGGTTTGGAAGAAGGTCCAACACCTCTTAGGACAATCTTGGGTCACTGGGTAGTACTCTCAGGAGTTTTGTCCTTGATGATAATAGTAGAGACATGATTGTCCATCGAGATGTGATTGATAGTTGAATCATAGTTGTAAGGGGCTCTAGTATAGTTGGCTTGATCATCTATGACTTTAGCGTTTCCCTTGTCATGCTTTGGGAATGGTTCCTTAAACATCTCATGTTCTTGATTGGATGAGTGTCCCTCAATTTCAATGTCACCTCTATCAATGAGATCTTGTATGATGTTCTTCAGTCGATGACAATTTCCTGTCTTATGACCCTTGCTCTTATGAAATTCACAATACTCATCATCATTCCACCAATTTGGTTTGACCTTTGGTTCATATGGAGGAAAATTTGGAACTGTGATTACCTTGTTCACCACTAGCTTTTTGAAGACTGACTCAAGTGGTTCTCCCAATGGGGTGTATTTCCTTCGTGATCTGGAAGTTGTTTGAGTATTCACTTGATTGTTTGTAGAACTTGATCCTGAAAAGATGAATTTGGGTCGCACTGTATTGGCATCAACAACACCATTATTGACTGTGTTCTTGTTTTTATTCCAAAATCTTGGCTTGTCTTTTCCTTTAAAGTCATCTTTGTTCTCCTTAAATATCTTAATGACTCCTTGTTCAATTAGGACCTTTTTTGTTGCTAAGCCTTTTTCAATAACGTCCCTGAAGTTGGACAAACAAGCTTTCCTTAGATCATAGCCAATGTCTTTGTTAAAGTTTTGTGTGAACATTTCTACCATTTGTTTTTGTGGAATTTCACAAGAGCATCTGCTAGCTAGATTCCTCCATCTTTGTAAAAATGATGCAAAAGACTCTCCCTCTTTTTGCTTGGTGTTGCATAAAGTAGTGACTGATATGTCTGTCTCTATATTGTAGGAGAAATGTTGAATAAATGCCTCTGCTAAGTCACCCCATGACTTAATACCAGGTGGGAGTTGGGAGAACCATTCCATAGCTTGATCACTTAAGCTTTGTGGGAATAATCTCATCAAATATGTCTCTTCTGAAGCTACTTCAATGCAAGCTGTGAAAAACTGTCTTATGTGTGCCTTAGGATCCCCTTTTCCTCTATACTTATCAAATTTAGGCCTCACAAAGTGTGTAGGAAATGGAGGCATTGGAATGCTCTTGTCAAATGGATAAGGACATATGTCTCTCATTGTGTATGTTGGCTTCGGTGTATTTATGTCCTCCATTTTCTTTTGTAAGTCCCTAATTTGTTGTTCCAAATTGCTCTTAGGTGGAGATCGACTTCTTGGACCATACCCCATGCTTGAGGCACCAATTGGAGGAGGAGCATGTTGCATATATGGATGATATTGATCATACACATGTTCATATGGAGGAGGTCTATAGTGATGCTGCATATATGGACCACTTGGTATAGATTCATATTGAGGAACACCATATCTATTTTGTGCATGTATACCATATTCTATAGGCATGTCATGTTCTATTGTGTTTCCCCCAAATTTGACACGGGGTTTCCTTGTGTCCAAATTTTGAGCATGCCTTTGAATATCCAATTGTTTTGGTTGATCTATAGCTTGAGTATGTGATTGAGCATATCTGTCTGCATAAGACTTCCACAATGGTCTGCGAAGGTGAGTATCATATACTTGACCCTATGTATGTGGGACCTCTGGTTTTTGAAGCAAAGACAATGGTGATTCAGGTACCATATATGTTCCTCTATTTCCTCCACTATTAGGTCTCTTTTGATCCATGTTAGAGTGAGTTTGTTGCAAAGGTCGGTTTTCCATTATTTGAGACATGTCAAAATCATGAGGTATCTTGGCTCCACTTTGTGCCATCATTTATAAGAAGTATTGTCTATCCCTCCTCATTATTTCCTCAACCAACCGATTGAAATGGGGATTCATAATGGATTCTTCCACATCTACTGAATGTATTGAAAAGTTGTCCATATTGTCATTTTGTGTAGCATTGTTGTTTGTAGTGTCCGTGTTCTCAACATTTGGAATGTTTCTATAGACATCCATGTCAGGTAATGTAGTGTGATCAGTATTGAAAAAGATATCGTTGTCATACTCATAAGAACTCATGTTTGCAGACTCTTGAGCCTCTTTAGTTTCTCTCCTAAATTTTTGAAGACGAGTTTCAACCATGAACTAGGTATTGACCAAGATGTGTGAGACTAGATGAAAATGGAAAAAGTATGGAAGACCAAGAATTGGATGGAATGTAAATGAATATGAGGTGTACTTGCAATGTCCAAAGTGTAAGACCAAGTATGTATGTAGTAGAGTAGGTGTGACTTCCAAAGAGAGGATAGTTTCTCTTGATGAGGTAAGTTGACCTTGACTCTAAGTAAGACCAAATGAGACCCAAAGGTAAGAAACCTTGATGAGGGACCACTTAGCAAAGTGTTGTTGTATGTAGTGTGTTGACAAAGTATGATAAGGACAAGCAAGTGACCTTTTGACTCAAGTTTAGACAAGTGTGAATGTGATGCAAGATGTGAAATAATGATGGACTGTGTGAGACCTTAAGACAGGTTGAATGCTAGATGAAACCTGGAGAAACAACCTAGGAAGCTCAAGAATTCCGAAACTAACTATGTTTGTTTGCTGGACTGTAAATTTTTTTTTGCAATTCTGAACACAGACGCACCTGTATACTTCACAGACGCGGTTCCCCGACACAGACGCGACTCTGCTCAACACAGACGCGCTTCTGAGATTTTTTTTTTTGAAATGCACTGTTGATTCTGGGGGACACAGATGCGATTAGAACAGACACAGACGCATTTCTGGAGAATTTGTGCAATTTTTTCCAATCTGTGAAGTCATTTTGTTATGACCAAATCTGATTGTTTGACTATTTTTCGTGACAAGAGGACACAATGTTGATGAGGACTCAATGTTTGTAAGTGTCTAGACTCAAAAATGACTCCAAGAAAAGTGTGTTGTTTGATGTAAAATTGTTTTGCATACACTTGAAGACACAAAAGACACAATGTTTTGCTGTTTCATATTGAATGTTTAAAATAAGTCAAGCACAATTCTTATGGCTGGCCAAGACAATAGTTGTTGATCCCACATGGGGTTTTACCCCTGAGGCTACGCTATTCAGAGCGGATACTTAGATGCTTGACCTCACTAGCTCCACCCTCGGCACTCACTTCTCGGGTCAGCCAAGCATCAGGCCCCATGAAAACTCCCTGTGGCAAACTTTGTATCTCTACTAAGAACCGTATGTTTGTGGGCTGCTACCAGAGGTCCGACCTCCTGCCCCAACAACTAGAAAGATTTGGGCTTCTAAAACAAAAAGGTGCTAGTAAGGGCATCCGCTCGTGTGGCCATACATGCGGCACTTTTAGCTCTGTAAATACAGAAGGCTCCCAACTGATAGGGGTTACGCCCTACAACTGATCAAATAAATTTGATCAAACGGGTTTATGGGGAGAAATAGTGTCGGTATGAACTAATCAGCACACGTTATTCATAGTTTTCACCATGAATACATTTGTTTATAGTGGTTTGGAAGAGGTGGGTTTTCCTCACTACCACTTGGGTCGTTCTCTTCTCACTAGTAGTCCTAATGACCACACGGGAAGATAGGCCCTCTAAAGATTAAACAAAAAAAGCCTATTGCTCAAGACACAAAAGACAATGATTCAATTTTAGTGCACCAATTGAAGTGTTTGCTAGTCTATGAAAACAAGGAACACAATAAAAATCCAAAAAACCCTTGCCAAGGACCTGCAACAAAAGGTTGTTAGTAGTTTGGATTGTTTCAAATAATCACCCCTTCCTGCAAGCACACAAGTTAGGTAAATTTTAAACCCAAAAGACTTTGTGAAAATAGGGGCCTTCAACCAAACGTTTTGCTTCCAAGACAAGCTGCACCAATTTCGTTAGCGAGATCTAAAAATGTTAGCGCAAAATATACCAGATCTGAAACCCAAAATGCGAAACTGAAATTAAATGAATAAACTTCAAAATTTTGAAACTGCTAAACATAGATGCGACCATCCCCGACGCAGACGTGGTTCTGAGACGCAAATGCAATTCTGTGAGACACAGACGCGACTATATAACACAGACGCGGCTCCAACAATCATAGACGCGATTACAGGGCATAAACGCAAGTTCTGAAATCTATAAAACAAAATGTTGCTGATAACACAGACGCAATTTAAGTTGTCGTAGACGCGCCAGAAAATAAAAAACGGGATCCGAAAGTATGCAGACGCGGAAATATCAAAAAATGCTATCGAAAACGTCCGATCTGCAACTTCAAAAAGACAAAATTTGCAACAAGGAGGTTAAATGCAAAGGGACAAGAGTCCCACCAGGCGTGCCAAAATGTATATGGTGAAAATGGATAACAATAATAACAAAATTGAAAGGCTAAATGAATTCAACCACCAAACCCTAGCCTAACAACAACAAAGATCCACCATAACATATGAAGATTACCTAAGACAATGCAAATAAAATGAAATCACAAAGATTATACCATCACATGTCCAATAGGGTTTTGATCTCCATTCTTCCTATCTCCATTGATCTTGCTTGATATATTTGCTCTTAGATTTTATGTGCACAAGAGCTCAACAAAGAACAGAATGTGGTTGCAAGTAGGATCGTAGTGTAGCCAAGTCCTTAAGATCAGTGATTAGGGTTTGATAATGAATAAAGCATCTCCTTAAATAGAAGACACAATATGAAATGGAGGGATAAGATTGAGAGGTGTAAAAAGGAGGTCGGCTAGGATTATAGGGTAGGTAGAAGAAATAATAAAATAATGAAAGGGGTAGGTAGTGTAGGAATTAAGAGATGAATGACATGTGTCATGTGTGGAAAAGGACAATGAATTAATTAAATAAATAAAGATTTATTTATTTAATAGAAGAAATGAGATCAATTAAATAAATAAAATATTTATTTAATTTAGGAAAAGGATAATTTAAATAAATAAATGTATTTATTTAAATGAGAAATAAGGCTAGAAGAGGATAAATGAATGAATTAAATAAATAAAGATTTATTTAATTAATAGAAGAATTAAGCTTAGATAATTAAATAAATAAAATATTTATTTAATTAGACATGACAATTTTAAATGTCTACAACTAGAAGCATGATTGATCCTCCTCAATTGAAGAAAAATCATCCAATTTATAGACAAATTGGAGAGAGGACAAAATTAGCATGAAGAGATTTGAAAGGAAATTTCAAATCAAGAATGAAAAATATGACAAATTATGACAAAATTGACATGCAAGATTGATTGATTGACACAATTATGACAAAATTGACATTTTCTATGCAAGATTGATTGATTGAAAATTATGACAAATTATGACAAGATTAAAATGCCATTCCCATGACAAAAGGGAAGAGAGAAAATAGCCTCCATGATTGCAACAAATGGAAGCATAAACATAGGAGAGAATTAGGGAATGAATTTAGAGGAAATATTAGAAAAATTGAAGAAAATAGGAGAAATAGAAATTAGGAATTAGGAGAAATTAGTAAATTAGAAAAATTGAAGAAAAAGATGAAATAGAAATTAGGTGAATTAATTAATAGGTTTTCATCCATTAATTAATTCATGAAAAAGACCTAGGACTAAATAAATAGATTTATTTAACCCACCAAGAAGAAGAAAAGGATTAAATGATCAAATCATAAAACCCTAGAAATAAGAGGACAAGGAATTAGGTCAAGACAACAAGAAATTAATGTAGGTTCGATCATGATTCTGACTGACAAAGGACCAATGTTGATAAATGATTGAGATTGGTTGACAAATTGACCAAGATTGACAAAGAGATCAAATTGATAGGCGCCAATTGACGAGGAACAATGACTAATTGATCCAAATTGACATGATTGAAAAGGACAACGATTGATGACAAATTGATCACAAAATGACAAGATTGACCAGGACAAGGATTGATGACGAATTGATTGCAAAATGACAAGATTGACAAGGACGAGGATCGATGACGAATCGATCGCAAAATGACAAGATTGACAAGGACGAGGATCGATGATGAATCAATCACAAGATGACAAGATTGACAAGAATGAGGATTTATGATGAATCGATTGCAAAATGAAAAGATTGACAAGGATGAGGATCGATAACGAATCGATCGCAAGATGACAAGATTGACAAGAGGACAAGTATTGACCAAAATCATGACTGGAGATTGTTATCGACAAGACCAAATTCGAAAGCGAGAAAAATGAGGAATGTAGAAGAAGGACTCGATGCTTGTAAATGATAAAGACCAAGTGCGCAACATAGAAGAAATGTTAATGCAATGCAAAAACCCTAAAATAAGGCAAAGCACAGATGTTAAAGTATGACTCCACAAGTGTTGACCATTTTTAGACATCTACATTTTGTCCCTCTTTGAGACAATGTGATTCTAAGCATTGTTTCAAAGAACAATAATGAAAATGCCCCAAACAATAACAATGACATATGCATGCCCCCTTGAGGAATTGGCCGGAAAAATTGAGAAAAGAGGGCAATTGATCGATAAGAATGACAGAAAATGATAGGTTCGAACGGATCAAAAATCAGAGGTCGGATACACAAATGACAAGCAGTGGAAGGCACAACTGCCAAGACTGATGGAAGAAATATTAGTAAGAAGAAATTAGACAGAGGATAGTTAGAGATGAAGGAAAACTTGCTTTCACAAATGCACATGAGTAGGTGAGAACCTTTATTTATTATAGCAAAGCGGATGCAGAGCATCATGGCATTGAAGGCCAGAGCTAGAACGCAACCCCTTTTGCAAAAGATAGACACACCGCACACAAAGAATGAGTGAAGCATCCTAGGGTGCATACATCAAGGGTCAAGGTATGTGTGGTGTTCACAAAGTGAATGTACTTATCATAGACACCCAATGATATAGTTGCCCCAGTTTGTGACAAACATTCCACAAACAGCAAACACAACAAAGAAAAGAAAAAGGGACCACGAACCATCTCAGTCACTCTAAATCACTCAGTGACATCATCGAGCAACATAGGAACATGATCGAAGCCAAAGATAAATTAGTAAATAGATAAGACTCACAAATTCGACCAAGTCAAACAAACATTTTGATCGTCATTTTCAAAAGTGGAACACAAGAATGATCATGCTGTTTGGTTCCAGGGAATGCGGCACGCCGTCTAAGATAGGACACAGTCTGGTTTTGAGTATACCACACCCTGTATAAGACCCATGATAATAATGACAAGGACAAATGATATTGATGTTGATTGATTGATATGACAATTTTGATCAGTTTGAATGTCTGGTTTGATTGAAAAATTCATCTGTTAATGCAAGATTTCAGTAAAGCGTAGTGTTGTAACATGTTATCTGTTTGTTGTCTACACAAATGTTTGATCAATTGTCGTTGGATGTATGCTTAGCGATCTATCTATGCATAGAGGGTACCATTTATTGACAAAATGCAAAATGCCAAAGGAATTATTTTTGGATTTTGATGTTTTGAAATTTTTTTGTTCGTTTTTTTTAGGACTTTATTTGACTTTTTAGGGATTTTTTCAGGACATTATTTGATTTTTAGGGATTTTTTCAGGACATTATTTGATTTTTAGGGATTTTTTCAGGACATTATTTGATTTTTTTGATTATTTCAGGACATTATTTGATTTTTAGGGATTTTTGAAGGACATTATTTGATTTTTAGGGATTTTTTCAAGACATTATTTGATTTTTAGGGATTTTTTCAGGACATTATTTGATTTTTTTGATTATTTCATGACATTATTTGATTTTTAAGCTCCAGTAATTGATCATGACAAGGGGTGCGCACCCAATGAAATTTTGACAGACATATACAGCGGCCAGGACCAAAACATATGCACAAGGGCTGGAAACCTGAGTATGCAAGACAATGATGTTGACCAATCACAGGCTTGGAATAGAACATTGGGTTAGGGCAAGGATAAGCATGATAAACCTGTGGGGGGAAAGTATAGCTAGGGGTCATGATAGATGGCAGAGCAATAATTTTTTACAAATGGTGCCTGTTTGCCAGGTTTTCACCATGGTACTTGCCCAAAGCACTTGTTTGATAGGTTTTCACTAGAGGGCAAAATTTTTTTCTTTACTTTTGTTCTTTTCAATTTTTTCACTTTTATTTGATTTTTCAATTTTTCACTTTTTTTGATTTTTTTTGATTTTTTGAGCTTTTCAATTTTTTTGTATTTTTTCAGGATCATATTAAAGAACTGCTGACAAAAAAACTATGCCCAGTACTTGCGAAGGTGCATGCTATTTATAGGATCTGACAAAGGTTCACCTTCTGGGGTTGAAAGCTGATATGCCCCCGAGCCATAGGCTGCAATAACTATGAAATGCCCAACCCAATTAGGTTCAAACTTTCCTTTGATGATGTCAGTAGATTGTGCATTCTTCGGGTTCGCCTTTAAGACCAAATCTCCCACTTCGAAGTGTCGCCCTTTGACCTTCTTATTATAAGAGTGATGGAGATGGTTTTGATATGCCTACAAATGTGTCAAGGCTGTCTGACGTTTCTCATCTAACATCTCAAGCTGATGCAACTGAGAGACTCTGTGCGTCTCATTATCAATCAAATTTTGTGGGGAAACACGCAAAGAGGCAATTTCCACTTCCAAGGGTAAAATGGCTTCCACACCATACACTAAGGAATAAGGTGTTGCGCTAGTAGGTGTGCGGATGGAAGTACGATAAGCCCATAGTGCTAGATTCAACTGTACATGCCAATCTCGACTAGTGTCATTGACGACCTTTTTCAGGATCTTAATGATGGTTTTATTTGATGCTTCAGCTTGACCATTACTTTGTGGATAATAAGGACTAGAGAAACGGTGTTGGATGCGAAACTTTTCATAGAGTTCCTTGACATCTTTATTTTTAAATGGACGACCATTATCTGTGACAATTGCAAGGGGAACCCCATATCTGCATATGATATAATTCAGTAGAAACTTTGAAATTTGGACACCAATGATATAGGTCCTGGGGGTAGTCTCGATCCATTTTGTAAAGTATTCTATGGCCGTGATGATGAATTTGTGTCCATTTGCAAATGTCGAGTGAATCTTGCCAATAAGATCCAATCCCCATTGAGAAAAGGGCCACAGAGATATGACAGAGTGAAGTTCTTGGGCTGGCGCATGAATGTAATTTCCGTGGATTTGGCATTTGTAGCATTTCTTGACAAAATCATGAACATCCTTTTCCATAGTGGGCCAATAATACCCAACATGAATCAACTTTTTAGCTAGACTCAGACCATTGAAATGGCCCCCACATATACCATCATGAACCTCATGTAAAGATGTTTGTGCCTCGTCAGAATCCAAACACCTAAGGAGGGTGTGGTCAAAGGAACGACGGTAAAGGGTGTCTGCGATGATGACATATTTGGCTATCTGGCGGATGAAGGCTTGGTGTTGGTTAGAGGAAAGGTTAGGTGGTAAGGTTTGAGATTTCAAATATTGATAGATGTGATTGTACCATGGGGAATTAGGACCAACAAGAACACACATCACATCTACTGTCAGAATTTCAAAAGAAGGGATAAGCAACTGTTCGACCAAAAATTCACATCTGTCCATATTGTGGGGCATATTTAACATGGAAGCAATAGTTGCCATAACATCTGCTGACTTGTTTTGAATTCTTGGAACTTGACTGAAATGGATAGCCGTAAATTTTGTCTTGAAGAAATCCACCATATGCTTGTAGGGAATAAGCTTTTCATCTTTCATTTCATAGTCATCATTCACTTGACGGATGACTAACTGGGAATCTCCATAGACTTGCAAATGTGTGATGTTCTAGTGGATCGCTACTCGGAGTCCTGTGACCAGAGCTTCATATTCTGCAATATTATTGGTACAATGGAAAGTTATTCTATAGGATTTGGGAATAGCATCACCTTGAGGGGTGACAAACAATATACCTACTCTGGACCTAAATTTGGTATGGGATCCATCAAAATATAACTTCCATTCATTAGAAGATGTGAGAGCAAAGACTAATTCATCTGGAAAATCCGTCAACATTGGATGATCATCATGAATAGGTGCCTCTATAAATTGATCTGCTATGATTTGTCCTTTTATTGCCTTTCTCTCAATGTACTCAATATCAAACTCACTGAGGATCATAACCCACTTTGCTAGGCGACCTGTCAAAGCTGCCCTACCAAGCAAGTATTTCAAGGGATCAATTTTTGCAACTAATAATGTTTGATGATTTAACATATAGTGTCGAAGCTTCTGTGTTGCAAATACCACTGCTAAACATGCCCGTTCAATAGTTGAATAATTCAGTTCATAGCCCACTAGTGTCCGACTGATATAATAAATAGCCCATTCTTTGCCTTTCTCATCCTATTGGGGTAAGAGAACTCCCAGTGTCATTTCAGTTGCAGAAATATACAATATGAATGGCTTCCCTTCTATAGGAGGCATTAGAATAGGTGGTGACAATAGATAATGCTTGAGAGTTTGAAATGCTGATTGACATTGCTCAGTCCATTTAAAAGTGACACCTTTATGCAATAAATGTTGGAAGGGATGACATTTGTCTGCCAATTGAGCTATAAACCGGTGGATTGACTGTAACTTTCCTTGTAGACTTCTTAGTTGACAGAGATTTGAAGGAGGAGGCATATCCATTATTGCTTTAACCTTTTCAGGGTCTACTTCGATGCCTCTGTGAGAAACAATGTACCCTAATAATTTTTCAGCTGTGACACCAAAGACATATTTCTTTGGGTTGAGTCTGAGCTTCTAGGTTTCCATTCGATCAAAGATTGGGCCAAGGATGGCTAGATGACTATCTCTTGTGACAAATTTGCATAATAGGTCATCAACATAGTCTTCCATCAAAGCATGCATAAAATCATGGAAAATTGTTGTCATAGCTCTTTGATATGTTGCGCCAGCATTTTTAAGACCAAAAGGCATCACATTCTAGCAGTAGGTACCCCAAGCACATGTGAATGTAGTCTTATGTTGATCTTCAGGAGCAATGCGAATTTGATTATATCCAAAAAAACCATCCATCAATGATAGCATCTCATATCCGGTAGTCATGTCAACTATGATGTCAATATTCGGTAGTGGAAAATTCATCTTTAGGGCATGCTTTATTAAGATCCCTAAAATCCATACAGATTCTGATGCCCCCAGTTACTTTGCTAACTGGTACCAAATTTGAAATCCAGTCTGCATAATCAATGGATCTGATAAAGCCCACATCTAATAATTTTTTTAGTTCTACCTTGACCAAGAGAGCCACCTGGGGATGCATCTTTCTGAGTTTCTGTTTGATGGGCTTGGCATCTGATTTTAATGGCAAGTGATGAAGGACTAATTCTGGATCAAGGCCGGGCATATCTGCATAGGACCATGCAAAACTGATCTTCTTCTCAAGAAAGAAATTGACAAAATCTATCTTTTCCTATTTTGATAGAGAAGTAGTGAAATGAATGACCTTAGGGTTGTCAGGTGTACCCAAATTTATCTCTTCGGTCATTTCCACAAGCAATGTTGATTTATCTTGACTTGACAAGGGTATGTCCAATCTTCCACCTTTGGGTGCCTCAGAGATGTTTTCACTCGCAGGTACGTCTTTTATTTTTACTTTTTCATGATCAGAGAGTGCCTTACGGTTTTCACTCAAAGACCTATTCTTTTGATTTTTTACTTTTTCTTTTTCATTTTTATGACTAGAAGATGGAGTTGACTCCCCAATATATGCTATAGAATCTAAATCAATAGCAAACCCTGCCTTATGATCACCTTGTGGTATGCCTTCCCGTAGTCCAAGGAATTCTGCAATTGCTTCGTCATTTTGAAAACAATCCAATTTGAGTGGTTCTTGTTGGTCCTGTCGGATAAGATGTGGATAAACAAGGGGCATGTCATCATCGATTTTAAGGAGAGAGAGGGCCGAGATGGTAAAGATGTAAACGTCTGTGTTGTCACTATCTGAACTGCTCGTATTTGATTCAGAGCTTGGGTTCCAGAATGATTCTATCCAAGCATTAGGACATGTCTTAGGTGGGCAAGTTATTTCATGTTTATCTTCCATGGGTAAATCATCAGGGTCAAGGAAAACATTTTCAAGGGCATAGGAGCTAGAAGAAAAGGAACTCCACTCCCATTTATTGGAATCAATTTCAGGTCAGGTATCCTCAGGTGTTGTTTCATCATTAGAGTCATGTCCCTTTCTACACGTGGTCACTTTGGTAGATGAGGGTCCAATTCGCAATGGTACAAAACCTAACCCTAAATTTGGAGGTCACATCTTGGGTATAATAGGTTCTAGTCTTCCTTTCTTGTCAGGGCCCAAGCCACTGCAGCCATCATATCCCTTTTTCTGTAGCATAGTAAACCCTTTGCCATACCGCTCCACTGGCAACTTGACAGGTTGTGTAAAGCCAATCTATTACATCATCATCCAAAGTTTCTTTGTTAAATTCACCCCATTTTGTAAATGTAGTGGGGGGCTGATATTGAATGACTATCTTAGGTTCCTTTTGCAACAAATGTGGTTTTCCATGTGATTTTGGAGATATTGGTAAATTCCCAATGAGGTATGTTTGAGCCATTGAATACTCTTCGCATCCTTGGTCCTGTATCTTCAATTTTCCTTTGACAACATCTAACAATTCATTAGGATCCACATAATTATGTGAGTGGGCCTCTCTATTGACTGGACTTGTTGCTTTGAGGAATCCTTTAGATTAGCACAAAATTGAAATGGATTACAATCTCCTGGAATTGTTATCTCAGTCCCATTGTAAGGATATTTTAAACACTGATGATAAGTAGATGGAACTGCTTTCATTGTGTGGATCCACGTACGACCAAGAATCATATTGTAAGGGAGATCAAGGTCTAAGACCTACAGGAAAGTGTTTTCTGTCACTAGACCGACTCTGGTAGGTAATGAAATTACCCCTTTAGATGGACGCTTAGCATCATCATATGCTTTGATTGTTATTCTTCTGGAAGAATCAATGTCATTTTCTGTATAACCAAGACCAATGACCACTCTCAAGGTATAGATGTTAAGACCTACTCTGCCATCTATCAAGACTCATCGGATCTTGCAATTATGGACAAAGACTTCAAGATGTAAAGGATCATTATGAGGGAGCTTATTAGGAGAAATATCATTATCAGAAAAGGTGAGGTGTTGGGAAATAGCTAGATGTCCAATTCAGGCTTGAAACTAGTCAATATCAATGTCTGTCAGGACAATGGACTCATTTAAAGCTTTATCTAGGACTGCGCAATGTATAGGGGACATTTTCAACAACTCAAGAATTGATATTTGTGCAGGTGTCTTCCCCAGATGATTTAGGAGATTATACTGACTCGTAGGAGTTGATTTGGGAGGAATTGCGGGAGCTCCTTTCAGGACTATTTTGGATTGATGAGTGGTGACTACGCAAGAAGGATCTTGTCCCTTTATTCTTATGGTGGAAACATACTCATTTGACGCTCAAAAACAATTGATGACATTGTTATACCTAGTATTTGCATAATTAAGATTTGCTGTTTGGGTAGAGTTTGAAGAAGATGCTTTACCCTTATCATGATCAAGCAAAGGAGTTTTAAAAATTGTATGATCAGTGTTAGAGGTCACGTTGGGCGGGTCTACCTCAATTACTCCTTGATCTAACAAGTTTTGAATCATATGTTTCAATTCAAAACACGATGCGGTTTTATGTCCTTTTGACCGATGGTATTCACAATATGCATTATCATTCCACCAATGCGGCTTTACCAATGGTTCTGCCTTGATATCTGGTAACTTGATAAACTTTGCTTGTATTAATTGTTTCATTACTGACTCAATAGGCTCTCCCAATGGCGTAAACTATTGAGGAGGCCCATCCCTTGATCGGAAAGTTTTTCGTTGCTAGTTTTGTTGCTGACCTTGTTGTCGATTACATTGTTGAGTATATTGTTGGTATTGCGGCTATTGAGTAACATTGCTTGTTGGTGTTTGATTTGTTCCATAGTCGACATATTAGGAGCACTCAATTTCTTTATTGTGAACGTGGGTTGATTTGCATTCACTGCTCTTGCGTCAACAACTCCATCATTAGTGACATTCTTGTTTTTGTACCAAAATCTATTTTTGTCCCCTGAATTGTTTGTGTTGTCATTGTCTTTGTTGAGCTTAATGATTCCCTTAGGTACAAGAGTAGTTTCAATGTTCATCCCTTTCTTAATGAGTTTCTCAATGGTACTGGGACTTTTCAATTTGAGTTCATACATCATTTCTGGGACCAAATTTTGAATAAATAAGTTCACTTGTTGTTCTTCAGGTATATCTAGGGAAGAACGACTATACAAGCTTCGCCATCATTGCAAGAAAGTCACTAATGGTTCACCTTGCTTTTTCTTGGTGTTTCATAAATCTGACATGGTCACTTCACTGTCAATGTTGAATGCGAAGTGGGATATAAACTTTTGAGCCAATTCCGACCAAGTCTTTATATTCCCTAGCAAATGCGAATACCAATCCATGGCTTGTCCTGTGAGACTTCGTGCGAATAAGTGCATTAAATATGTTTCCTCATAACTCACTTCAGTACATGCTGTGAAAAATACTCAAATATGGTCTTTTGGATTGCCATTCCCTTTATATTTCTCAAAATTAGGTGCCTCAAAATTCTTAGGGAAGGGAGGCATGTACAAGTTCTTGTCAAATGGATTAGGACATAAATCTTGATCTGTGTACAATTTCTTTGTTCCTTTGGTTTCCAATGCGTCGACTTGTCATTGCAACTTCTCAAGCTGTTGTGCAAATGTGTTAGGTATTGAAGATTTTGGAAGTTCATCATTCACTCTTGGGTGTACTCCTTGTCGATACATCCTGCTCTCCATTGGCTGCTGATGCTCAGAAATTGCTGTCTTTGGTGTCTCTGGCATATAAAGTTCTTGATACAACTCTTGTTGCTATGGTTGTGCCATGCCTTGACATTGACCCTGTTGCTGTGCTTCTTGTGGTGGAATCATGATTTGTAGCCTTGGTTGATATTGCAATTGAGGGTGTTGTTGATATTGCATAGACATCAATTGTGGTTGTGAAGTATGATAATTTGTTTGTCTTGGCACATGTTGTTGTTGATGTTGACGAATCAGAATTTGCAGACTTTGTGCCAATTGTTGTTGTCTTGATGTAAATCCCATCATTTGCAAAAAACTTTGTTTGGGAGGTTTTTGTTGTTTCTCTTTGAGATGGGGTACGACACTCACCTTTACTTGCTGTGTTGTTTGTCCAATCCACTGTGGTGGTTGCAAGTTTGAATTAACTTGTAATGGTGCAAAAGACACCGCAACATGTTGTTGAATGTGATATTGTTGTTGTTGTGCATTGCTTGTTTGCACATTCGATTGTGCCTTTTGTGTATTACTCAATTGTTGTAACATTTGTTGTTGGTGCAAACCACTATTTGTGGCTCTTTGTGTTGCCATTATCGAAGGATCTCTCACAATATTTTGCATAACAGGTACTTGAGTATTTGGCAAATATATTGAACTTAATGGGACATAGGAACTTTGTTGCATTGTGGAATTGTTTTGGACATTGGTAAGATCAGGCATTCCAGTCGTAAAGCTTTCTTGCATCTTAGATTTTGATCCACTTGTAATTATTCGAGGAATCATTTCTTGTTGAGGGACAGCTATCAATATTTGTGTGGCCCTCATTTGATCTTGTGTTTATTAAATAATAGATTTTTTATTGTTTCAAATGGTGACTTTTGAGGAATAGTCACTGTCAACATTTCTGAAGCACGTTTACTCATCAAGGTGTGTTGGTTTTCTTGTTGCTCATTTTCTTCATTTGGATATGGGGAGAAACTTAACAGCTCACCACCTTGTTGTTTTTGCACATTAATTTGTGCATTTGAGGAGGTCACATTACTCATCATATCAAGATATTTTTGTGGAAACATCTTAAAGACCTTATTCAAGAATTTATCCATCTTTTTTGTCAACTTCGGATCTTTAAGGAACATATCAACATTATCGGAAGCATTGGAATCTGATGAAGAATCTGGTAAAACATTTGGATTTATTTCTTGTTGATTGCCTTGATCTAAACCAAATCCTTGTGAAAGAGTTTGTTCCTCATGTAATGTTTGAATTTCATGTTGCAGGTTCAGTTGATTCCAGTCAAAAGGTGCATTTCCTCTTGGTGTTGGTGGAACACTCCCATACCCTGGTTTCATGGGTACAAACAATGGCTCATATAATGGAGGTGGTCCAAGTTGAACCATTCCATATGGTGGTAAGGATGTGTTTGACGAACCTTCAATTTGTAATGATTGACTAGGTTGAAACTATGAGTTTGATACATTGTCAATGGGTTGATATGTTGGTTCGCCCATCTTCTTAGATTTTGACTTTGTTTCAACAGGCATGTCACTATGCAAATGCAATATTTTTTGGGATTTTTTGATTTTAAAAGGATGATGTATGATATGCAACTAAATGTAACCTAAATAGATGAAAATGCAATCTATGGCAAGAATGCAACCTATGTTTTTGTTGTTTTTCAAGATTTAGACAAACTTTTTGAAATGCAAACCTAAAGACTCAACCTTAGGAAGTTGAAATGAAGCCAAGACCTTAAAGGACAAAGGACCAAATGAAAATAGGACAAATTGAAAATGTCTCACCTATATGCTTGGATACTAAGCTAGGTTTGACAAAAATGATATTAATGAGAGGACAAATTTTAGACAAGGTCAAGACTCCCTAACAACAACTTAGGGTATTATCCAAAGTTTTGATTTTCCAAGTTTGACAAATCAAATTTTTGAGATTAAATGCAGGAAGGCAATGATTATGACAATGAGTAAGGACATGGAAATTATCTAAGGATATGATATGACAAGATGAAGCCAAGACAAGATGACAATACAATAACAAGGATATGCGAAGACAAATGACTTGGAATATGCAAAATGCAACCTAGGCAAGACCTAATTTTAGCATGACAAGGATAATGTAGGAATGTCACCTAAATGGAAATCTAGCTTGGATATGACAATGAAATGCAAACTTAGGGAAAATGATCTTGGACCTAAGTGCAAAATGAGGATGCTTGCAATGAAAAGGACTAAAATGAAAGGAGATGACAATATGCCTTAGGACCTAAGTGGGACTATGCAAAACCTAGCCTAAAGTGACATGAAGTTTGAAATAAAGACATTCAATGTTTTGACAAGCCATGTTCAAATGTTGGATGAATACTTGGACAAATTTGGACTTTTGTTTGGATTTTGTTTTGAATTTGAAGGTTGTTGATTTTGAAAACCCAAGTTGATTATGAGCACTTTTTGAAAGTTTATTTTTTTGATTTAACCTTTGACAATCACGGAAGACAAAATGTTTGTTTGACTTTGACTCAAGACAATCAAGCACATTTATAGCAAATCCTATGGCTGGCAAGGGCAATATCTATTGAATCCTCTAATCAAAATACAACACTCAGCTGGATAGCTAGACGCTTGGTAGAACTGGCTCCCCCTTACAGTGCACTCACTTCTCAGGCATACCAAGCTTCGAGTTCAAGGGGCATCACTTCCCAAGAACTTGCTATCTCTAACTAAGGAGCACATGAGAGGTGTCTTCGGCATGCACGTATCACAATGCTTGAGCCAATAGATAGAAGGATTTTGGCCTCTAAAAACAAGAGATTCTAGTAAGGGCATCCGTCCAGGTGGGTATTGATCCGGTGAATAAATCGTCGCAATACCATTCCAGCACCTGTTGTCTACAACTTTCATTGCATCCATAGTTATTTAGAGTGGTTCGGAAGAGCTTTGCTTTAGCCCATCACCACTTTGGGTCGTTCCCTCTCACCAATGCCTGTGCGAAGTGCCAAGCAAATCGGGAGGCAGGCCCAATTCTAAGGGTTAAAACATGCAATCAAACTAAAAGCAATCAAAGCATGCATGGTGTTCATTAACCTTTAAGAAACTAAATGTGCAACTACTTTAAAAATCACATGCAAGATGTTTTAATAAAAGTCTTTGACCGCGTCCTGCATTAGATTTGTTAGTAATTTCATTTTTAGTCTTTGTCACACGTAACGCCAAGGTGCTGCATAGAGAATCAGTACCAAAGAAAAACCAGAATATAAGAACAGAATGAAAACAAAGTAATTTGCAAGTAAAAACACTAGTTTTACCTCTATTTCTGGCCTTACACAGGCGTAGAATGTCTCAACACATGCGTAGAATGCCTTGACACAGGTGCAGAATGCCTTGACATAGGCACAGATCTCTTTGACACAAGCGCAAATCTCTTTGACACAGGCGCAGGATGCCCTGACACAGACGCAAAATGATTTGACACAAGCGCATAAGTGTCCAGAAAGCTTTGAGTCACCCTATTTCTTGAGTTTTTCACCTGCAAATTAGCTCAAAAGCACTCAAAAACATGGTTAAGGGGTTAGTTCACGTCAGGTTCACTAGAAAATGTAGTTAGGAATTTGGAATTCATCAAAGCAAATAGATATTAAACTAGCTCAACCACAAAAACTAGATTGCAATGATAAGAAATCCTAAAAACATTCAATAGAGGTATGAAGACAAGATAATCAAACCAAATGCAAACCATTACAAACGCGAATATCTCCTCCATAATTCTCCATTGTCCTTCTTTCTCCTTCAAATTACTTTGTTTGTGGATCTCACCTACAAATGCAAAAGCATAGTATGAAAGCAAGATTGACAAGATGAAATGGCAGCGTAAGGATACTAGAAGCGTGATTGATCCTCCTCAATTGAAGAAAAATCATCCAATTTATAGACAAATTGGAGAGAGGACAAAATTAGCATGAAGAGATTTGAAAGGAAATTTCAAATCAAGAATGAAAAATATGACAAATTATGACAAAATTGACATGCAAGATTGATTGATTGACACAATTATGACAAAATTGACATTTTCTATGCAAGATTGATTGATTGACAAATTATGACAAATTATGACAAGATTAAAATGCCATTCCCATGACAAAAGGGAAGAGAGAAAATAGCCTCCATGATTGCAACAAATGGAAGCATAAACATAGGAGAGAATTAGGAAAATGAATTTAGAGGAAATATTAGAAAAGTTGAAGAAAATAGGAGAAATAGAAATTAGAAATTAGGAGAAATTAGTAAATTAGAAAAATCGAAGAAAAAGATGAAATAGAAATTAGGTGAATTAATTAATAGGTTTTCATCCATTAATTAATTCATGAAAAAGACCTAGGACTAAATAAATAGATTTATTTAACCCACCAAGAAGAAGAAAAGGATTAAATGATCAAATCATAAAACCCTAGAAATAAGAGGACAAGGAATTAGGTCAAGACAACAAGAAATTAATGTAGGTTCGATCATGATTCTGACTGACAAAGGACCAATGTTGATAAACGATTGAGATTGGTTGACAAATTGACCAAGATTGACAAAGAGATCAAATTGATAGGCACCAATTGATGAGGAACAATGACTAATTGATCCAAATTGACATGATTGAAAAGGACAATGATCGATGACAAATCAATTGCAAAATGACAAGATTGACAAGGATGAGGATCAATGACGAATTGATCGCAAGATGACAAGGTTGACAAGGATGAGGATTTATGACGAATCGATCGCAAAATGACAAGATTGACAAGGATGAGGATCGATGACGAATCAATCGCAAGATGACAAGATTGACAAGAGGACAAGGATCGACCAAAATCATGACTGGAGATTTTTATCGACAAGACCAAATTCAAAAGTGAGAAAAATGAGGAATGTAGAAGAAGGACTTGATGCTCGCAAATGATAAAGCCCAAGTGCGCAACATAGAAGAAATGTTAATGCAATGCAAAAACCCTAAAATAAGGCAATGCACAGATGTTAAAGTATGACTCCGCAAGCGTTGACCATTTTTAGACATCTACAGAATGTAATCACAAATGTTACATGAAATGGCATATAACATGACAAAACCCTAACACACACACATGCTTGCAAATGAATGTTGTAATATTGCTCCAATGGATGAATGAAGAAGACTTGAATGTTTGAATGCTTGATGATGAAGACCTTTTGCTTGAATTTCACTTATTATCCTTATCTTGGTCATGTATCACCTCCCTCAAATCAAGGAATTAAATATCCTTATATAAATGCCTCAAGGATTAATTTTCAATCATTGAAGGCCGACAAAGAGGAAATGCAAACCCTAAAGTTAGATCATGCATAGGGGACTAGGCAGACCCAACATAGGACCACCCTAAGAGGTGGGGACAGGGCCATCATGCCCCTGTCCTAAGGGGATATAGGCACCCTATCCTAGGGAGGAAAGGGGCATGGGCCCCTATCCTTCCCTATTTTGGGGGCTCAGACATGGTTTAGAGGCAAGAACGTGTCCTAAGCAAGGAGGGGTCCAAACAGAGAGGGGTCTTAGTTAGGAAGGAGGGTGTTGTTGCCAATGTGAGGACTTTGAATATGGTTAAAATTATAGGAGGCACAATTTTATGATACTACAATTCTGATATACCTCTAGGATGCACTCTGGTAACAATCTCAAAAGGTGTTCTTCTGGTACTCCTATTTACTGAATCATTGTAGGTAAACTCTACTTGTGCAAGGATCAAATCCCAACTTCTAGTCTTATCTCCAACTAAACATCTCAATAAATTTCCCAAGATCTGGTTAACTACTTCTGTCTATCCATCATTCTGTGGATGAAAAGTAGAACTCAACTTGAAATCTGTCTTCATCTTCTTCCAAAGTATCCTCCAAAAATAGCCAACAAACTTAGTGTCTTTGTCTGAAATTATTCTCTTAGGTAATTCATGCAATCTCACTACTTCCTTGAAAAAAAGATCTGCTACATGTAATGCATCTGATGTCTTCTTACAAGGTATGAAATGAGCCATCTTCGAGAATCTATCCACTACCACAAATATAAAATCATTCCCTCTCAGTGTTTTAGGCAATCCAAGTATGAAATGCATGCTTATATCCTCCCAAGCTCTTACCGGTACTTTCAAAGGTTTTTACAATCCCACATTCTGACTACTACCCTATGCAACTTGACAAACTCTACAACTTTTCATATATTTCTTAACACCCTTATGAATCTGGGGCAAAAAGTACTGCTCACTCACCAATGCTACTATTTTGTCAATACCAAAAGGTCCAACCAATCCTCTACTATTTTTCTCCTTTATCAGATTCTCCCTTATAGAAATCTTATATGCACAACTAAACTCCTCTAAATAACATCCCATCCTAAATGAATTAGTCCAACCACTTTCTTCTATCCACCATAACCGGTTGTCTACATGCTTTCCAAGGTTTTGCAAAATCCGGGTAATCATCATACAAAGTCTTCAATTCTTCAATTCTTCAAATTCTCATACTATCACTCTTATCTCTATCGGAAAATTCCTTCTCCTACTCAATGCATCAGTAACTTTTTTATATTTCCCACTTCTATGCTTCAACATAAAGGTGTAACTCTACAAAAACTCTTCCCATCTCATATGTCTCTAATTCAACTTACTTTGACTATTCAAATACTGCAAAGCTTGATGATCTATATACAACACAGACTCCTTAGGAAACATGTAATGTCTCCACTTGTTCAACAATTGAACCATGGCATAAAAATCCTGATCATTTACTGAATATCTCCTCAGGGCAACATCAATTTCTCACTGAAATAGGCTACTTCTCTCCCTTTCTGACTCAAGATTGATCTTATTTATGTTCCACTTGCACCACAACCCACTTGAAATACTTTATTGAAATCCGGTAAAGCTAACATAGACTTCTCAGTCACTTTCTGCTTCAACAATTTAAAACTTTTGTTTGCTCTGATGGTCCACTTGAGTTCCTTTTGATCTCCTCTCATGGTCTCAGTCATAGGGTTACAAATTGAACTAATTTTTTTGATGAACTTCTGGTAGAAACTAGCCAATCCATGAAATTATCTTACCTCTCCAATGCTTTCTGGTGTAGGCCAGTCAACAATTGATTTTACTTTCTTAGGGTCCATCTTCAAACCATCCTTAGATATCATAAACCCCAAATAGACTAACTCATCCTTCATGAAATTGCACTTCTTAATATTTATCAACAACTTTAATTCTCTCCACCTCTGCAAAACTTGTCTCAAATACAACAAATGCTCCTCTTTTGTCTTACTCAAAATCAAAATATCATCCAAATATACAATAAAAAAATTACCCAAGAATTTCTTCAATACCTCATTCATCAGCCTCATGAAAGTACTCAGTGCATTAGTTAATCCAAAATGCATCACCAACCATTCATACAATCCTTCATTTGTCTTGAATGTTGTCTTACACTCACCTCCTTCTTTGATCTTGATCTGATGATATCCACTCTTCAAATCTATCTTTGTAAAGTATTTTTCTCTTCTCAAATAGTCCATTATGTCATCCGTCCTAGGCAAAGGAAACCGGTATTTCACTGTGATCTTATCTATTTATCTAGAATCAATACACATTCTCCACTCTCCATTCTTCTTAGGTTCTAATACTGCTGGTAATGCGCAAGGGCTTAGACTTTCCCTGATCAAACCTTTCTTCAACAACTCCTGCACTTGTCTATTCAGTTCTTCATTCTTTGCCGGTGTCATCCGACGTGTAGCTTTGTTAGGCAAACTAACTCTAGGGACTAGATCCATACAATGACTGATACTTCTCACAGGTGGAAATCCATCAGGTACATTATCTGAAATGATGTCTTCATATTTTGTCAGCAAATCTTTTATCACTTCTGGTTGTTCCTCTTCATGCTCGAAATTCTCATTCTTCTTAGGAATTAAGGCAAAACACACATTCTTATGTCTCAATCCATGTAGGAATTTCCTTCTATCAACCAAACATATTCTAGCATTCATACAAATTTCACTCTTTAAAGGTTCCTTAAAGGGAAACAACGTTTGCTTCATTCGATTGGCTACAATGGTGTATGTATTCTTCCTCCCATCATGTACTGCTTGTCTATCAAACTGCCAAGGTCTACCCAACAAAATATGACAAATATCCATAGGCATAGTATCACACAAGACTTCATCATGATAATTCCCAATTTTCAATTTCACCAAAAATTTCTCACTTACTAACAACTTATGTTCATCCTAAATCCATGCTATCTGATAAGGCTCAGGGTGTTTCAATCTCTTCAAATTCAACTTATTCACCATCTCTTCTGAAATAATATTATCTAAACTACCACTATCAATAACAACTTTACAACACTTACTGGATACCTTACATCTGGTATTGAACAAATTCTTCCTCTACAAGGGCTCTTCATCTCTCTTGGTATGAAACAAAGCTCTCCTCATCATCAACAGTTCTCCATCTTTCGGTTTATTATCTGATCTGGTGGGGTTTTCTTCCACCATTGCTACTCTTCTGGAATTCTCTATCTTCTTACACTCAAAAGCATGATGTCCTTCTCCTCCACACTTATAACAAGTTCCTCTAAATGTTCTCTTGTGTGGTCTTCCAAAATTCTCATTCTGGAAGCGATCTGATTCTCTCCTTCACTAGAAATTTCTATCATCTTTCCAGTATGAATTACCTTCTTTGCTTACTTCCTTGTCCTTGTTTTGATCTATACAGGTTCCTCTACCTCTAGTATATCATTTTCCTCCTTTAAATATCCCTCTAGTAAACCTTTCACCTCTGCCTCTCTGCCTCTGCTCATGTCTTTTGTTTAGCTTCTCTTCTACCTTTAGGGCATACTGGTAAGCCTCTTCAACACTCTCTAATTTGATCAAACTGAGTTCATCTTGTATAGACACCTACAATCCATTGAAATATCTTGCAACTTGTTCAACTTCATCATCAACATGTTTGGATATGCTATTCAACTTGTAAAATGCTTCGGTGTACTCCTTCACACTAGATTCCTTCTATCTCAAATTCTGCAACTTCCAGAAAAGAGTCAATTGATAATCAACTAGCATAAATTTTGATTTCAACTTAGCAATCATCCAATCCCATGTCTTAATCTTCTCATTACCTCTTCTCTATCTATCAACTTGCAAATACTCCCACCAAAGAGATGCATGACCTTTCAACCAAGTACAAGCATATTTCACCTTCCTTTCTTCTACAGTGTTTTCAAAATAAAAATACTTCTCCATCTCCAAGATCCAATCCATCAATTCATCCAAATACAACTTTCCATCATATTCTGGTGGGGTAAAATGAGGTTTAGTATTCTCCCTAATCAAAATACTTCTCCATCTCTGAGATCCAATCCATCAATTCATCTGAATCCAACTTTCCTCATGCGGATGAACTGCCGGTGGGTTTACTTTTGTTGGGGCTTCTTCTCCTTCATCTTCTCCTTCATCTTCACTTACATCTTCAATGTGTTGGCCTCTTCTCTAGGTTGTCTCTATGGCTTCCAACTAGGCTACCATCCCTTGCAACATTTTCATCACAGTAGGGTCAGTATTCCCATGCACTCCATCATTCCTATTTCCTCTTCATGCCATTGTTTATGCCGATCCTCTACACCTACAAGTCAGATCCATAATCCACCACCCTACAATAAAATCTTAGGACACTCAACCTCTAGAATGAAAACTCGCTCTGATACCACTTGAAGCAGTCACCGATTAGGAGGGACCTCAAAGAGATCAATCCAAACTAGTTAGTAAGAGTAAACACAATGAAAACACAAATATATGATGGAAGCAATGTAGAACAAATTGTATTATAACATGAAAACTGATTACAATCAACTGGTAACAATCGGGTTACAGAAACCAGCTCATAGGCTTGCTAAAACATGCTCAAAGTATAGAATAGGTCACAACCGAGACCTCAAAACTATAGATCTATCTTCTTTGTTCTATCTTCAACCTTTGATACATTCTAATGCTTAATTAAATTGATTTATATGATCCAAGGGGGTCTGGTTAGCCCAAAAAGGGATCAAAATCCGAAGAACAAGACCTAACATGTAAAACCAACAAGGTCATCCTTTTCCAGAAGATTCCTCCAAAAAATCCAAAGGATAAAGTGTAGATCATGGGAAACGGTCATCCACATGCCAAGGAACATCAAAATCAATGCCCATGGATCCGCAAGATTTGGAAGGGGTTCTGGTAGATCACTGGTAACAAGAAATTGTCAACTAGTAACAAGAAACTATCAAGGAAACCTATAGTGATAACTTGCCAAAAAATGATCCAAATGCGATGTGGTCTGGAAATATGAAATATGATCAAGTCTTCAAGTAGAATCCATCTCAACATGATCTGGTGAGCTAAAACTAGGACACATAGAAAGAAATGCTGAAAATGCAAACAAAAAGAAAAACAAAAAAAAATGTTTGTTTTTGGTTGATGCAAGGTTGCTATGAACTAGGGATGCTCCTGCATCAGATCTGCCTAGCTAAGAACTCAACATTTCATGCTCGTACAAAGTACATTGATGTTCAATATAATTTTCTCAGAGGTATGGTTTAAGATGGCAGGGTGAAGCTAGTTAAGGTAGAAACTTTGATGAATGCTGTAGATTCTTTAACTAAGGTTGTGAGCATAGAGAAGTTGAGATGGTTTTTGGAGTCTATGGGCCTTATGGCCCCTAGCAATTGATTCATTGTGTTGATACTCCCCTTTCTCTTGCAAGGTATTTGACAAGTGGGAGATTTATTGGGAAAATAGTGTCTCAACCTTGCATTTACATGAGGTTACTATTTATAGTAAGTTTTCATTTCAGCACAAAATGGTGCGAAATTCTCCCCAAAGCTTCTAATTGGCTAGATAAGCATTTTGGTAAAGTTTCATCACAAGATCACAACTAGTTTTGAAGATATCAAAGTTTTCAATTTAAAGGGGTCTAATGAAAGGTTTAAACTTAATTTTTAGGACCTTAGAGGCCCCAAAATGCCTTGAAAAGTGGACATAAATGGTGTATTAATTTATAAGGTGATAGAGCACTTTGCGAGCTTTTCGATGCTTCAAACGGTTTGTCAACCAGACACATGGTTCACAAGTTATGGCCTCTGAAAGTTTGTACTCCTAAAATAAGAAATATAATTTGTATCAGACACATAAATGAGCTGTAAAATGGAGGGGCACATGTTGGTGTGTGTTTTAACACGTCATAGGGAATCTATATTGGAGATAAGGTCAGCTATAATTTACTGGGTGGTTTCAGCCCATGGTTGTGTGTAAGAGTCTTATGGCTATTGAGTTACCTCTGAATCTATTATTAGTGGTACTTCCGTGAAGAGCTTTCTCTGCAAGTATATTGTAATCTGTCTTGATTGTTGAATAATATATTGGGTGACTTTTGGAGTGTGGGGTTTTTCTCCCGAAAGGATTTTCCCCATGTAAATCACCGTGTTATCATTTGAATGTAGTTATGTCTATTTCTGTTTTCCGTAACCATTGTGATGATTTGTAAATTTTTTTGCATTACCCTCCTCTCAAGGTTTGTGTAGGAATTTGTTCCACTACTTAACTTCCTTACACTTTGCTAGTGGCTTGGTTGGTTGGAATGACCTCTATCCATTTAGTGAAGTAATCAATAGAAACCAAAATGGATTTATAACCTTCACTTGATTTATTGGTTATTTTTCCTATAAAATCAATCCCCCATTGATGGAAAGGGGCTTTTACCTATTGGGGTCTTAGGGGTAGTGCACCTTCATACTTCAACTCGACATGCTTCACATTTCCTTGCATAGCTATGAGAATTAGAAAAAAATGATGGACAATAATGTCCTACTCTAATAATCTTGTCAGCAATGGTTTTTGTTGTGAAGTGACCTCCACAGACCCCTTCATGCATTTCTCTCAATACCATTTGAGCTTGGTGCTCATCCAAATATGAAAGCAATACTCCATCCTTGTCCTTCCAAAACAAATCCCCATTAATGAATACATAATTTTAGGCTTGGAGCTTCAATGTTCTCTTCTAATTACTAGTTAGGTTCTCTGGACATTTCATGTACTTTAAGAAATGTAACACATTAGTACACCATGGTGTCATCTCAAGACTACAAAAATTGTAATCATTTAAGCTAATACTATTCACATGTGCATTTTTCCAAATTTGTCTTAGCCATTAGCCTTGCAAGGACTTGTCCTCTAACCAAATTTGTAATATGAATATCTATATTGAACTCTTGAACCTTGTTGATCCACTTGCATCACCTTCTAGATACTTCTAATTGAACAAAGATGTCCTTGACTGCAACAACTGAAACACATGCAATAACTTTAGCACCTACAAGACATGGCCTAAATGTCTTTACATCTTTCACTAATGCATATGCTTTCTTCTTTGTAATATCATACTTAAGCTTAAAATCTTGGAGGAATTTTCTAAAAAATGCAATAGGTTACTCATATCCCTCATCATTCTTTTGTGACATAACACCTACAATGGTATGAAAGGATGCAAATGAAAAGATAAAAAAAGGCTTACTTAAATTAGGGGACTTTATTACAGGTTCCTCTTTGATATTTCTTTTGATGGCAATAAATGCACCTATTACTTCAACAATCCAATCTAGCTTTGCCCCTTTCTTCAACATCTTGGAGATAAGCTTGACTATTTTTGTAAAATTGGAGATGAATCTCCTAATTAATTTGTCCAAAGAATGACTATATAGTCTTGATAGTCTTTGGAATGGGTATTTTTCCAATAGATGTTATTCTCTATGGATTAATTCTTACACCTTCTTTTGAAATGATATGAACTACCAACTTATCTTTAGTCATAACAAAATTACATTTTTTAGGATTCAATGAAATCCTATATTCCAAATCCTTGGCAAAGACTTTCTCTAAATGTAGACAATGATCTTTAGCCTTATTAAAAAAACTAGTTAAATCATCTTGATAGACCACCATTATTATATTAATCAAGCCTAAAAATGAAACATCCATTACTCTCTAAAATGTTGCTCCAACATTAGTGAGACCAAATGGCATCTCAAATATACATAAGTACCCTAACGAGTTGTAAACATTGTTTTGTATCCTTGACATTTTCTTGATTATATCCTAAAAACCCATCCATCATTGACAAAAACTCACAACCTGTAACCTTCTAAAACATGACTTCCATATTGATAATAGATAGTTGTCCTTAAATGAAGAAAAGTTTAAGTTTTTTAAATCCATACATAGTTTGATATCCCCATTTTTATTTCTTATTAGCACTAGATTGGGGACCCAAGAAGAATGCCTTATAGGTTTGATTATACTTGCATCTCTAAGTTTCATCAATTCTTCTTGCATCTTGGGTTCCAATGTTGGATTTATTGGTCTTTTCTTTTGTCTAAAAGGCTTAGCATTCAGTTTTAAGGGAATCTCATGCTGTGAGAGATCTTCTCTGTATGCCTTTAAATCATCATAAGACCAAGAAAAAACATGTTTATACTTCCTTAACAATGCAATAAGAATTTTTCTAATTTTAGGACTAATCTTATTTCCAATATAGACCTTCTTTGGGGATGATTCACTCCTCAGATTCACTTCATCAAGGTCTTCCTTATTCACTAGTGCAGGTTTCATGGCATATCTATCATTCTCATAAAATACTCTCTCCAATGCAACTAGACATTTTGGGTTCTTATTAGTCTTGCGTTGAACCACTTCATTCCCAAACATAGTATCGTTACTATATTTGACGTCAACAAAATCATTGATTTCTATCTCTTGAGTTTCATATAGGTCAATGCATTGAAGAAACCTCAATAAATCCTCATTATCATTAAAAACCTACTAGTTGCAAATATTATTAGGGATTGAAGGTCTTGTCTTAACTTCGATCTTTGAGATCACTGCCAAAGTAATGTCGTTACTCTTCAAAGCAATGTTAGATAAGAAATCTATTATAATATTTTTTGATCTCCCTATCCAGTCTATATAAAAAGCATCAAAACATTGTACAATATCCCATACAACAAATTTATATTTTTTCAATCTCTTATTCTTTGAAGAGACTTATACCTAACTTGTGAAACAATTAGCTCATAATCTCCAAAAATAACCAACAACTTAATTCCATGTTTCATAGCTAGATTGAGGCCAATCAGAAATGCCTCATATTCAATAACATTGTTTGTGCATTCAAAAGACATGAGAAAAGAATAATTACAAGTCTTCTCACTAGGTGCAATAAATATCACACCAGCCCTAGATCCAACCTTAGAATAGGTACCATAAAAACACATTTGCCAGAATCCCTCTTGAAAATTCTACTCCTCATGGGTGATTGTATCTCTATTTTGTAAGAGAGGTTGTGAAGGCTCGATCCTGAAGCTTCCAATGTCAATGTCACAAAAATAGACCATCTCATCAAGGTTCACATGTTCATTTATTTATGATTATCTAGGTTCCCTATGTAATCTAACCTCTTTTCCATTCATAGGGATGGTTTCATAAGAAAGATCTAATTGGACATTTTCTCCTACTGTTGTTGTCCATTGTCTTGATAATAACATTCCACATGGAGGAGGGACATGCCAATAACAATAATATAAACTTTATATACATCCTCTGGGAAAGATGCTAACTTTAGTTCTACATCTTTCATAATTGCAATAACTAGGAAAGACCTATTGTCTATAGCATAACATTTCCCATATGCATTGTCAACCCACAGTCCTAATTCCCTCGCAACTCTCATTGACATGATATTAATTTCTGCCCTAGAATAAATCATGTCATTATTTACCAACTTGTTGTTTATCAATAGAGTAATGTAGAACGGGTCGATTTGAGAAGGACATTTGGTCAAATTTGTTCCTATATAAACTTCTAGAGTTTGCATAATTTCTTTTCCTACATCATTTATTTGTTTTTTTGCCTTTTCATATGTATTGAAACTTTTCTAATTTCATAAAGTTGAATTTCAAACACTTGAAATTAATGACAAGACACTACTCTTATATTCTTGTATTTTCATCATTTCTACTAAAGGCTTTGATACTTTAATTTGAGACAAATTCTAGACCATGTCAAGTGATGATGCTTGAGGTACAAATGGGGGATTTATTTTACTTACCTCAACTTTGGAGTATTTTTTATTTCTCAATAGAGACTAGAAAGTTGGGGGCACTATTTACAGGAGCTTCCACCTAGGCTGCCTTGCCTTTCTTTTGCATGTCTTTTGGGACATATTGTTGAGCCTTTTAAAACTTTGGCATCTTTCCCTTATCATCAATATTTTGGACTGCTAAAATCTTATTAGTAGTCTATTTTTCTTTCACAAATAAACTACGACCTTTTCCCTAGTTTGCATTCACAATCCTATTTATGAGATTGTAGTTAGTCCTTGCTTGAGCAATTGTTACAACTGTGAGAGCCTTGATCTCTTCTTTTGAAGGTCTTCTTAATTGAAAATTTCTTAGCTCAGAATTAGTAGTATTGATGATTGAGCATCTCCTTTCATTATCCTCATCATTTGAGAATATTTCTTGGTGGTAACCTTGGCCATAGTGTCTTTTGTTTCCCACATAATACTTTGTACCATCTTCCTTCGATGAAGCTATTCACTTTCTACAACATAAGGTTTTACCAAAACCATATTTATTGTAAGACCCTCTTCTAAATGTCCATCCTCATAGTCTTTGTTGCCATTCATTTGTCATTGATGTCAATATACAAAGATGCATAGCTGATTTAGGTTCAAGATGGAAGGGGAGAAGTGTTGGTTTAGGCATTGACATTAATGCTATTGATGAGAGATTTTATTTCAACAAGATGCCTTGATTTCCTTGGAGATCAATCAAGTCTTGTTGATAAAGCTTCTGAAAATGTGTTGGCACCTAACGTGTTTATCACCACATTCATAGATAGAGAATAAAAGGTGGTCGCTATTTTGTGGGTCAACATGTTTGCATTGACCAAAGATAGCTAGCAAAAGAATTGATCCTTTAAATTTTTTACAAATTGGTACTATCAGAGCATCGAGCTATCACGCTCTTTAAGAACCTTGGAATAATCAAATGTGTGTACTGAAAGATCTCTAGAGTGCAATCAACCTATATGAGACTAGTGGGGCCCATTGACACAACACTATTGGGGATCGAGAATCGGGTAGAATGAGACTTGATGACAGTGAGGACTAAATGAGCGACACTTCCATCAAATGGTGATAGAACGATAAATAAAAAGATGAAGTCAATGGGGTCCCTCACTATCCCACAACGAGTAAAGTTAAAATTCAATTATCTCACGGGGTAACATGAATATGAAGGAATAGGTGGCCCTCGCTGTCATGTGCAGAGGTAAACTTAAGAAAGATGACCTCATGGGGTAACAACAAGGAAGAAGATCAAGGCTCCCCGCTATCTTGCAATGAAAAATAATGGAGAGAAGGTGTCTTGTGGGGTAAAAAGAACAAGAGAAAAGCAATGCTCCCTACTATCTGACAACAAAAAGTTTTGAAGAAAGATGACCCAGTGGGGTAATATCTACATTGACACAACTAGGTATCCTACTAGCCCGTGACAAGGGAGAAAGAAGTTTAAAAACCTCATAGGGAAGAGAGGTAACATCCAAAGTGGAAAAATTGATGCCTCCACCATCCCATAGTGAGGAAGAATAAAGTAATTTGGTTGCATAGGGTAATAAGGCAAAGAGAAGGATGATGCACCCTGCCATCCTACAACCCAAAAGACATGAAAAATGAGCTCATGAGGTAATTAAGAGGAAGAAGGTGTGTAGTCCCCCATTCCATAGGAGATGATTGAGCAGTTGAGAACACGATGGGTATTCTTGTTGGAGATTGGTGGAAGTATGTTGCAAATATGCGCTTGAGAGATATTTGAGAGATGTGTTGTCATTGATATCAACATATTTATCTATCTGAGATAGTGATACAGTAAAGTTCAGTGAGTTAGTTTGTTTAGCATGATGAAGATCAAAGTTTGTGAATTAAAGGGTTTGTAGAAGATTGTATGTAGTTGATTTAATTTAATTTTCAGAGGTCCGTATGAAGATTTGAGTAAGTTATGGATATCTGTGTTGTGACTGGTTTATTAGTTATTCAGTGGTGACAAAGTGTCAGTATTTTGATCTGCATTGCTCTGCATTGTAATATCTTGATCTACAGATTTGAAGTAATGTTTGGGATGTTTATGTGTATCCTCAATTCAAGTGGTTCATGGTTTGGAGCTCCGCAAGTTATTTTTCAAGGTTGATAGTCATTGCAGTTAGTGTTCTTGAAGTTTGGTACGATGATGCTGGTGATTCTAGTAATTTGTGTTGGTGCAGATGTTGCGATGGCAATTCATGATGCTTGTGGATGTTTCTAGATCATGTGCCTTTTGTGTTGGTGGTCCGCATTGATTGTTGACCTCATAAATGATGATTTTCTCCGATGGATTAGTGTTCTTCATGTTTTTGGTTGACTGAATGCTTGTAGCGTGTTGCGGATGATCGAAGCGTAACTCCTGGAAGTGTTTCATGTTTGAGGTGATGATTTGGGTCCATGCTATATCTTAGTCAACATTGCTTTGGTTCACATATGATAATTTGTATTTGATCAACAACTATATCATTGTAATTATTTTATGAGTGTTGAGCCGGCCTTGTTGATTTCTTCAAGGTTGATAACATGTATAAATAAATGTACGGTTATGATGTGTTTTTGATTTATGCTTTGATGTTTAATTATTAGATCTAAGAATAAGTTTAACTAGTGTGAGTTTTTGTGACAACTGATTCACCCCCTTCTTAGTTGTCTGCCTTATTTCCATCAATTCTACCAATTGTCAACATAGAAGTGGTCCACGTAGACGTTTGACCAAGTTTGAATCAACGACATAAAAGGAGATATGGAGAACATGGCATGTACGAGACAAATCAGATATTGTTGTCAAGATATGGTTGGTGAGAAAAGGACAACTAGGAGTTTGATTTTTGAGAATGAGTGTTGCATGCAAAGGTCATGCCAGAACGCAAAGTTAGCTGGATCAAAATAAAAAGACAAAATATAATGCAAAAGGCAAAAAATTAGGAAGCAAAAAACAAGACAGTTTGTCTGAAGTGTTTTTTGAATTTCCTTTTTGGAGGGAAAACTCTAGGAAGTAAAAGCATTGCGATCAATTTGAATTTGAGATTGAGTAATTATTGAGAGTTGATTGTGGGTTGTTGAAGGTAAACATAAGTGTATTATTGTAGGCGAAAGAGAAGGAGAAAGAGAGTATAGGAAATATAGTGTGTATTTCACACTGAGTGGGACAGAGAAAGAAGACTGTAGAAAGAAGAGATTAAAAAGTTGTGTGCATAGATAAGTAAAGAGAAGAAGGTAGAGAGAAAATATATATAGCAGAGACTAGAGGGCAGAGGTTAAATACTGTGAACAAAAAAGAGAAGAATCATTATTAGGTGTGGAAAACACGATGTGTTACAAAACATCATTCGTAACAAGGTACCCAACTTGTATCGGTAATTTTTCATTATTGTAATAATTTGAGTGGGTGCTCAGATCAGGGGTTAGTGCTCCTTTGGGTTGAGGCCCATAAACTTTATAATCAGACTATTCCCATTATGAGGCTACATTAGAGTAGTAGACTCTATTAACATTTCTCACTGAGGTTTTTCCCATCTTGAGTTTTCCTTGTATATCTTGTGTTATGGGCTTGTCTTCTACATGTGTGTGCTGAATAGTTTAATACCTTTCTCATAGTTTCTTGTTATTTGTTATTAGAGGTTTAATCTTTTAGGAAGTTCAATTTTTTGTTTACCATTGATTCATCCCCCTCTTAGTGGTCCTTTTGTGTTCCTTCAATTGGTATCAGAGCCTAGGTTCCCATTTTAGATAAGCTTTCTCTAGCTTAGGTAGATTCTAGTTTGTGAACACAATGGCTAGGGATGAATCCTCCTCTAAAGCTCTAATGTTTGATGGCACCAACTATGCTTTCTAGAGTAGAAGAATGAAAACATATTTATCATCCCTAGGATATGATGTTTGGATGTCTGTTAAGAATGGGTATACTATCCCTGCCACTCCTCCTACTGATCCTGATGCAAAAAGAGAATATGATCATAATTCTAATGCCAAGCATGCTATCCTTAGTGGATTGTCAAACATAGAGTTTATTAAGGTTATGCATTATAGAACTGTAAAAGAAACATGAGACAAGCTATAGAGAATCTATGAAGGAGATGTGAAAGTAAAGGAGGCTAAATTGTAGCATCTTTGAGTTCAATTTGAAGGTCTGAAGATGAAAGGGGAAGAAAATATTGTTGACTATCTACAAAGGATGAATGTGATAGTAAATGCAGTAAGAGGTCTTGGAGAAGATGTTCTAGATGAAGCTATAGTTAATAAAGTGTTGAGGTCTTTGACAACAAAGTATGGTACTAAGGTCTCTGCTATTGAGGAAGATAAAGACCTAAAAAATTTCTCCATTGATGAACTCTTTGGTTCATTATCTGCACATGAAATGAGAACTATAAGTAGTAAACCAATAAAGAAAGTATTGGCAATAACAAGGAAAACTGATTAGGGGGGGGGGGTGAATCAGTTTTCACCAGATTAAATCAATTAAGTACAGATTAAATCAATTAAGTACAATCTCAGATCTAATCAACTGTAGCAAAAAGAAATACAACAATAATAATAGTAACACACATAACACCAATATTTTTGATGTGGAAAAACTAGTTAAGGGAAAAACCATGGTGGGAACCTACCCACAATAAAATGTACTTTGTAGTAGTATGTGTAAATATTACAATGGGGAATGCACATGCATTCAAACACACTACCTAGAGCTCACTACTAAAATTACAATGACCCAGAAGGTTCCAACCCTTAGGGAAGGTTCAGTACCTTACAAAAATATTCAGACTACAATTCGAAAAGAATGAACTACAAAAATAGCATTTGCTAATGCCTGATGACAGTTTTGGTTAAGCTCAAATGTCTGACTTCCATCAATTTTCTGCTCAACACACCATATCGAAAGATAAATTCACTTGATTGCACATACACCACTCTTTGATAATGCATACTCAATAACCATACCTCACCGAAGCACAAATAAACACCTATTAATACAAATCATCAACCTTGACTACAAGGTCAGCCAAACCCATAACACCTAATTACAAAATTACATCATATGATACAAAAATCAACCATCAAACCAATACAATGCCATAGGAATAATAACATGGACCTAAATCAATTCCTCAAATATGCACCACCACCAAAATCTTGCCAAGATCAACGACAACACGTTACACCACCAAAAAACCACATAACATGAAGAATGTCACCGGACCAACAAGATTATTAAGAAATCTCACAATAATCAATATGGACCATCAAAATAAATAGGAGATGATTAGGAAACACCAACAAGAATGTTAGAATCATCCACAATAGCTCCACAAACACCACTCATTCAAATCTTCATCGATCGACACATTAACACTCAAGAATACTCAATAACAACAACCCAAATAAGAAAGCTTCTGGAGCACCAAATCACAAACCATTTGAAAGGAAGATACACACAAGCATCCCAAACACTCTCCCAAATATGCAACAAAATATATGATCATACCAGAGCATAATGAATCAAACATTGCAACACTACAACACTAAAAACTAGTCTCCATATTAGAATCCACAAGACAATCAAATCATCCGATAGCGTCATGAAATCAACAAAGAATGAGGTATCTCCAGTTGATTTAGCATCCCAAATAGATAAACCAATCAAATCAAGTCTCTGCAATCACCAGATCACCAAAACAATTCTTTGTAACACCAAATCATAGAAATATGTTAACATCAATGACAACAACATATCCTAGTAGTAGCAATATCTAATAGAAAGAAGCCACCTTCACCTCTGAGAAAAAAGGGAAAGAAACAACAAATTGTTGGATGATGAAGAATTAGATGATGTTGAAGCCAACTTTGTAAGAAAATTAAAGAAAGGATCAAGTAAGTATGGAGGAAAGCTTCCCTTCAAATATTTTGATTGTGGTAAAATAGGGAATTTTGTTGCTAAGTGTCCTTATAAGAAGAAGGAAGATAATTATGAGGGTAATGTTAAGGATATAGGTAAAACGTTTTATAATCCTAGGAGAAGGTGTTGGCAATTGATACTCATCTGGTGGATTCTGATTCTTGATTATTGGTTTAGGGTTGTCATTAATGATAGCTCTTCATGAGATTCCCATCTGATAATCATGGATCTTGATTTCTAGAAGAGGATGTCAACTAGTAGCCAATTAAAAAGTATTTCTGGTTGGATAGAGAAGTTTTGGTCCAGAAGCTTTCCAGTGATTGTAGTGTTATGAATCATGTATGGGATGATTGGGATGACGTAAGGACAACATTTTATCATCATTTTGTTGATCCACATTTATCTTTTGTGATTCGATCAAGCCATCATATGACTACACATTACATTAGCAGGCCGACTTGATAAATGATCTATTTTGTGATCACAGATATATAAGTTTAGTGTGGAAGATCTTTTTGGTGAATGGTATGATTGTATATGAGCAAGTGGTGATCGAGAATATTTTGTAGTGTATTTTCACATGCGCATTCTTGATCTGGTTACTGAATAAGATAGAGAATAGGGTAGAACAAAGCAGAACAATAGAGGTGATACAGTCAGTGTATTTAACACTTAACCGAAACTCATCTAGGCATTGTAGATGCTATTTTGGAGTTTATTTGCTGTAATTCATCATTATAATTAATCAATAAGGCAGTGATCCTTCCGGGGTTGTTGCCCTTATTGTATTTGAGTTGTAAGCTCTAGGCCGTGTGCTTGAATGCAAGTGCATTCCCCATATTGTAATACTATTTTGCTACTGGCCATAGTGGAATAATATTGTGGGTTCAAATCCCACTGTGGTTTTTCCCATTTGGGTTTCCACGTAAAAATCCCAACATTATGATTTTGTGGTTGGTTTCTTTATGTTTATGTATTTCAGTTTCATGTGTATGCTTCTGGTGGTTCAAAGTTAAGTCATAAAATTTCATAAGCGGTAGATCATTGATTCACCCCCCTCTTAGTGATCCCTGATTCCAAAAATTGGTATCAGATTCTATTTCCTCTGAGGAATCCTAATCTCTTGAGGAAGGTCCGGGAGATTGAATCAATGGATTCTGATTTACAGAGATAGCTTTGTGTGGCTTTTGAAGATCTTGATGCCGCAAGAAATGAGATAAACTCTTTGAAGAGGAATCTAAATGCAGCTAAAGATTTCATTAATGACTTGAAATGTCAAGTGAACACTTAAAGAGACAAGAGGAAGGAATTGATGGATAAGTTGAAGGAGAAAGAAGATCAAATCATGAAAAATCAGGGTAAAGTTGATGAAGTTGACAAGCTTGAGAAAGAGAATGATGCATTGAAGAATGAGATGCAATCCATTATGATAAAACTGACTAAGAAGATTTAGGATCGGAAGAAGAATGAAGATAATTTGACACAACCATTGAAGGAAAGAGAAGATGAATGTTTCAGACTTACCCATGTTAATGATCACTTGAAGCTAGAGCTGACACAATAAAGGAACAATGGTCAAGAAATTGAAAGACAGATTGTTGCCCTAAGAGATGAAATTTCTACTGCAAATGAATACAAAGACAAATTAAATTCTATCTCAACAAGACTTGATGAGATGCTAGAAGGTTAGAGACATGGAAAGGACATGTGAGTACTTGGATTTGAGAAAGGAGAATCCTCCAAATCTGGACAAGGCAATGCAAAACCTAATCAGAAGAAGAGAAAGAATCCTTCGATAAGACAACCTAATGCTCATAAATTCAATGGTAGATTCTTTAATTTCAATAAAATTAGTCACATAGCGAATCAATGCAGAAGTAGGATGAATAATGGAATGAATAATATGAACAACGGTCTTACCTTTACCAGTTAGTGTTTCATATGAAATAATTTTGGTCACAAGTCAAATATGTGCAGAGTAGTAATGAATAAATTTCAAAACAAGAGATGCTATGCTTATGGAATGTTAGGACATATCTCTAACCAGTGCAAGATGAGACCAAATAAAATGAACTTTAGACCAATGCAAAATGTTGTTTGTTGTGCATGCAATAAGACTGGTCATGTTGCAAAATACTGTAGAAGCAAAAATAGTGTTATGGTAGACAAGAACAAATTAGATGAGAAGGGGAAGGCAAAGGTAGAAGAGATTAGAGACAAGCATGAAAAGATGTGGGTCAAAAAAGATGAATCCAAAGAAGACAATGGATTTGTACCCGAATCCGATGCAAGATCTTCATCCGGTAATTAGGGATTTATGCCGTAGGGGGAAATTTTCATGCAGATTCTTAGAACTCCCTCTTTGGTGATCTACAATCGATTCTGGAAGGTTGCAGAAGGCTTAAATTATACATGCAGATGCTATCCAAAAGTTTTAGTGAAGATTTGATTCTCTTGTAAGCGACTCCATGAAAATCAAGGTAACCAATTGCAACATTTATTACAATGCAAAATTAGGTTTTCGAAGGTTAAAAGGGCATTTCAAAGGTTTATTCATCATAATGTGATCAAGAGAATATTGCATAGAAGGAAAGAAAAGTGATTTGGCGATCTAAACAATGATTTTAGCGATTCTAAAGAGAATTCTAGTGTCTGGTTATGAATTAAGGTATTCATCTATTTCAAACTATCAATTTTTGCGAACCCTAAGTTTTCAATGGCTTCAATTTTTGGAATTGCAACCCCGTTGGTTGTGGAGATCAAGGATAGAGCTCAACCTATTTTCAGGAAACATCCTTTCAAATTAGTCAAGGATGATCCTGAAGGAATGTCTGTACCCTACAAGGTTCTTCAAAATGAGGACATAAGGGCATATGTCCACTATGATCTTGATGAGTCAAGAGTGCCGACATTTTAAACATGTACAACAAGCATCTAGCGAACAACTTGGGAAACATCAAGCTAGAATATCAACACTTGCAGGCTAAGGGTTTCTCTTAGTCCGTGCATTTTCTGACATTTGATGAGAAAGAGTGGATCTATTTTGTACTCAACAAATTCATGATGAATTTATGTGGTTGGGTAAGCCTCACAAGATTACTGAGCAATAAATCTAGGTCATGACTTGTCTAAGTGCATCTAGTGAAGTTCCTAGCCCAAGGAAAATATCAAACAACACTGTGATTTCTGCCACTGGTTCTTAGTTTGACAACTGAGTGATGACAACAAATGACATTCTAGAGCATGATGTCAAGTTAGTGTCAATGATGGTTGGATATAAAGTTTACCAGTCAAGAAGACAAAACTCTGTCTTTGGTACAACCATATACTCTGCCTATCTGATGTTGAAGGAAGAAATGAGGTATGACTTGTTTACCATTCTCTTGAATGATTTGTTAAGAAATTTGAAGAAAATTAAGCAAGACAGGAAGCATACGTTTAAGTTTGGCACCCTTATCACCTGTCTAGCAAGTTCTACTTCATGAATGAGATCCTTAGTGTTCAAAGAAAGGTCCATTGAGCCTATGATAAGCTAGTTGCAATGCAACTATAGGAAGGGATTATGGGGATTGGTGATGCCACAATGAGGATATCTACTCTGTGGGGATATTTCATAACTTTTCAAGCCACAATAGAGAGTAGAGAAAGAATCCCAAAGGAAATAGTGGACAAATATGAGAAAATAATTTGCTTCATGGCTGATAAAGACCAATGCTTAATGGAAGCAGTTGAACCAAGGACTGTGTGGATTCTTCATATGGGTTATGAAGTTGATGTAGCTACTCTAGATGTCTATGCTCAACACATGATACATCTAATAGATGAAAAAGAAGAATCATTTGATACTTTTAAGGAGAAGGACCTTGAGTTGCACAAGCAGTTCACAACCCTTGTTAGGAAGAGAAAAGTGACCAAGATGACTAAGGAAGTAGCTGTTTAGATGAGATTCACCTAGGAGGAGTTGAAGTAGGATAGAGAAAAAAATGCATAGATGGAGGATAAAGAGGAGTCCAAGAAGCCTAAGGCCGACCTGGTTCCCTCGAATGCTCAACCAAAAGAAACTAAGTCTACCCCTCCTTCGGTAGTACCATCTTCAGGACAAAGCCCATCTGGAAAGGGAGTTTTGAAGCAAAAGGAGAAACCTAAGTGAACTTATGTTGTTGTATCTTCGGTGGTCTCTGAGATCAAGTTAGAGGAGGAAGTAGGAAAGGTGAAGAAGAAAGGTGAATTTGTAAGGGTGGTGAGGAAGCTGTAGTTTGGTAGAGCCCAACAAAGAAAGAAAGCCAAATTTGAACCTGCCCCTATCAGAAGATCTAAGAAAGGAAGAAATACTAGAACTCAACTTGACAAAGATCTTGAGTCAGGTGATCTGCAAGTTTAATATACGTTTGTTCCTCCATTGACAACAAACCAATTGATTAATGAGATAACTGTTGATGGAAATCTGAAGAATATTAGAGTATATTATGAAAATATGGATGAGATGGATCAGATAAAAGCTGAAGAAGCTATTATTTTATATTTACATATCTTTAGCAAAGCTTTGATTGAGCTGGAGCAGAGCATTTCTAAGGATCTATACAATATTATTGATGCAAGGAGGCTTACAACTAGTAAGATTGACAAAGAAATGAAGGAAAGAGAATTGATAAATTTTTTCACTTGTGTATCCCATGATGAGGCCAAAAGGTTAATTGAGGAAGCTAACAAGAAATAATTCAAAATAAAAAATAGGGTGAATAGGTTAATGATTGGGAAGGTGGAATAAGTGAGAAAGGAGGCTGATGATATCTGGAGAAGAATCATAAATAATGATCCTTTGTACAAAGATGCATTTAAGTCTTCTCACATGGAAGTAAAAGAAGGTATTTCCAGTGATCAGAAGGATGAAACTCACATTGAGGGACATTCGAAAGATCAAGGCAACACAACCCTTGATGCTGAGACCGATGATAATCCTTTGGTGGTAGGTAGTTCTGTAGTCCTTGAGATTCAAAAGGATGACACTGTACCAAGTGGCAACACCAGTGCACAAGATAAAGGGGATGGAGCTGAAAATGAACCTGAGAAAGCATAAGTAAAGGATGCTGAGGTAGACAAAGGAAAAGGAGTTGATGATTTGATGATTGACACTCCTGCAGTCACAAGGACCCCAATTCAAATCTCTATCAATATAGATGGTCCTCTAAATCTTAGATAAATGTCACATGCAAAGAAGCTAATGCTTGTAGTAGACGTTCAAGCTTAGGCCGATCATGATCTAGTCAAATCAGAGTTCGAAGACAAAAACCTCATTTTGATGTCTATTGATGTGTTATAGAAGGTGGCTTTGAGTGTACCATTAGACCCTAATTCTAACCCCTCTGGTAAATTACTTCAATTGATTAATAATGTAAATACCAATTTTGATTCTTTGAAGAAGTCTACTAATAAGCGACTATTAGATAGATTTAAGGAGGTAAGAATGTAGAAATTTTGAAGAATGATATAAAATGACAGAGTTAGATTGAATGAAATTCTGTAGACTATTTCAGATGCATTATCAAAAGGTGGAAAAATATATGTCTTGTCTAATTTTGCCAAAGTTTACAGTAGACATAGACAAGAAAATAAGTGTTTTCCAGGATAAATTTGTTGGTATCTCAGAATATTTTGACCCTAATGTATCTCTAACCAATAGTGTAGAAGGGCAGATATTGGCTCTAAATGATCAGATCTCGAGCCTTAATGCAGAAAAGGATAGAATTTTAAGGAGAGTTGGTGAACTCCAAAATTTGATTTCCCCCCAGTTGGACACCATGTTGAGTAATAAGGTTGATTGTATGAAGGCTATGGGATAACCTATTCCATCCAAACAAAAGGAGGTGGAGATTCATGCATATACATTCAATACATTCATCAAAATTTTGGATAGCTTGAAGAGTGGGTGGGACACTCACCTAGGATTTTTGAAGACCATTTTTGCTGATGTCTTTAAGTACTTGTAAAGTCTCCAATAGGTATCCTTGTATATAAGTTTTGGACAACACCCCATCATTGGCATTGTTGTCAAATGGGAATAATAAAGGTGAAAAATGTACAAAAGAAGAGTGTAATTATAGGTTTCAGAATTCTTTGTCTACAGGGGAGCCTTAGAAATTATTTTGATCTGGTGTATAGGCTCTCAACACTTAGCTATTTTTCACAAGTGTTGCCATCAATGCCAAATGGGGAGATTGTTGGCAATTGAAACTCATTCGGTGGCTTCTGATTCTTGATTAATGGTTTAGGGTTGTCATTGATAGAAAATATTCATGAGATTCCCATCTGGTAATTATAGATCTTGATTTCTAGAAGACAATGTCAATCGGTAGCCAATTAACAAGTATTTCTAGTTGGACAAAGTAATTTTGGTCCAGAAGATTTCCAGTGATTGCGGTGTTATGAATCGTGTATGGGATGATTGGGATGACATAAGGACATAACTTTATCATTTTTTTAGTGATCCACATTTATCTTTGGTGATCCAGTCAAGCCGTCATATGACTACACGCTACATTAGCAGGACAACTTGATAAATGATCTATTTTGTGATTGTGGATATATAAGTCCGGTGTGAAAGATCTTTTTGGTGAATGGTATGATTGTATGTGAGCTAGTGGTGATCAAGAATCCTTTGTAGGGTAGTTTCATGTGCACATTCTTGATTTGGTTGCTGATTAAGATAGAGAATAGGGAATAACAGAGTAAAACAACAGAGGTGATACAGTCAGTGTATTTGGCACTTAACCGGAACTCATCTAGGAATTGTAGATGTTATTTTGGAGTTCATTTTCTATAATTCATCATTGTAATTAATCAGCAAGGTAGTAAGCCTTTCGAGGTTGTATCCCTTATTGTATTTGTTGGTATTATGGATGTGTTGTATTGGTTTTGTCATTGATGTCAACACTCATCAACACCTATTCTTCTGGAGATCTTTGGTTATGTTCACCAACATGTTCAGTAACTTATGCACAGTCACCAGTATTTGGTTCACCGACAGGTTATATTGTTCACCGACATTAAGGATGACTTGTTATCATCTGGAGATTACTTGGTTATGTCGAAGACATGGTTTGGACACTTGGTTTTGGTGATTTGGTTATTGGTCTAATAGAGTTTGTATATTTGCTGTTACCAGCAAATTGATCTAGGTTATGGACCGGCATGCATTATGTATTCCAGATTAGAATGACACATTATGGAGATGATTGATTGATTTATTATTATTGTAAATGCATTAAGTTGACATGATGCATCACATATTGATTCATTTGTAACTGATTTAATTATAATATTCTTAGTGAGCCAGCCTACACATTTGGTCTTAGGTTTTGGTATATATGTAAGATCTCATTTGTAAGATTAATATGGTAGTAGAAGAGGAATGTAATAAGGTATATGCAAATATAAGTAGAGCTACTCACGTAGACATCATTTGAATATTCAAGGAAGGTTTGAAGAAGACAATTAGAGCTTAACTGGTACTGAATCCAGTATATGAAGATGCTACTATGAGTAGTACATTATCATTGGATTTAACCATCCAATTGTAGTCAGTGTGACTCTCATTTTGTGATTGAGGAGTGAGCTCTAGGTAGTTGGCCTTTCTACATGTGCAAACCCCATTTGTACACACATACTATCTGCAGTAGTATCATCTGATTGTGGGTAAGGTTTCCCACAATGGTTTTTCCCCTTATAGGGTTTCCATGTACAAATATCTGTGTTATATGTCATGGATGTTATTTGTCTTTTTGTTTCATGCATTAAACTTTACCAGTACTATTATTAACTATTAAACTATCCATCAACATTAAGTTTGGTTTACCGGTATTATGCATCAAGTTTGATTAAGTTATATTTGCATTGAAATTAATAGATTACTGATTCACCCCCCTCTTAGTTGCCTCCGGGTCCTAACAATTGGTATCAGAGCCAAGTCCTCTTTTTGTAGAAGTTTAATAGCTTGAGGAGATTCTATGGCAACTAACTATTTCGGGAAGGACAGTCTGAAGGTTGATGGAACTAACTATGGTATATGGAAGATTAGAATGGAGACACATTTGAATTGCATTGGAAGAGATATATGAGATGTTACAAAGAATGGCTATGTTGGTCCTACATAGAGTCAACCTAATCCACCAAGCTTGGCTAAAGATTAGGAGAATGATTGCAAAGCAAGAGAAGCACTTTTGAGCACATTGTCAGATCAACAAATCATGGGATTATCAGACCGATCTACTACTAAAGCTATTTGGGACAAATTGGAGATATTGAATGAAGGTGATACCATTGTAAAAATTGCAAAATTGGAATGCTTCCCGGTCAGGTATGAAAATCTGAAAATGGAAGAAGATGAAAGGATTTATGCTTTTATGGAAAGATAATGAAATTATTTTAGGTATACAATGTTGTGGAGGATCCTTAAGTGAAGATGAAATTGTTTCTAAATTTTTAAGAGCACTTCCACTAGCATACAAATTGAAAGTAACTTCTATAAATGAATTAAGAACAATGCCTAATACATCAATATCTAGAGATACCTTGGTTGGAAAACTTTCAGCTTTTGAACTTGAGGAATTTGGTCTTGTTGCTTCAATTAAGATAGATTTAGCTTTCAAAGCATCATCATCATTTGCAACATCATCATCATCATCTGAGAAATTTGATTGGAAAGCACTTTATGCAAAAGAACTTGAAGACATCAAAAAGGAAAATGAAGAACTGGAAGAACTTGAAGCACCATTCGTAATAAAAATGCCTAAAGGTCTAGTTGGAAGTAAGTATGAAGGTAAAGCACCATTTATATGTTTTAACTGCGATAAAATTGGTCATATGGCATCTAGGTGTCCTGATAGACGTGCAAGATTAAGAGAAGAAGCTAAAAGAATATATAAGCCTAACCCTGAATATCAGAGATACAAATTTAAGAAAAATAGAGACAAATCATGTTACTATGCTGATGAAGGAGTTACTATTGATTCTGATGAGGAACTGACAGACAATGGATGGGCTTTTGTTGCAATAACAAAAGATCAACCGATAACTATTATACAACTGGTAGAGTAGGCCTTGGTAGCTAAAATTCAAGAAAAGGATGAATGGATCATTGATTTCGGATGTTCACATCATATGACTGGTGATAAAAGTAAATTCTTAACTTTTTAGGAATACAATGAAGGTCTAGTAAGATTTGGGGATGATAAAGCTTGTTTGATCAGAGGAAAAGGCACTATATCTTTTGATGGTAAGTACAATACTGAATAGAACTGGTTTGATTAGTTGAAAAGGGATTTCAGTTACAATTCAAGAATGGTAAATGCAAAATCATGAATATAACTGGTTTGGAAATTGCAACCAGTAATAAGACCAAAGGTAATATCTTTCATTTGAATAATAATGAGAAGACATGCTTAATTGCACATATTGATGAAAGTTGGTTATGGCATACGAGACTTTGTCATGTAAATTTTGACTGCATTATAAAGATCAGTACAACTAAGGCAGTAAGGGATTTACCTAAGATTGTAAAACCTCACAATCTGGTATGTAAGGAATGTCAATTTGGAAAGCAAGTTAGAACAACTTTTAAGAGTATTCCAAAAAAATCCAATAATATTCTTGATTTAATTCATACTAATCTACGTGGTCCGGCAAGAACTAGAAGTTTACAAGGAGATAGATATTTTATGCTAATCATTGATGATTATTCTAGAATATGTTGGGTTACTTTTCTCAGGGAGAAACCAGAAGCTTTTGGAAAATTCAAACTATTCAAGGTAATGATAGAGAATGAAACCAGTAAGAAAATCAAATGTTTAAGATCAGATCAAGGAGGTGAATTCACATCTAAGGAATTTAATACATTCTGTGAAGTGAATAGAATCAGAAGATAATTATCAGCACCTCGAACACCCCAACAAAATGGAGTTGTGGAAAGGAAGAACATTACTATTCTAGATGCAGCTAGAAGCATGATATCAGAAGAAAACCTACCTCATGTATATTGGAGAGAAGCAAACCTTGTTAGGTCCAACCAGGAAGGCTAATGTACTGAGAGGAGAGGGGTGAATCAGTACTTCAAAACTTTTCTTCAAAAATAACTTTACTAATAAACATAAACTGAATACTGTAGATCTCATAATATAAAATGCTAAAACATAATAACATTCATACACATTTCACTCCATAACACAAATATTTTGGTTACGCAGAAACTCTTGGTTAGAGAGAAAAACTGCAGTGGGGATGACACCCACAACTTCACTACTGCAATAATAAAGGTTGCTCAGTTAGAGCTACATATTTAGCTATTTATAATAGCTTACCCTATTAGGAGTATCAAGATCTTTAGATCTACCTTGCTAAAGGATTTTACAAACACTTTTACAAAATGTTGTACCCGGTTAAAGGGTTTACAATTTATAGACTTTGTTAGAGTCTTTTACCCTGTTAAAGGTTCTTAGTACAACTCAAATAATACAATCAAAATCTTTACACAATATCTGCAACTTTACATCAGAAATGTTATAGCATACTCTATGTGCTCAATATGACATTACCTTGCTCATAGCATACCTCGGTAATGGATAAATCAACTCGATAAACCCTTCTGTTTACTCTGTCCCATAAACTGTTCTTTGAAGACTTTCTCGGTGACCTCTGAATATCTCTGGCATTCTTAGTAGTCACAACTCATTGTCTCTCCTCCTTTTTAATACTCAAATCATTCTGTATAAATAGATCTCTGGGATGGTGATTTATTCATGCTTCGATCTTACAAACAAAATTCATCGAATGAATAAACATAAGAAATATTTCATTGGTTAAACTTCCTCAAAATCATACAAAATCTTGAAGTGCAATTTCCTATGTGATAACGGTTAGATCTTCTCGAGTTTTGTAACACGTTTCACATATGTGTCCAGGTTCATTGAATCTGGTAACGCGTTTCTACTCGGTTCAAATTACTCGGTATTCCTTCTTTGCTGCTTGGTAGACATAGAACGTTACTCGGTAGACATCTTGGTGTATACTTAACTCTGTGATTCCTTTCTTCTGTAACCAACTGCATTAGTGCTTACCGACTAGAGTATATAGGATGACTTTGGACATAAAACTAATGACAACTTAATCAGGAATAACAATCTCCCCTTTTGACATTAGTTTGGCATGTTTGACAAAACTCTTTTCAAAGTCATAACTCAAAATCTATATACTACAAAATTTGACTAAAATGACAATATATACAATTGTCAATGAATAGTAACATACTCAGATATATACTCCCCTTATCAATATACTATTCATAACTTAATTTGCATGCTCCCGTGATCAATTCTTGGAGTTCACTACTCTGTGCTCTTTGCTCCCCTGTCAAATTAAACTATACACTCGGATACACTGTTCTGCTCGGTACACTCCCTCTTATACTCGGTACACTCCCCCTTTTTGACAAACAACAAAACTAGTTACCATTCGGTGGGGGCAACTGATCAAAAATAGATTTGTACTTAGTTCAAGCATCGGTGAGAGCATTGGTAAGTGCACCCTTGACACTTTCCATTAAAGAAATCTTGAGTTGTAATATCAGCTAATAGTGAAATCAAACCATCTAATGTTCTTCCCTCGACTTGAGTGGACAACTGTGTAGCTCGGTTGATCTGCTCTTGGACTGATGAAAGATGGGGAATAAATAATGTCTAAAGAGTCATGATATCCACCCTAATTTTGTGCTCTTCATTCCGAAGTTCCAACTGTTGAGCCATAGAGTTTGCAGCTTGGTATAGAAATTCTGAACAAAATTTGGCTTGGTGGGACCAATTTATTGGAGAGATCTGTGATCTCTTTTTCAATAGCTTCGGTCTTATGCTTGATGTCCTTAATAAATAATGAAAATGTACATAATTTCTGGAATAAATAAAGAATGTGCTTGAGTTGAGGGGACAACTTAGCAATGAATCCAACAAGCTTGATTTTACTCATAGCAATGTCTTTCTGCACTTCTTCAATCATTTTGGCAGATATCTCTTTATCCTTTAATTTGTTAAGGTATTCTGATGCGTCTACTCCTGATGCTTCTAATTTAGTGAGTAGTTCATCCAATTGTATATGGATGGCAGCATCTTTATTCATGATAGCTTCAAGTAGGATATCTATCAATAATGCTTTAACCTTTTGAAGTACTTGGTTCTTCTTTTAAATAGCCATTTGTCTTTCTTGTTTTTCTTTGGCCTTGCAGAGTTCCTCGAATTCAATAAGTGCTTGCCCTTTCAGTTTGGAAATGTCAACATTGGGCAACACAATAGGTTTAGACAAATCTCCCTTGAAACTATGCTTTTTCATTTTCTTTTCCTTGGATGATGAGGCTTTCACCGGTTGAACTAGTACAATGGCTTTGGAGGTGATGGGATGGGGTTTGGGATAAACTAGCCTAGTCTATGCTCTTGGATCCTTCCCTTGGATCACTTGGTGTTCTCTTCACACCCTAGGGTCTCTAGGACTTCCCTTGCTTGAGGAATCCCCTGACCTTACCCAATCCACCCACCAATGAGTTGCAATGCTGCTCCTAAGGTCTCACCTACTCATGAGACTCAAAACCCCTTACTATGGCTAATAAGGGCTTGGCTTGTCCTACTGCTTCCTAGGTCTTAGCAAGGTTGGGATAGGTCTTAAACCATATTTTACATCCATTCATGTGCCCCCAAGAAGTTGCAACCTTCATCCCTCCTAGAGATTCCACCATTTTGCTCATTTCCTACAAAATAGGGCTACAAGGAAGAGCCCCTATTAGGCCTCCAATCCAGACTTTTAGGGCTCTCTCTTGCAAATGATGCACAAACTACCCAAACTCCTAAAATGTAATACCATTTATTTGGCAAGGGCTCAAGGATTTCTCTAGTTTTGGGCCTCCAAGTGGCCATACAGTGCCTTGGGCAAATTTTGGGGTTTTTAAGGGTTTTGCGAGGGTTTTTATGGTCTGCCTGGGTCACAGTGTATGTTTTGTGTTTTAGCCACCTTTTCTAGATTGGTGGAGGTTCCTTCTTCACTCCAATGGTTCTTCACACACTCCTCTACACCTCCTCCAAAGGGTGCACTCTCCTCTGACCAACCTTGCTCTCCAAGACCTCTACAACTTGACCCTTCCTAGTTGGGCACTGTCCAGTCTCGCCTAGGAGTGGGTCTTTGTATGGCCTCCTTGCATTTTCAAGGGCCCTTCTTGCATTGAATTATAGTACAAGGTCTTCACTTCCATTCCCCATGGTTTCATGGTGGCTACACGATGGAGAATGGAATGCTAACCCATTAGTACAAAACTGTCCCAAAACTGGGCAGCGACAGTGTATTTTACAAACTATTTACAAAAGGACTTAAACCTGCACCACACACACTATCTAATTGCCAAAAATGAAAGATCAAACACTACACAAATCTTTTCACATAGTTTAGTCTTCAGATCAAACCATTAACTTGCTCGGTTGCTCCATTCAAACTGACTGATAACCAACAAAACAGTCACAGTCAAGCTTCCCTTACTTGGGTCGTACAACAATGATTAACCCCCTCATATTTTAGGGTTTGAAACACCTTATACTACCTAGACCTTGGTCGATGTGCCAAAATTAGGGCTCTCCACACTCAATAAGGGTCTTTGACCTTTTGGTTGGAAAAGTTGCTTGACAACTTTTAAAAGTTGTCATGCAACTTTTGCATCTTTTGAGCAACTTTGCCATTGTTGCTTTTCATGACTCCTAGGCCTATTTTGGGCTATCCTAAGGACAAAAACATTCCAATAAGGCCTAACACACATCCAAGGCACACTCAACCTCTCCTGCACAAGAAATCACAACAAAAACACTAAGGACCTAAAACTAGGACCTAGTCAAGAACAAATGAGCTCATGGCTCTTATTACATGTACAATGGCTTCAAAAGAAGCATAAAACCAACAAAACAAAGAAGGAGGAAGATCTCAGAAGGGTTCTCATGCACCATACTCCCCCTCTACACACAACTAAGAAATAGAAGAAGAGATGAGAGCAGGGTCTATGCCAAGTGTCTTGAACCTGCTCTCTTCAACCCAGGTAGCTTCACACTTAGGCTGACCTACCCACTTCACCAAGTGTTCCATGTAGACCTGGTGTCTAGTGGACTTCTTTACTCTAGATTCCAAGATCTCCTCTGCTATAGGCTTCTTCACCTATGGTAAGACATTAACATCTAGGTCCTGCAGCACCTTGGCTTGGTTCTCCTTTAGCCTTGCTATTTCACCCTTGTACATGAACAAATCAGCTACATTGAAGACTGGTGATATATCCTAATCTAAAGGAATTTCAACCTTATAAGTGTTCTCACCATATTTTTCCAAAATTATACAAGGTCCTACCCTCTTCATTTGCAGTTTAGTAGGCTTACCACTTTGCATTCTAGCTTTGCTCAAATGGACTATCACAAAGTCACCCACCTTGAACTGAACCTCTCTCCTTTTCTCATCCATTTTGGCCTTTAGTTTTTGAGTGGATTCAAGGATGGCTTTCTTGACTTTCTCTTGGACTTCCTTGATGGTTTGAGTGAAGTCCTCTGCTTTCCCACTCTTCATCTCCATAGAACCAAGTTCCCTGAGTTCACACACTCCTCTTGGATGTCTACCATAGACAACCTCAAAAGGACTTCTTCTAGTGGTCCTATTCACACTATCATTATATGCATACTCTGCTTGAGGAATGATTAGGTCCCATGTCTACCCATACTCCTTAGTTAAACACCTCAACAAATTGCCTAACACCCTATTGATGACTTCAGTTTGACCATCATTTTGTGGATGGTAAGCTAAGCTAAATGACAAGTTAGTTCCTAGTCTCCTCCATAATGTTTGCCAAAAATGGCCCATGAACTTGCTATCCCTGTCTGATATAATGCTTCAAGGGTGTCCATGAATCCTAACAATCTCTTTAAAGAAGAGATGTGCAACATAGCTAGCATCATGTGTAGTTTTACATGGGATGAAATGGCTCATCTTGGAAAATCTATCTACTACCACATAGATGTTGTCCATACCTATCTTTATCTTGGGAAGTCCTACTACAAAGCCCATGCTTATACATTCCCAAGGCCTATTAAGGACCATCAATGGTTGATAGAGACCGGCATTGCTTGATCCTCCTTTTGCTCTTTGACACACACCACATTGCTCCACATACCTTTTCACATCTCTTAGCAACTTAGGCCAATAGTAGTACCTCTGTACTAAATCTAAGGTTTTGTTGACTCCAAAGTGTCCACTTAAACTACCATTGTGTTTCTCTTGGATGAGGTTTTCCCTCATGGATCCTCTTGGCTCACACAACTGATTACCTTTGAACAAGAGACCATTTTGGAGAGTGTAATCTGCATACTCACCATGGAAATGGTTCTCAAACTCCTTGCAAACCTTGTAAGCTGATGAGAAGTCTTCATCTACTTCATAGAGGTCCTTGAAACCTTCTATTCCTATGCTCTGCAATTGCAACTCTTGAACTATCAACAAATTCTTGCTTAAGGCATCTACCACCTTGTTGAGTTGCCCCTTCTTATGCTTGATGGTGAAGGTGAAAGATTGGAGGTATTCCATCCATTTTAGATGTCTATTGCTAAGCTTCTCTTGAGTGTTGTAACTCAAAGCCTGATTGTCTGTGAACACCACAAATTCCTTTGGGAGTAGGTAATGCCTCCATTTCTTTAGTGACTGTACTAATGCATACAAGTCTAGGTCATAGGCTGAGTACTTCTTCTTTTCTTCATCGAGCTTCTCACTGAAAAATGCTATAGGTCTTCCCTCTTGACTCAATACACCCCTTACTACAATTCCACTTGCATCACACTCCAATGTGAATAGCTTATCAAAAGTGGGTAGGAGAAGGATAGGTTTTGTGGCTACTTCTTGCTTCAACAATTGAAATACTTTGTCAGCCTGCTCAGTCTATTTAAACTTGGTTTTAATGCCTCCTTTTATGGTATCAAGGATTGGTGCACATATGCCACTGAAGTTCCTCACAAACTTTCTATAGAATTGGGCCAATCCATGGAAACTCCTAACTTCAGTCCCTTTCTAGGTGTAGGCCAATTCAAGATTGCCTCCACTTTGCTTGGATCCATCTTCAAGGTTCCCTTAGACACCACAAATCCTAAGTAGACCAGCTCTTGCTTCAAGAAGTCACACTTCTCTAGGTTGATGGATAACTTCTCCTCATGCGACCTCTCTAAGACTAACCTCAAATGCTCAAGGTGCTCCTCTTTGGTTCTGCTATAGATGAGAATGTCATCTAGGTACACCACCACAAATCTGCCTATGAAGTCTTTTAACACCTCATTCATCAACCTCATGAAGGTGCTTGGAGAATTGGTGAGTCCAAATGGCATCACAAGCCATTCATACAATCCTTTTGTGGTCTTGAAAGCAGTCTTCCACTCATCACCCTCCTTGATTCTAATTTGGTGATAACTACTTTTCAAGTCTAGCTTGGTAAAATACATAGCACCTCCTAAACAGTCCTCAAATCCTCTATTCTAGGAATAGGAAACCTATACCTTATGGTGATCTTATTGATTTCCCTTGAGTCAGTGCAAAGTCTCTACTTGCCTCCCTTCTTTGATGCTAGCACTACTGGGACTGCACATGGGCTGATGCTCTTCTTAATCAGTCCTTGTTCCAATAACTCTTGCACTTGCCTTGCTACCTCCTTGTTTTGGTTAGGTGTGAGCTTATATGTAGCTTTGTTGGGTAGGGATGCTCTGGGAACAAAGTCTATTTGATGGCTTATAGACCTTCTTGGTGGGAGTGTTGCAGGTGCTCCATCACTCACTATGTCCTTATACTCTTGCAACATTTGCTTAACCTCCTTGGGTACTTCTGCTTGCAACTTGTCTTCCTCCTCCTTTGGCTTCACAAAGATGGCACACTTCACTATCTCCTCCTCATGTAGCAAGTTTAGAAACTCTTTACTAGTAGCCAATAAGACACTAGGCGTTCTTGAAGTTCCCTCTTCATTCTCTATCAAAGACTGAATCTTAAAGGTCTTGCTATCCTTCTTAAAGGAAATGGAGTTCTCTTCTCCATCATAGATCACCTTCCTATGAAATTGCCAGGGTCTACCTAGCAATATTTGACAAGTATCTATGGGTAACACATCACAAAGGATCTTATCCTTGTATCATCCAATAGAAAACTCTACCCAAGTTTGTTCATTGACTAGCACACTCTGCTCATGATTCAACCATGTCACCTTATATGGGTTAGTGTGGGGTATCCTTGTGAGTTTAAACTTCTTGACTTCCTCCTCTGATATTATATTATCAGTTGACCCTGAATCAACTATCACCTTGCAAACTTTACCAAGAATCTTGCATCTCACCCTAAACAATGCTCTCCTATGCTTCGGCTCACTCTTGACTAACTGTCTTATCAAGACCCTATTGAACATCAGATTTTCTCCAATCTCTAATTCAATATGGTCCACCTTAGGTGTCTTTCTACTTGAAGAGTCTTCATGTGCATAAGCAACCCTCTTTCCACCATTTGATGATGTAGGCTTGTCAGGGCATCTATATGCCGGTTGTCCCAATTGTCCACAGTTGTAACATTTCATAGTTGCAAAGTAGGAGTTACTCCTACCGGTACCTCTACCCCTACTTGGACCACCTTGTGCACCTCTTCCTCTAGAATGGCCCCCTCTGAGATTGGTTTCACTACCATGTTCAGTCAACTTGGCCTCTCCTTGGTTCCTTTGCTCATTTGCCTTGCTTTGGTAACCACCTCGGTGATTCATTTGTTCTCTACCTCTGCCTCTACCCCTGTTATTAGAGTCTCCTTTCCTTTTGTTCCTCTCTTCTACCTTGACAACAAGATGATGACATTTTTGAATAGTAGTAGGAGTCCATAGGCTTATCTCCTCTTGAATGTTCCACTTTAGGCTGCTTAGATACCTAGCCACCTTAATAGATTCATCTTCTTGGACTTTGGATCTAAGACAAAGTTTTTGAAATTCTTTGGTGTAGGAGGTCACATCAAGGTCTTTTTGCTTCAATCCCTATCTCTTCTTATGAAGTTGGACTTCATAATCCTCTGGTAAGTAGTTATCTTTGATCTTACTCACCATGGCCTTCCAATTGGCAATTGGTAGCTTCCCCATGCTAACTCTTTCTTCTTGCAGGTACCTCCACCATGTCAAAGCTGCTCCCCTTAATCTTGATTTGGCAACTTTAATCTTTTGAGCCTATATCACTCCCTCACACTCAAAGTGGTTTTCCATGCCCTCAATCCAATCCATGACAGTGTCAATGTCCATCCTTCCACTGACATGTGGCAATCCTTCAAAAGCTTTGGTGTTCAAAGCCTTAATAGCCTTCACAAAAGGTTCTTCATTAAACAAGGGATCTGGTTCAGGTATAATGCCATCTATGTCTATAGTTTTCTTGCCTTTATCCTTGGTGTCTTCTCCCCAAGGTCCTTGTGTCCTCTGATCCACCACTTCCTGCAACTTATCCCTTATCTTGCTCATGGCTTCTTCAAGGAGTCTATTCTTCTCCTTTTGCTCTTCTACCTCTCTAGCCAGCTCTGCATTAGTGACCATTGTGCTTTCCCCTACTGATTCACAAGAATACAGAGACATACACAGTCCTCCAAGTCTTTAACTCTCTCTAATACCAATCTGATGGGATGGGGTTTGGGATAGACTAGCCTAGTCTATGCTCTTGGATCCTTCCCTTGGATCACTTGGTGTTCTCTTCACACCCTAGGGTCTCTAGGACTTCCCTTTCTTGAGGAATCCCCTGACCTTTCCCAATCCACCCACCAATGAGTTGCAATGCTGCTCCTAAGGTCTCACCTACTCATGAGACTCAAAACCCCTTTCTATGGCTAATAAGGGCTTGGATTTTCCTACTACTTCCTAGGTCCTAGCAAGGTTGGGATAGGTCTTAAACCATGTTTTACATCCATCCATGTGCCCCCAAGAAGTTGCAACCTTCATCCCTCCTACTGATTCCACCATTTTGCTCATTTCCTACAAAATAGGGCTACAAGGAAGAGCCCCTATTAGGCCTCCAATCTGGACTTTTAGGGCTCTCTCTTGCAAATGATGCACAAACTACCCAAACTCCTAAAATGGACTACCATTCATTTGGCAAGGGCTCAAGGATTTCTCTAGTTTTGGGCCTCCAAGTGGCCATATAGTGCCTTGGGCGAATTTTGGGGTTTTTAAGGGTTTTGTGAGGGTTTTTATGGTCTGTCTGGGTCACAGTGTATGTTTTGTTTTTTAGCCACCTTGTTTGGATTGGTGGAGGCTCCTTCTTCACTCCATTGGTGATTCACACAGTCCTCTACACCTCCTCCTAAGGGTGCACTCTCCTCTGACCAACCTTTCTCTCCAAGACCTCTGCAACTTGACCCTTCCTAGCCGGGCACTGTCCAGTCTCGCCTAGGAGTGGGTCTTTGTATGGCCTCCTTGCATTTTCAAGGGCCCTGCTTGCATTGCATTATAGTACAAGGTCTTCACTTCCATTCCCCATGGTTTCATGGTGGCTCCATGATGGAGAATGGAATGCTAACCCATTAGTACAAAACTGTCCCAAAACTGGGCAGTGACAGTGTATTTTACAAACTATTTACAAAAGGACTTAAACCTGCACCACACACACTATCTAATTGCCAAAAATGAAAGATCAAACACTACAAAAATCTTTTCACATAGTTTAGTCTTTAGATCAAACCATTAACTTGCTCGGTTGCTCCATTCAAACTGATTGGTAACCAACAAAACAGTCACAGTCAAGCTTCCCTTACTTGGGCCGTACAACAATGATTAACCCCCTCATATTTTAGGGTTTGAAACACCTTATACTACCCAGACCTCGATTGATGTGCCAAAATTAGGGCTCTCCATGCTCAATAAGGGTCTTTGACCTTTTGGGTGGAAAAGTTGCTTGACAACTTTTAAAAGTTGTCATGCAACTTTTGCATCTTTTGAGCAACTTTGCCATTGTTGCTTTTCATGACTCCTAGGCCTTTTTTGGGCTATCCTAAGGACAAAAACATGCCAATAAGGCCTAACACACATCCAAGGCACACTCAACCTCTCCTGCACAATAAATCACAACAAAAACACTAAGGCACTAAGAAGTCTATTCCTCGGTGATCACTTGCTAGGTTATCGGAGCATAGGACTTGACTTGTTCCAAAACTAATTCACTTGATACCTGTTTGGCATAAGCATTTCCTTCTATCATTTCTTATTCCTGTACCTCAGTATCCATGACATCCTCATCTTATTGAATAGTTATGGCAGGATCTTGCTTGGTGATGTCAAAAATTTCTACTTCACCTCAAGTTTCTTCAGTCTGAATTCTGAAGATTTCTTGCCATTTTTCTTTTGTCTCCTGTTCAACTTCAAGATAGAGTCCATTCATCATTTTCAGGGCTCTTTGTTTCACTTGAAAGTTTGTCTGGTAGTTTTTCAAATGTTTTCTTATATCTTCTACTAACATGTCTGGAAAGAGATGTACCAAAGCTCTTTCTCTCATTTGCTTCTTCGAGTCCATAGCATATTTCCATCTGTTGTCAATATGAGAATATAATGCTTTTGGAAGAAAATCAGTCACTTCCAATGGTACTACTCAGAATTTAAGAAGTGTACATACAACTGACTCTTCTATTTGCCTCTTTTCTTCCTTTGTCCGAAAGTCATATTTGACATACCTAAATGACCCAAATCCTCCATATTGTTTAAAATTGGCACAGAAGTTGTCAACACTATGTACATCTTCCTTTGTGCTTTTGACAATCTGAAATTTATTTTTGTCTTCAGATTCTGTGTCACTTGACTCCTTATTCAAAATGAGTCTCCTGGTTGACTTTCTATAAGTCTTAGTAACCTTAGGCAATTCAATAGTTTTTTGCCTCTTACTGGGTGACACTGCAAATGATCTAGTGTTGGGTCTTTTGACTTGTGGAGTCAGTGATACCTTAGGTGTATCCTGTTTCTTTCTTTTCAATACTTTGCCCTTTGGCAACTTGGTGCTCACAGTAATTGCTGCTTTTTGAGCTTCAAATTCTTCCTCTATTGAAAGTAGCTCATCTGTTGACTTAGTAGGTGTGGAGGTAGAACCTTCTCCAAATTTCTCAGTTAAGTCTTTTATCATTTTAGTGGCTTTTATTGTAGCCTTTGGTACTACTATGCTCATTTTTACCTTCTATTTTACCTCTTCATAGGTACCATATCTGAGCTCGGTAGAGTGCCTTGGAAGTGCCAAAAAGGCATCTATCTGTTGTTGAGAAAGTTCAGAATCAATCTCATAACCCATAGGTGATAAGGATTGAGTTCTGGGTTCTACTGCATTGACATAGCAGTAGTTAGTGTCTACTTCAAAACATATATCATCCTTATATTTCTCCACTAACTGAGGTGGGATTCTGTACCTGTTATGCATCCTTTCTTGAAATTTGCTAAAATAATCATCCATTATATCATTGAAATTATCACCTAGTTGTTTGATAAAACCATTTATCTAATGGGTTATTGGTTGGTGTAACTCCCAGACAACATTATCAACTGATGGGAAGAATTTCTAAAAATAGAAAAACATGCACACTAAGAGTGATCCAAACTTTAGTGTGTTAGCCAAGTTTTTCTTCTTGGGTTTCCTTATAGTGTTGAGATTTTCAAATAGGTTTTTCAACAACACTTCACATAGATCAATCTTCATGCCTTTCTTCATAATCTTGTAGGCCAAATCTATAGCTGCACATGGTACACTATTTTCCCTTGCCGATTGAAAGAAACAATAACCAATGACTCTAATTGCAAATTTTAGCTGTGCATTTGTAACATTATTCAACTTAAGACCTCTGCAATTAGACTCAACTCCAGTTAAAGTTATCAATTCCTTTTGCAAAATCATCTTCTCTGCTCGGGAATGATTGAATATAGGATATCCGGTTATTAGGTGAATAATCTCCTTGGTGATTTTGAATGGTTGCTCCTGTAACCACGTGAAGTCATCATGAACTCTGCTCAAAACAAATTTAACCCACTGGGGTTTGAAAACTCGAGGGTAGGTTAGGGCTTCGGTCAATCCCTTTACTTTGATATGCTCATACTTACTATCTAGGTTTCCATCGGTGCATAGCTCATCATACATGACCTTGATTTTAGTATGACCTAGTTCTTCAACATGACACTTAGTGTATAATCTGACATCCTCAACCACTAGAACCCTATCCGGAATGAGAGAGAATGCAGTTTTATCGTCGGGTTCGGATGCTACCTTAGGAGGTAAGGAATACTTTATTGACGACTTCTCAATGGTCTTAACTACAATAGGATTCTACAACTTAGGAGCCATTTCTAATCTTGGATTTCTACTAACAAAAGAGCTTAGGGTTTTATATTGACAAAAAACAATCTTCGACTTAGTAAATATAATGCAGATGTTCACAACTGATATTGCCCGATTAACTGGCTTTGAAAAAGCATTTGAGATTGCTGTATAAATAACTTGAAATTCACTCAGGAGGTGTTTGATCACCTTTGAATCGCTTAGCTCTGCTCTTTGATAACTGGTGAGTGCAAAATGACCGTGCAAATGACTTTAAGTACACATTTTATCTTATCGGGCTTTGTGTAATTAGTTAAGAAAGAATTAAATGCACTTGGTTCCACTAAACCGATTACCTTCCTTTTCTACTATTACCGACTAAACAAGTTTCCTGCACTTACCGACTTCTCTAGTACTCCAAAAGTCTAGATAGAATTTCAAACTTGCTAATGCATCTTAGCTATGCAAATTTTGAAATTAAGTACATGATTAAATAGGAGCTTGTTAAGATATAATCTTTGAATGAATGCAGTCCCTTTATTCCTTTAGTGATTAATTTGAGGTAGATGCACCTAACTCGGTAGGTAAGGTGCTTTCTTCATTAGTTGACACATTTTCTTTCTTTTTTCAAAATTTCTAAAATGTGCATCTTATCTCCTCAATATCTCCTCTGGATTGATCTCTGCAATCTTTAGCCAAGTGTCAAACTTTGTGATTATGAAAGCATGTCATTCCAGGATTTCTCCATGATCTCTGGTTGTTCATTCCAAACCTTATCATGCAGTTGGCACTTATATGTCCATATCTTCCACATCATTCACACCATATCCTTGTATTGTAATCCCATGGTACTGTAGTATACTATTGGTTGATATCTGTGTGATTTCAGTAGCTTCTAGCATTTGTTCAGTGTGAAGACCACATATAGTTTTTTTGCTTAAACCAACACTTCTTGGTACTGTGACCATATCTATTGCAGTTTTTGCAAAACCCTTTGAATTTTGCCTTTTGTTAATTGTTAACCGACTTAGTCCTACATTGATTAGATGTGTGACCATACTTATTGCAATTGTAACAATAACTATCAGACCTAGTGCCATTCGGTTGCCTACCTTTTCTGATCCAACAAATGTTGGCAGTATGACCTTTTTTTCCACAATAGTTTCAAATAGATTTCTTATCCTTTATCTTGTCTTTATTTCTAGCTTGCTTTGATGATTCTCCTCTCTCGGTGGTGTTGATCCCTTTCTTCGTGGAGTTCTTTCCTTTGTAACTGAGTCCTGCATCTTTGTTGGGTCTTCTTGTAGTTAGTTGCTCATCCAACATCCTTGATGCTCCATAACTTTTCTTTAGTGTTTCATTTGACTTCTTTTCTACTTCAAGTTCATCGGTAAATCTTGATAGTTCAAGTTTCAATGCTTGATTCTCATTTTCCTTTAGATTTTCTTCATGATGTGCATAACCCAATTGATCAGACATATTACTTTGAATTCCAGTCATCCTTGTGATTTCATCATTCTTTTCATACACCAATACTTCTAGCTGTTGTTTTTCCCTTTCCATATATCTCTTATGTTATCCTTAGCTATTCTCAATGCATCAAGATTTTCAGTCATCTGTGTGCTAAAGTGCTAATGTTCTCTTTTCATTGCTTTTAGCTGTTCATTTAGTGTTTTGTTCATTTCTTTCAGTTCTCCAATCATTTCTTCAGTCTCTTCTGATATGCTATTCTCAGATGATGTCTCAATTTGTTCCACCAACTCTTGTGAGTCCTATAAATCATCAGACAACCTTCTTCTGACTTTCAGTGATCTTTGCATTTGTCTCTGCATGTCTGCAATCACTTGATTTGAATGATCCAGCTCTTCTTGAAGATTCACAATTCTCTGAGATTGTTTGTAGCCTTCCATTGATAAGATCTTTCTCTTTAGGCTATTAAACCCTTTTCCAAGAGAATAGCTTTGATACCAATTGTTAGGTCCAACCAAGAAGGCTAATGTACTAAGAGGGGAGGGGTGAATCAGTACTTCAAAACTTTTCTTCAACAATAACTTTACTGATAAACATAAACTGAATACTGTAGATCTCATAATATAAAATGTTGAAACATAATAACATTCATACACATTTCATTCCATAACACAAATATTTTGGTTACGCAAAAACTCTTGGCTAGAGAGAAAAACTGCGGTGGGGATGGCACCCACAACTTCACTACTGCAATAATAAAGGTTGTTCGGTTAGAGCTACATATTTAGCTATTTCTAATATCTTACCCTGTTAGGAGTATCAAGATATTTAGATCTACCTTGCTAAAGGATTTTACAAACACTTTTACAAAATGCTGTACCTGGTTAAAGGCTTTACAATTTATAGATTTTGTTAGAGTCTTTTACCCTGTTAAAGGTTCTCATTACAACTCAAATAATACAATCAAAATCTTTACACAATATCTGCAACTTTACATCTGAAATGTTATAGCAGACTCTATGTGCTTAATATGACATTACCTTGCTCATAGCATACCTCGGTAATTGATAAATCAACTTGGTAAACCCTTTTGTTTACTCTGTCCCATAAACTGTTCTTTGAAGACTTTCTCGGTGACCTCTGAATATCTCTGGCATTCTTAGCAATCACAAGGCATTATCTCTCCTCCTTTTTAATACTCAAATCATTCTGTATAAATAGATCTCTGAGATGGTGATCTGTTCATGCTTTGATCTTACAAACAAAATTCATCAAATGAATAAACATAGAAAATATTTCATTGGTTAAACTTCCTCAAAATCATACAAAATCTTGAAGTGCAATTTCCTATGTGATAACGGTTAGATCTTCTCGAGTTTTGTAACATGTTTCACATATGTGTCCAGGTTCATTGAATTTGGTAACACGTTTCTACTTGGTTCACATTACTCAGTATTCCTTCTTTGCTGCTCGGTAGACATAGAACGTTACTCGGTAGACAACTTGGTGTATACTTAACTCCTTGACTCCTTTCTTCTGTAACCGACTGCATTAGTGCTTACCAACTAAATATTTTGGTAGTGTTAACCGACTAGAGTATATAGGATGACTTTGGACATAAAACTAATGACAACTTGATAAGTAATAACAAACCTACCTCATATAGATTGGAGAGTTCACATCAAAGGTGAAACCGGTAAGACCCCTCATGAACTATGGTTTGGTAATACTCCTACTCTTAAATATTTCAGAATATTTGGAAGCAAATGTTATATTAGGAGAGATGATTATATTTGTAAATTTGATCCTAGAAGTGATGAAGGAATATTTCTTGGTTATTCATCTAAGAGAAAGGCATATAGATGTTTTAATAAAAGATTGCAGAAAATCATTGAGAGTGCAAAAGTGAAGATTGATGAATAGTTTATAAGTAATTCAAGGCCTATGGACCCTGAACTGACAATTGAGATAATCACAAATGAACCTATACAAAATGCACCAGTACAAATTATTGATTCAGTCACACCAGCATCATCAGAGAATTCCACAGCGGCTGAAGAACAACAACAAATGAATACACCCAAGTATGTAAGATTCAATCACTTTGAAAGTTAGATAATTGGGAATAAGTATCAAGGAGTTATGACAAGAGGAAGACTGACAAATGAAGAGGTATGTCTAATTTCTCAAATTGAACCAACATCAGTTATTAAGGCATGTGAAGATAAACATTGGATTGAAGCTATGGAAGATGAATTGGAACAAATTGAAAAGAATAACACATGGACATTGGTTCCCCGACCTAAAAATAAAAATGTAATTGGAAGTAAATGGATATTCATAAATAAACTTAATGAAGATGGTAAGGTAATCAGAAACAAAGAAAGATTAGTGTGTAAGAGATATTCATAGAAAGAGGGAATTGATTACAATGAAACCTTTGCACTAGTAGCTAGAATTGAGGCAGTCAGACTATTTCTAGCATTTGCAGCACACAAGAACTATAAAGTATATCAAATGGATGTTAAATGTGCATTTTTGAATGGTGATATTGAAGAGGAAGTTTACATTGAACAACCTGATGGATTTTCTTTGACAATTGACAAAGATATGGTTTGCAGGTTAAGGAAATCTTTATATGGATTGAAGCAAGCTCTTAGAGCTTGGTATGCTAGATTGGACAAATATCTTTTGAAGCTTGGTTACACTAAAGGTAATGCTGACAAAAACTTATATTTCAAAGTGACTAATGATGACATCTTGGTTATTGAAGTTTTTGTTGATGATATCATTTTTGGAGGAGAAGATGGATTGTGTAAAGACTTTTCTAGTAAGATGCAGGAAGAATTTGAAAAGTCTATGATTGGGGAGATAAATTTCTTTTTAAGATTTCAAATTTCACAGATTGATAAAGGTATATTCATATGTCAATCTAAGTACTTGAAGGAACTAATAAAGAAATTTGGTATGGAAAACTCTAAACCAGTAAGTACTCCTATGACTACAACAGACAAACTATCATTGAAGGATGATACAACACCTGTTAATTGGTCAAGATATAAATCTATGATTGGAGGTTTACTGTATTTGACACAAACAAGACTTGATATTATGAATGCAATATGTATTGTTTCAATATTTTAGAGTAATCCTAAAGAAAATCATGAATCAACAGTAAAAATGTTTTTCTGGTATCTACAAGGTAGAACAAATCTTGGTTTATGGTATCCTAAAGATGAAAATTTTGATTTATGTGCATACATAGATGCTAATTGGGCAAGAGGTGTAGATGAAAAAAAGAGCACCACTGACGAAGCATTATTTCTTGGTAGCAGATTGATTTCATGGTTGAGCAAGAAACAAAGTTGTACATCATTATCAACAATAGAATCAGAATATGTTGCAGCGACAACTAATTGTACTTAGGTATTATGGATTAAATAAATGTTGAAGGACATAAAGGTAAAATGCAAAGAACCTATAATAATTTATTATGATAATATGGTAGCAATTGATATATCCAAGAATCTGGTATTTCACTCTAAAACTAAACATGTTTCTATCAAATTCAATTTTCTGAAAGAGAATGTTGAAGCAAAAGAAGTGAAATTGGTCTATTTGAATACTAAAGAGTTGATTGCAGATATCTTTACTAAGCCTTTGCCTAAGGAAACTTTTGAATATCTCAGAGAGCAGATTGGGGTAATACCCTTACTGGTAGAGACTTAGACAGTTGGAGAATGGCATCAAACCAACAAAATTTACAGAGAAATCTTTTTCCAGCTTTGATGAAGGAGAGCTACTTCTCAGGGGGAGTAGTTGGATAAGTTGGTATTTGTAATTAGTTCTATGAACTGGTTATATCTGATTTTTGTATTGCTTTGGCATTTGATGTCAAAGGGGGAGAGATATCTATGGAAAAACACATTATCTTTTGGGGAGAGATTATTCATTGGGGGAGAGATATTATGTATTTTGATTTTTGGTAATTGATCTCTTTGGGAGATTGTTAGTTTTTTGGTTTTTGGCATTTTTGCTTTGGCACTTAGATGGTTTTTCCATCTTGTGTTGCCATCAATACCAAAGGGGGACATTGTTGGTATTATGGATGTGTTGCATTGGTTTTGTCATTGATGTCAACACTCATCAACACCTATCCTTTTGGAGATCTTTGGTTATGTTCACCGACATGTTCAGTGACTTATGCACAGTCACCAGTATTTGGTTCACTGACACTGAGGATGACTTGTTATCATCTGGAGATTACTTGGTTATGTCGAAGAAATGGTTTGGACACTTGGTTTTTGTGATTTGGGTATTGGTCTAATCAAGTTTGCATATTTGCTGTTACCGATAAATTGATTTAGGTTATGGATCGACATGCATTATCTATTCCATATCAGCACAACACATTTTGGAGATGATTTATTGATTGATTATTATTGTAAATGCATTAATTTGACATGATGCATCACATATTGATTCATTTGTAATTGATTTAGTTGTAATATTCTTAGTGAGCCAATCTACACATTTGGTCTTAGGTTTTGGTATATATGTAATATCTCATTTGTAAGATTAATATGGTAGTAGAAGAGGAATGTAATTAGGTATATGCGAATATAAGCAGATCTACTCACGCAGACATCATTTGAAGATTCAAGGAAGGTTTGAAGAAGACAATTAGAGCTTAACCAGTACTGAATCCAGCATATGAAGATGCTACTATGAGCAGTACATTATCATTGGATTTAACCACCCAATTGTAGTCAGTGTGACTCTCATTTTGTGATTGAGTAGTGAGCTCTATGCAGTTGGCCTTTCTTCATGTGCAGACCCCATTTGTACACACATACTATCTACAGTAGTATCATCTGATTGTGGGTAAGGTTTCCCACCGTGGTTTTTCCCCTTACAGGGTTTCCACATACAAATATCTATGTTATGTGTCATGGATGTTATTTGTCTTTTTGTTTCATGCATTAAACTTTACCGGTACTATTATTAACTATTAAACTGTCCACTGACATTAAGTTTGGTTTACCGGTATTATGCATCAAGTTTGATTAAGTTATATTTGGGTTGAAATTAATAGACAATTGATTCACCCCCCTCTCAGTTGCCTCCAGGTCCTAACAATATTTGAGTTGTAAGCTCTAGGCAATGTGCTTGAATGCAAGTGTATTCCCCATATTGTAATATTATTTTGCTACTGGCCATAGTGGAATAATATTGTGGGTTCAAATCCCACCATGATTTTTCCCATTTGGTTTTCTACGTAAAAATCCTGGCGTTATGATTTTGTGGTTGGTTTCTTTATGTTTCTACATTCCAGTTTCATGTGTATGCTTCCAGTGGTCCAAAGTTAAGTCATAAAATTTCATAACCAATAGATCACTGAATTACCCCCCCCTTTCAGTGATCCCTAATTCCAACATAAGAAACTTTCAAAAGAATAAAATTATTTACACTATTGATAGTGATGATTCTGATGATGAAAAACAAACTAATCTCATAATGCCTCAAGAGGTCCTTAATATGGAGCAAACTGGACTACAATCCAAAAAGTTAAATGATAGTGAGGAAGAGGATGATGATGCTAAGGTCGATCTTGAAGGAGAGTTAATATATTCTCTTGAAGAACTTGACAACATAAGAAAAGAATATTCAAAATATGATAAGTCAGCCATAAAAGAGAAAAATCAGTTGATCAAGAAACTTTAAGAGTCTGAAATGAATATCAACACTTGAATAAATCAATGAGAAGAATCCAAGAGGATGAATGAAATGATAAAATCAGAATTAGATGTTGGCATTATGTTGTCATTAATGTCAACCGGTATGGAATGGTCACTGATGAGTAAGTAGTTGTGACTAGTATGGGTAAAGTAAGTAATGATGTCAACTAGTATGAAGGATGGAGTGTGTAAGTAGATATAAAAGGTATTTTACCGGTACACATGAAGTGCAACATCTACCAATAAAGTAGGACCACCAACAAGAAAGCAAAAAAGCACATAAGAGTAGAGGGATGTGATCACTGATAGACAAAGAGAAATATAATGAAATCAATAAATGGATTGAGTGGATGGACCAACATGTTTGAGGGAAGGCCAAGTTGATCCACCGACAGAGAAGAGGTCAGTAGGTATGAAGGTCCACCGGTGAAGTTAGGTTATACTGGTGAGGTGTGTTGAATTGATGGTGAGTCTTGGTCAGTGAAGGATGTCAAACTGACTTTGTAGTCTGAGCATATGTGGATGTCGACAAGCATGACATGTGGAAACTAGGTGGCGAGCACGTAGAGGTCAGTGAAGTATTCATTGACGTTATAGTTGATAAGCATGTTGACATTAATAAAGAACCCACAAATCATGGGATGATGGTAGGATGTTGTGGCTTGAGGGAGATAGAGTGGCAAGGTGATTGAACTGACCTTGCAGGATGATATGATCCTTGTACTTGTTAGATGAAGGAAACAACCAAGCCATTAAAGGTGATTGACATAGAAATGCCAAAAACATGTTGCAGACATCTAAAAATAGAAAATGGTCATTGGAAGGCAAGGATATGGCAATGTTGTTTGATATGATATAGATCATCTTTCTAGAAAAGGAGATCTGATCAGATTTGATATGGATTGAGTTGGTAGAGGAAAAATCTAGCATGCCACCATTTGAATCTTGCTTTTGGTAGGAACCCTCACATATAAATAAGTGAAGTCAAGACTGAAGATGTTTATGCTGCCTGTGAGTTGAGAGTAAGAAGAGAGTTCGAGAAATAAGAGAGACTATCTACCTAAGAGTTCTTTCAAAGAGAGTTAGAGTGTGGATCTAGCAAGCTGAACCGGTGAGAGGTTATAACTGATAGAGACAAAGTAACCAGTAAATTGTTATAATATTAATAGTTAAGCATACCAGTAAGATTGTATGGTTAAGAAGGAATCCAAGTGTGATACTATGTAGGGTGAGGTTATGAGAAATATAAGAGAGGCAGAGAGTAACCGATAAGAGATAAGAGAGCAATTTGATAACCAGTAGAAGACGGACTAGTGAAATAGAGGAATGTGATAACCGACAGACATCATTTGATCAGGTGTTGTAGAACTCATTTGCAACTAGGTGCCATCATTGCATTAAAATTGTATTTCATTGTATTACACCAAGTTGGTACTTGGTGCAGGGTTTTGTGCTCCTTGGAATGGTGCTCCTTGGATAGGTGCTCTAAATCATTTGTAACCTGTTGTTTCATTATGAGGCTGGATTGGAGTAGTAGACTCCAACAACATTTCTCACTGAGGTTTTTCCCATATAGGGTTTTCCTCATACATCTAGTGTTGTGGGTTATGCATTTGTGAGTTTACCTCTTTTGATATCCTCTCATATCTTACCGATTTGATTTCTTAGTGTTTAGGTTGTTGACCAGTACTCAAAGCTTGGTTTAAAGAGAAGAGTTTTAGGAACCACTGATTCACCCCGTCTTAGTGGTACATTGTGTTCAATAATTGATATCAGAGCCTAAGTTCCCAGTTGATTAAAGCTTTCTCTGGCTTGGGTATATTCTAGTCAAAGAACACAATGGAAAGAAATTAGTCTGCCTCCTCAAAATCCCCCATGTTTGATGGATCTAACTATGCCTTCTAGAGAAAAAGAATGGAGACCTATATTTCCTCTATTGGTTTTGATGTGTGGATGTATGTCAAGAATGGGTATACTATCCCTAGTGTTCTTGCCACTCATTCGGATGCTAAGATGGAGTATGAGAACAATGCAAAGGTTAAACATGCTATCCTAAGCAGGCTGTCAGATAATGAGTTCATGAAGGTCATGCACTGTGTATCCACCAAGGAGACTTGGGATAAATTGTAGAGATTATTTGAAGGAGATTCCAAAGTCAAAGAGGCCAAGTTTCAATCACTAAGAGGTCATCTTGAAGGCTTGAAGATGAAAGATGAAGAAAAGATTGCAAATTACCTTCAGAGAATACATGAAACTGTGAATACCATCAGAGGACTTGGAGAGGAAATTGCTGATGAAATTATTATAAAAAAGGTACTTAGATCTCTCACATCTAAGTATGATACTAAGGTTTCTACCATAGAGGAAGCCAAAGATCTAAAAAATTTCACAATGGATGAGTTATTTGGCTCCTTAACTGCCTATGAAATGAGGACAACCGATGAAGCATCTTTAAGGGGAAACGCAACTTTCAACTCCATCAAAAAGGGCAAGGAAGAGATTACTTATAAAGGATCCAGTGAAGACTTGGATGCAGAGGTAGAAAATGTTGTTAGAAATCTCAAGAGAGGATCTGATAAGTATAAAGGGAAGTTACCACTCAAATGGTTCAACTATGGTAAATTTGGACACTTTGCTACAAAATGTCCTTATAATGAAACCAACAGAGATGAGTAAAGAAGTTTTGGTAGATCTACCAGTAAAGAAAAAGAAAGGAAAGTCTATCAATAAGGAAGAAGAAGCTACTGAAAGTAGAGTAGCCTATATACCATTGAGAATGATGCCACATATGAAGAGTTCATTAGAAGATGACTGCCATGAAGATGAAAGAGAAGTTAATATCTTTATGGAACTAGATGAACCGGTTGTGGAAGAAGAGGAAGATGAAGACATTGAAGCTGAAGTGGATCTAGAAGGCAAGCTCATAATTTCTCTTGAGGAGTTAAGTAAGACAAGAAAAGATCTCAAGAAAGCCAATCTTACTACTACAAAAGAATAAGATCACTTAAAGCAATCTCTGGATGAGTCCAATCAAGTGATTTGTTACTTGAAACTCTAGTTGGAAGAAGCCAAGAGGATACGTGAAGTTACATCCTTTGATCTGATAAAAAAGGAAAAGGAGCATCAAGACCTGGAAGAAGAAATAGTGAAGCTTAGAAAGGAGCTTGGAAAGAGTAAGGATGAACTAAAAATGAGGAGCAAATATGAGGGTAGCATAGAAGCCTTGGACAAGAGGTTGAGAAAATAGAAGCAATCTAAAGATACCCATGGCTTAGGATTTGAAGAAGGACAAAGTTCAAACAACAAAGACACATTTGGTAAGGAGATATAGTTCACTTCTTCAAGTGAAGGTGAAGAGAAGAAAACATTTATAGTAAGCAAGGATATTGGTAAAAAGACTTATGTAGAAGCTATTAGAAACCACCCCACAAATCGGTATGCTCAATCAATGAACTAGAGGCCACACTCAATGTACCGAAATGCATATTTTAGGAGAAAAGAAAAGGTTGATCATGAAGGGTTCACTAGCTTCAGCAACATGAAAGGAAGACCCCCGGTGAGACAAATGTTTCCAGGATTAAGGCAACCAAACTGGTATGTATCTAACTTTCATGGCTACTGCTACCAATGTAACAAATTTGGACATAGGATAGCTGATTGTAGATTGACAAATAAGCCCATTGTGAGTTACGAAAGTCAAAATCCATTTAATGCACTATGGGATATAAATGTTGTCTGTTATCAGTGCAATGGATTTGGTCATAGGAGTTTTGAATATAGGAAGTGTAAACCGGTGTCTTACAATAGTTTTAAAGATTCATCCTTCAATGTAAATGTGAAATGTTATAACTATCAAGAGTTTGGATATATTGCAAATCTTTGTAAAAATAAGAAAATCAAGCAGAAGAGGACAAATACTAAATAGGAACCGGTAGCCAAACCGGAGTACAAAATTGCAGCTAACAAGAAGAAGGAAAGTCAACCGGTTTGGGTTGAGAAATAAAAGGACAAACCAAAATCAAGTCTAGTAGTGCAAACTGTCCTACATGATGAAAGAAGAAACTTGTGGGTTGTGGATAGTGGCTGTTCCAATCACATGACTAGTGATAAAAAAGAAATTTATCAAGCTTGATGATTGGAATGGAGGCTCAGTGAGGTTTGCAGACAACTCATCCATCAAAATAAAGGGAAAGGGTACTCTAAATATTGATGGAAAACTGAAAGCACATGAAGTATATTATGTGGAATGCCTGGAGCACAATTTTCTGAGTATGAGTCAGATGCGTGACAAAGGTTATAAATTCACCTTTGATTGTACCGACTGCCAGATAAAGAAGGAGAGTACTAGTCAGGTTGTAGCTAAAAGCAAGATGATAGATGGAATGTATACAATCTGAAAGAATGTTTTGAATCCCAATGAATGTTGGGATAAGTGGATGAAAGTTGGTTGTGGCATAGAAGATTATGCCACATAAATTTTGATAATCTAGTTGTAGTAAGCAAAAAGGGTTGTGTGAGAAATATACCACCAATCATCAAACTAGTAAGCACATTTTGTGATGAGTGTGTGAAAGGGAAGCATACTAAGGTGATATTTAAGACAAAAGGACACAACACCTCCAGACCATTTGAACTTGTACTTATAGATTTGTGTGGTCCAACTAGGACAAGAGCTCTTTTCGGTGAGATATTTTTAATGCTCTTCATTGATGACTATTCAAGAATGACATGGGTCACCTTCCTATAAGATAAATCACAAACATTTGATAGATTCAAGATCTTCTGAAAGATGGTAGATAAGGAAAGTGGATGCAAGATGAAATGCCTAAGAGCCAACCAAGGTGGAGAGTTCACATCAAATGAGTTTGAAGATTATTGTGAAAGACATGGGATCAAAAGACAATACTCATCCCCCAGGACACTACAACAAAATGATGTGGTAGAAAGGAAGAACATGACCATCAAGGAAATGGCCAGAACCATGTTAAATGAGGCAAGTTTTCTTGATATGTATTGGAAGGAAGTGAATCATACTGCAACATATACTTTGAACCGGGTTCAATTGAGAATAAACAACAATATGACACCTTATCAATTATGGTATGACCAGAAACCCTTAGTCAAGTACTTCAAGGTGTTTGGGAGTAAATTCTTCATTAAAAGAGATCATGATGGTTTAGGTAGTTTTTATTCTAGGAGTGATGGAGGGATCTTTCTTGGTTACTCAACTAATAGTAAGGCCTACAAATGCTACAACAAAAGACTAAGAAGAGTCATTGAGAGTGTGCATGTAAGAGTTGATAAGGATATGCATAAAGAAAGACAAGCACAAATGAATCAGTATGATGATTCCGGTGATGAAGGTGAAGAAGCTCAATCAGACAATGAACTAGAAGAAGCATCCTATAAGGTCCCTAATTGGTATGTGTAGAAAAATCACCTGAAAGAGTAGTTTTTAGGTAATAAGAGTGATGGTGTGCAAACTAGAAGAAGATTTGCCCGAAATGATGAACAAGTCAATTTCTGCCTTATGACTGAAATGGAACCTAAGACATTCAATGAAGCCAAAAAAAGTCAGAAATGGAGGGATGCAATGGAAGAAGAGTTGCAACAGATTGAGAAGAACAAGACTTGGGAATTAGTCCCTAGACCGAAAGACAAGAACATCATTGGCACCAAATGGGTCTACTAGAACAAGATGAATGAAGAAGGTAAATTTGTTAGGCATAAAGATAGACTTACGTGAAAGAGTTACTCTCAAGTAGAGGGCATTGATTTTGAAGAAACATTTGCACCGATAGCTAGACTAGAAGAAATTAGGATGTTTCTAGATTTTTTTAGCCTACAAGGGTTATAAGGTATATCAAATGGATGTAAAATCTGCTTTCCTCAATGGAAATTTGGAAGAAGAAGTGTACATGGAGCAACCATAAGGGATTTTGTTAAATGATGATGAAACCTTTGTGTTCCAGTTGAAGAAAGCACTATATACTTTAAAGCAGGCTCTTAGAGCATGGTATTCAAGGCTAGATAAGTACCTGAAGGAGCAAGGATTTAAAAAGGGGAGTGCTGACAGGAATCTATACATCAAGACAAATGGAAACCACATGATCATTGTGGTTGTGTATGTAGATGACATCATCTTTTGAGGTAAAAAGGACACTCTTTGCAAGGACTTTGTTGATCAGATGAAAACAGGATTTGAGATTTCTATGCTTGGAGAGCTGTCATTTTTTCTTGGTTTGCAAGTCTCACAATGAGATAAGGGAATTTTTGTCTCTCAAACCAAGTATGACCGAGACATGTTGAAGAAATCTTAAATGGAAGACAACAAACTAGTAAGTATTCCCATGGTAACCGGATGCAAGCTGAGCAAGGATAATGAATCACCAGTAGTGGATCAGATATTGTATATATCCATGATTGGTAGTTTGTTATATCTTACTACTTCTAGACCAGATATAGTGTAGGCAATATGCATGGTGGATAGATTTCAAGATGCATCCAAATAGTCACATATAAATGCAGTCAGGAGGATATTCTGATATATACAAGGGACACTTAATTATAGGCTATGGTATCCCAAGAAAGGGAATTTTATCTTACATGCCTATACTGATGTTGATTGGGTAGGTTGTATTGATGATCATAAGAGCACTATGTTGGATATTATTGGTATATGATGAACTGACATGTTGATATGATGATAATATATGTTGTCATTGATGTCAATAGGTTCAAGTGAACTGGTATGAAGAGGTATGAGGAGATGCAGTGAACCGGTGTCAGGGTTTCACAAAGTGTGACTACCGGTTGGCAGTCTCAGCTCTAGGGTTTTCGGTTTGGCAATCTTGCTTGTTCAATGCAACCAGTGATACTCTGTGATGAGTTAGCTAAGAGATGTGAATGAGATTGAGGTGCCACATCAGCCTTGTTCACATGAAGGATTTCCTTGAGGATCTGGCATGAGAAGATCGATTGCATTTAAAGCCTACCTTGGGAATGATCATTCTTCTTGGTGGTATGAGAAGAGAGCGTGATGAGTTACTGATTCCTATGTGTGGTGAAGAATAGATGATGCATATTGTCTTGTGATCTATTTGAAATTGTAATACTCTATGCAATGTGTTTGGATGGTCAGGATTGGATTGCCTATGTTGTAAACCTAAGATGCTTAGGGTTTAGGGTTTATGCTACCAACCTAATTGTTTTCTATAAGGTCGATGATATTTGTTATTATAAAGTTGTTGGAAAATGTTGTGTGTGTATCCGAATGATGAGATACTTGCCAGACCAGTAAGAGGAAAACTGCAGAGTGTGATTGCAGAGTAGAGGAAATGAAAAGGATCTGCCTTGGCATGTAGTGCTGTTATCAGATTATAAGTTTTACTTGTTGTCTTCTAATAATTTCAATAGTTGGAAAATCCCTTTACTGGGTAGCTTTAACAGGATTACTGTAAAACCTTTAATAAGGGACTCAAGATCATTGAGTTCTTCAAATCCTCTAGCGAGGTAACCTCTAACAAGGTTTCAACCTTTAACAGGGTATATAGCCATCCCTTAACTGGGTGATTTCTAATAGGATCAGTTCCTAACAGAACCTTATTGTATAGTCTTTAATCAGATTAGGCTCTTAACAGGGCGATCTTCAAAAGAGTTTAAAAACAAGCTTGTGGGTATTCATCACCACTGTGGTTTTTCCCATTTGGGTTTCCACATGAAAAATTTGTGTGTTATGTGTTATGGATTTTTCATGTGATGATTATGTATTATTTGGTTGAATGATTATGCATGCAAAGTTATTAGGTTATGGTATTACTGGTATACCACATGCATATTTTTATGGGTGAAGTTGATATCAAGTATTGATAGTATTTGAAGTGTTTGGACTTATCAGTTTATGGTGTCTGATATCTTACTGTGTTTAACCGGTATTGCCATGATTAAGTTTAGTGATAGTGACAACTAGTTGGTATTACTTTAACGGGATAAGTTGTTGAGAAATTTTTTTCCTTGTATTGATTCACCCCCCCTGTCAGTACCCATTGGGGTATTTGTTGTTCATCATTATTCATCAATTGGTATCAAAGCACCTCCAGGTCCTCAGTGATATAAGCTTAACCGCTTGAGGTAAAAGATCCTATTGTAATGATGAAGAGGGAAGATCCTAAGTTCAATAGAGACAACTTTAAGGTATGGAAGGACAGAATGAAGATTTACATCAAGAGTATGGGTGCTCAACACTGGAGCTTTGTTGAGAATGCCTATGTGGCTCCCACTGGCACTTTGACTAATGATCCGAAGAGAGAGATCCAGGAAAATGGGCAAGTCATGGAAGCCCTTATCAGCAACGTGTCAGATATTGAGTTTATTTATGTACAAGACAAGGACACACCTAAGGATGTATGAGATGCACTAGAAAACATCTATGGTGGTGATGAGAATGTAAAAGCAAGCTACGGAAGAGAGCCTTAGAGGTAAATTTGAGGATATGAGGATGGTTGAAGGTGAGACCATTCAACAATATGGCATTAGGATTAAGATTGTGGTAGAAGATATCAAAAGCATTGGTGGAACTATTGATGATACCACTATCGTTAGTAAAGTCCTTAGATCATTGTTACCAATCTATGCAATCAGAGTTGCTGCTATCCGGGAACTAAGGTCTATTGATAAAACCAAGGTATCCTTGGATTCTATCATTGCAAAATTAACTGCGTATGAGTTGAATAGCTATGATGGCAGTGTTCAAAAGACTGAGTCAGCCTTTAAAGCATCTATTGTACCATCCAGAAAAGGAAAAGAAACTAGTACCAGTTATGAATCCAGGAAATGCAGAGATATGGATGATGAAGAGATTCTAATGGAGTTTGAAGCTCTTCTTGCTAAAAGACTTCTGAAGGGAACTGGAAAATATAGAGCTAAACTTCCTTTGAAATGTTTTTCCTACAACAAGAGAGGACATATAGCTATTAATTGTCCTAACAATGACAATAAGGATAAACCAGAGAGATTTAGAAAGTATAAAGGAGGAAACAAAATAAATTGTCTAGTTACTGTGGATGAAGGTGTCATTGATGAAAAATTAGAAGATGAAGAAAATGAAGACATAGTGTTTGTAGCAGTAAAGGAAGAAGTGTCTGACAAGAAAGCACTTGTCTCTCGCATTGACAACTCCAATGAGTGGATAATTGATAGTGGTTGTTCTCACCACATGAATGGTGACCAGAGAAATTTTCTATCTCAGGAGGAATATGATGGAGGTGTTGTCATATTTGGAAATGGTGCACCATGTTTGGTAAAAGGTAAAGGATCCATCTCATTGAATGGAAAGAGCAGTGCAGATGATGTCTATTGGGTAGAAGGTCTTAAGCATAACCTGTTGAGTGTTGCTCAACTGAATGACAAACAAATAGTTCTAGAATTCAAAGGCAGAGTCTGTAGTATAATTGGGAAGAATGGTGAACTTATTGCCACTGGTAAGTAGACCAGAGGTAACCTATTTCAGTTGAATGCCAAGATAAGTCGGTGACTAATGGCTAAGTTTGATGATAGTTGAATATGGCATAGGAGACTCTGTCATATGAACTTTGACAACATTATTAAAGCCAGTAAGATCAAGGTGGTAAGAGGATTACCTTTGCTGAACAAACCTAAGAATTCTTTGTGTAGAGAATGTCAACTTGGGAAGACGTCTTCCTCAACTTTTAAAGGTAAGTCTTTCTTAGCAGAAAATTTACTTGATCTTGTGCATACTGATTTGTGTGGTCCTATAAAAACTAGAAGTATTCAGGGAGATAGGTATTTTATGATTCTTATTGATGACTGCTCAAGAATGATGTGGGTCACATTCTTGAAAGACAAGTCTGAAGCATTTGGAAAGTTCAAAGCCTTCAGAGCATTAGTAGAGAAAGAAAGTGGTAAAAAGATAAAATGCTTGAAAACTGATCAAGGAGGAGAATTTACTTCTGATGAATTCAATAAGTACTATGAAGATAATGGTATCAAGAGTCAGTTGTCTACCCCAAGGACACCACAATAGAATGGCATAGCAGAAATAAATAACAGGACTATAGTTGAAGCGGATAGAACAATGTTGATCTAAGGAAAGGTTGCTCACACTTTTTGGAGAGAAGCGGTGAGCACTGCAATCTATACTATAAACTAGGTACTCATCAAGAAAGGCAAAGATAAATCTTGTTATGAGTATTGGACCAGGAAAACTCCCATTGTGAGTTACTTTAAAGTGTTTGGTAGTAAGTGCTATATCAAGAAAGGTGAGCATTTGAGCAAATTTGATGAAAAATGTGATGAAGGAATATTTCAAGGATATTCCACTAAGATAAAAGCTCTCAAGTGCTACAACAATATAACTTAGAATTTTGTTGAAAGTATCAATGTCAGGGCTGATGAATCTCTTGAGGAACCTGAGGAAACATGCAACGAAAAGATGAACTGAGTATAGCCTTCTGGGAATCGGTTAAGAAAGAAACTTATAAAGATCTCAGTGTTCCTGTACCGGTAGAAGCTATAGTAAGAGAAGAAGAAGAGGTAAGTGAAGGAGAAGAAGAAAAGCTAGCAGATCAAGCTAGAGTCATTCCTAGATATGTGAAGCTGCATCATGATCCAAAGCAAATCATAGGAGATAAAGATGCAGGGATATTCACAAGAAGACAAGTGAAGGAGAACTCTTGCATGATTTTTGAATTTGAACCCAAGACTTCTAGAGAAGCTCTTGTAGATGAAGACTTGATTAAAGCAATGGAAGATGAGCTAGACTAGATAGAATAGAATGCAACATGGTCCTTGGTGCCCAGACCAGAATATAGAAATGTCATAGGTACCAAATGGGTCTCCAGGAATAAGAAGAATGAAGAAGGCATAGTTGTAAGAAACAAGGCTAGGCTTGTTTACAAGGGATACCCTCAGGAGGAGGGAGAAGACTATGGAGAAACCTTTGCTCCTGTGGCTAGACTAGAAGGTGTTCGAATGCTACTTACATTTGCAACATTTGAGGGATTTAAGGTTTATCAAATGGATGTGAAGTCTGCTTTTCTGGATGGAATCCTGGAAGAGGAAGTGCATAAAGAGCAACCATAAAGGTTTGACGTATCAGAAGATAGTGACATGGTGTGCAGATTACACAAAGCTCTGTATGGATTCAAACAAGCACCTAGGGCATGGTATGAAAGCCTATACTCCCATCTTGTGAAGATTGGATTTTAGAGAAAAAATGAAGATGACAACATCTAATTGAAATCAGAAGGTGATCAGATTATGATCTGTGAAGTGTTTGTGGATGACATAATCTTTGGAGGAGATGATAAAATGAGTCATGCATTTGAGATGTCTTTGATAGGAGAGATAAAGTTCTTCATTGGTTTACAGATTCAACAAATTAAAGAGGGTATCTTTACTACCCAGTGCAAATATGTCAAAGAGGTATTGAAGACTTTTGGCATGGAGGAAAGCAAACTGGTTGGTACATCGATGGTGACTGGCTGTAAACTAACTAAGGAAGATGATTCAACATTGGTAAATGAGGAGTACCGGTCAATAATCGGTAAGCTACACTATGTGGTGCACAAGAAACTAGATATTGCTCATGCATTAGACATACTAGCTCATTTTCAGAAACATCCAAGAGAATCCCACTTGGTAGCTATCAAAAGGATTCTTAGATATCTGAAAGGAACAGTTGATTATGGATTCTAGTATCCATATAATGGTGACTATAATCTCAAGGTATATACCGATGCCGATTGGGGAGGTAATATGGATGACCAGAAAAGCACAACTGGTGGAGTGTTCTTTCTCGGAAGAAGATTAGTATCATGGACAAGTAAGAAGAAGAGCTATATTTCCCAATCTACAGTTGAAGCAAAATATGTGGCAGCATTTATGAACTACACTCAAGCAATTTGGATGAAGCATGTATTGGAAGGTTTAAAAGTACCTGTATCTGAACCGGTGAATATATTTTGTGATAACACAAGTGCAATAAATATTTCCAAGAATCCAACATTGCATGCTAGAACTAAGCATATTGAGCTTAAATATCACTTCTTGAGAGAGAAAGTTCAGAATAAGGAGGTTGTACTACAACATGTTTCCAGTAAGGAGCAGCTAGCAGATATATTCACTAAGCCCTTACCAAAGACTACATTTACCTATTTGAGAGGTGAATTAGGGTTTTTATCCCTTCATGAAGTCAACTAAAGTCATGTGCTCCGCATTAGTCAAGTACTACAGTGACAAATCCTTCAGGATCGATGTATTGAAGGATGCTACTCCTTAGGGGGAGCAACATAGTAGATTTGGAAGCTTGTGCCTCCACTTTGGAATTGTTGTCAAAGGGGGAGAAGATATCTAATGTTGAAGATACACTAGTCTATGATGTTTTCAGTCGCAATGCTACACTAAGTATTTCCATCAATGCCAAAGGGGGAGATTGTTGGATATTATTGGCATATGATGAACTGACATGTTGATATGATGATAATATATGTTGTCAATGATGTCAATAGGTTTTAAGTGAACCGGAATGAAGAGGTATGAGGAGATGCAGTGAACTGGTGTCAAGGTTTCACTAAGTGTGACTACCGATTGGCAGTCTTAGCTCTACGATTTCTGGTTTGGTAATCTTGCTTGTGTGATGCAACCGATGATATTGTGTGATGAGTTAGCTAAGAGATGTGAATGAGATCAAGGTGCCACATCAGCCTTGTGTACATAAAGGATTTCCTTAAGGATCTTGCATGAGAAGATTGACTGTGTTTGAAGTCTACCTCGGGAATGATCATTCTTCTTGGCGGTATGAGAAGAGAGCGTGATGAGTTACTGATTCCTATGTGTGGTGAAGAATGGACGATGCAGATCATCTTGTGATCTATTTGAAATTGTAATACTCTATGCAATGTGTTTGGATAGTCAAGATTGGATCATCTGTGTTGTAAACCTAAGATGCTTAGGGTTTAGGGTTTATGTTGCCGACCTAAATGTTGTCTATAAGGTCGATGATATTTGTTATTGTAAATTTGTTGGCAAATGTTGTGTGTGTATCTGAGTGATGAGATGCTTGCCAGACCAGTAAGAGGAAAATTACAGAGTGCGATTGCAGAGAAGAGGAAATGAAAAGGATCTACCTTGGCATGTAGTGCTATTATCAGATCCAAAGTTTTACCTGTTATCTTCTAATCATTTCAACAGTTGAAAAATCCCTTTATCGGGTAGATTTAATTGGCTTATTGTAAAAACTTTAACAAGGTGACTCAACATCATTGAGTTTTTCAAATCCTCTAGTGAGGTAACCTCTAATAGGGTTTCAACCTTTAACAGGGTATATAGCCATCCCTTAATCGGGTGATCTCTAACAGGGTCGGTTCCTAACAGAACCTTATTGTATAGTCTTTAACCAAATTAGGCTCTTAATAGGGCGAGCTTCAAAAGAGTTCAAAAACAAGCTTGTGGGTATTCATCCCCACCATGGTTTTTCCCGTTTCGATTTCCACATGAAAAATCTATGTGTTATGTGTTATGCATTTTTCATGTGATGATTATGCATTACTTGGTTGAATGATTATGCATGCAAAGTTATTATGTTATGGTATTACTGGTATACCACATGCAAATGTTTATGGGTGAAGTTGATATCAAGTATGGATAGTATTTGAAGTGTTTAGACTTATCAGTTTATGATGTCTGATGTCTTACTGTGTTTAACCGGTATTGCCGTGGTTAAGTTTAGTGATTGTGACAACCAGTTGGTATTGCTTTAACCAGATAAGTTGTTGAGAATTTTTTTTGCTTGTACTGATTCACCCCCCCTCTCAGTACCGATTGGGGTATCTGTTGTTCATCATTATTCATCACACTAGTGGTGGTGCAATCTTCCTAGGTAATGGGTTGGTCTCATGGAACAAAAAGAAGCAAGATTTCATTTCTCTATCTACTGCTGAGGCAGAATATATTGCTACTACCACATGTTGTTCTTAGGTACTATGGATGAAGTAGACCCTCAAGGATATTTAGGTAGAGGTGTCTCACCCCATTTCCATCCAGTGGGACAATTTCAGTGCAATTAACGTATCAAAGAATTTGGTTATGAACTCAAGGACAAAGCATATTTCCAACAAACATAATTTTCTTAGGGAGAAGGTGGCAGATCAGGAAGTCAAGGTAGAGTATGTTCCTATAGGTGAACAAGTGGTTGATATCTTCACCAAGCCTCTACTGGTAAACACTTTTGAGTATTTGAGACACAAGTTAGGTGTGGTGTCACGTGCTTCATGAAATTAAATATGTATGAAGATCTATGGTTAAGAGGGAGTTCATTGTAAAATATCCTATCTCTTGGACCATATGCTAGACATAGGGGGAGATCAATTGTTTATGATGCAGTACTAGCATGCTTGAAATTTTGGGTGTACTGGAAGAAAAAATTGTAGAAGAAGGAAATTGTTGTAGAAATACCCAAGAGAATTTCATGATTACGAGAATATACTTTCCCAATTGGTAGCACTCATAATACAATCACATTTGATTCTTATATGCTGCTGGTTGAGTGGATTCTGGCCAAAGGGGGAGAATACACTGTATAACTGGTGGAGAATGAATTAGATGGAAGGAGGCACCCAACCCTTTGTCATTGTTGTTAAAGGGGATAATGATCAAATGGGCCAGATGAAGGAATAAAGTGTGTTGACATCAATGCCAAAGGGGAGATTTTTGGCATTATATTGTCAATGATGTCAAACAGTATGGTATGGTCACCGGGGTGAGTAAATAGTGGTGACTAGTATGGGTGAAGTAAGTAATAATGTCAACTAGTATGAAGGATGTAGTGTGTAAGTAGACATAAAAGGTATGTTACCGGTACACATGAAGTGCAACATCTACCAATAAAGAAGGACCACCGGCAAGCAAGCAAAGAAGCAAAGAAGAACAAAGGGATGTGATCATTGATAGACAAAGAGAAGTATAATGCAATCGGTAAATGGATTTAGTGGATGGACCAACATGTTTGATGGAAGGCCAAGTTGATCCACCAATAGAGGAGAGGTCAACAGGTATGAAGGTCCACCAGTGAAGTTAGGTTATACTATTGAGGTGTGTTGTACCAATAAAGAGTCGGTCGGCGAAGGATGTCAAACCAAATTTGCAGTCTAAGCATATGTGGATTTCGATAAGCATGACAGGTGGACACCAAGTGGCAAGCATGCAGAGGTCGGTGAAGTGTTCATTGATGTGATAGTTGACAAGTAGGTCAACATTAATAAAGAACCTGCAAATCATGGGACAATGGCAGGATGTTGCAGCTCGAGGGAGACAAAGTGGTAAGGTGATTGAAATGACCTTGCAGGATCGTTAGCTGAAGGAAATAGCCAAGCCATTAAAGGTGATTAATAGAGAAACCCCTAAAAGCATGTTGCAGACATCTAAAAATAGAAAATATGCATTGGAAGGCAAGGATATGGTAGTGTTGTTTGATATGATGTAGATCATCTTTCCAAAAAAGGAGATTCGATCAGATTTGATATGGATTGAGTTGTTAGAGGAAAACCCTAGCACACCACTGTTTGAATTTTTCTTTTGGTGGGAAATGTAATGCCTACCAAAATACCCTAGAGAAATATAGCTAAAAACATGCTAATTAATTTTTTTTTAAAACAATACAACACATAACATCACTTAAGCAATGCAGTGAGCACACAACAACAATTAAGTGTTATGAAAATAGAATAATTCACTCAAGCTATTCAAACAAGTATGCAAGCGGAATACAATAAATCATTTCTACTACTCCCTAGGGTACCTCAATGCCATTACTTAATCTACCTACATAAGAAATAACCATTTACTTTCTTCCAATTCAATACCTCATAATCTTAATCATTATACACACATAGGTGCAACATAGCAATACCTAACACTCAAGATATGCAACCTTCTTAATCTGTCATTTAATATGAGATTCTATCTTTAAATGCACCACTATTTCCTTTTTCACTTAGATTCATTTTATACACCAAGTCCAAATGTTCCTATTACCATTAACCAATCTCTGAATATAAACATCACCATACACATACCAAGATTAATCCCTTACATTGCATTAACATGATTTCCATTTACAATTAACTTCTACATAGTCATTTATAATTCTATGCTCCTAGCATACTTATTACTTCATCATGATTCCAAAAGCACATAATGCAATACTCACAAAGTCTCCTTAAACATTTAACCCATAGCTTGTTTAATACTCATAAAATCTCTTACACTATATCAATTAACCAACAATCATCTTATTACAAGTCAGGTAACTACACAAATTCATCTCAACACAAACTATGATTCAATATCCTAATTCCATAACCACTAATAGCATCCACCAAATGGAGATATGATCTTAAACCATAACACATGATACATTATAATCCTTTCTTAAAAGACAAGCATTCATTTTACCATCTACCCATACACTTATTAGTAATTTCCATTAATAAGATTAGAAATTCATTCACTAATAAGATCCATACAATATCTCATAAGGAACCTTCAATTACACCCCAATAATTATAAGATTTCAATTCAATCATTAGATCACTGTCTACGAAGTATGATACTATGATTTCAAATTCTTTAATCACAACTCATAAACATGTCCTAAGATATCTTCCAACATTACTCAAACTCATACATTCTATCAAGACTTAACATTTCTTCTACTTAAATCATTAGTTAAAGACATCATTTCAAATCTAATACCATTATCATAACATTTACCCGATTTACTTTTAACATGGTTCATCAAGAATACAAAATACATCATTTAGTTTCAAACAACAATACTTATCCACATCTCATGCATCCATTTCATTTAATATAAATGCGTTACAATACTACTCAAGGTTCATCATTACAATCATCTACCATAATCAAAAGCTTTCACTATAACTAGAACAACATAGTCATTTCTCATATACATGACTTCTTTTACAACCGTTACATAAGAATTTCATTACATAAATCACATCATCATTTACATTCTTTCTGCAATTATTATCCATGAACAATTTGAAGAAGCATCCTCATCCATGCAAGAAGAATCCAAAGAAAGGAGCATCCCAATGGTTTAAAAGCACCAACCACCCGACCATGTGGAACCAAAGGAACCACCCCCCATGCTAGGAGATGACACAAGGTCCTAACACACACTCTACATCTAGGCTGACACTCAAAACCAAAGAGACTAACCAACAAGGACTCTCAAGCAAGAACTCACACAGAGCCACAAGAATAAACTCCCAGAGGCATAAAACTCTTCAGGACATAAATGTATCCAATAAGCATAATCATAAATTATAAAGGGGGAACACATGTAGGAGTGGAGTGTCATCACATGCCATCCTCATAAAATAATAATATAATAACACAAGGCACTAGCCTAATGGACATGTGGAGCCATCTCAACTTATGAGAGACCAAGGGAGATTAGCTTACCATCTTCACGGGCTTCTCATGCTTATCCTAAAACATCCTCCCTAGGACTAAGCCATGAGGCTCAAAACTATTTATTATCTTGTTTAAATGAGTTATAATTACCCATCCCAATTAATTTATCATCAATGCTATCACTTGTTTACAAATCATGGAAAACTCCAATGTGCCTTGGTGGTCTAGACTTCATGCATCCTTACAAGGAACCTCATGCCAACCTATCTCTCATGACCCCAGTCATCACAAGGAAGCCCACTCCTCCTAACATGGCCCAACAATAAATCACAAGAGGCTCTAAAACAAAATACAAATCTGCAACATAACACTCATATGCATCCAATGGCTTACTCCCCAAAATAAGGATATTCAAGTAGCTAGAAACACAATGAACCTCTTGGCAATACCACATCAAAAACTATAATTAACCATCAACGAAAAGAATCATAAATATCATAAAATCCTTTTTATTTAAATCTGAGATAAAAATGAAAACAAAACAGCAACCAAATTCATATTCATAAAGCCTTATGACAAGGAAACTTGACATAGTCAAAACTGCAACAACATAAAAAAATTGAGCCTCTTGGCCAACAATAAACATAGGCATATCAAGCCATAAAATTTGCTGTCATTAATGAAAGTAAAACCACAGCAAGGCCAACTCACTTGCTGCCCCAAAACAACAACACTTCCAACTCACCAACCATAGCACATCAATATGGATGAAAGCACAATTATTTCCCCAATAAGATAGGAAGGTAAATATGCTTGAAACCAACAAAATACATAAAAAAAAATCAGATATAAAATTAGAAAACTCACCAACACCCTCAACAATGCCTCTGGTACAAGAATTAATTCACAAAGTACAACACAAGCAAGCAACTAGCAAATTAACCTACAGGAAAAATTACAAGAAAAACTACAGGAAACCATTTCTCACATTCTAACTTGATTTCTCAAAAATAAGAAGAATAAAATAATCCCTTCCAAATCTGATTTCTTAAAATAAGAATCAATTTAAAATTCTTTTCTAAATCCTCAAACAATCTTTTAGACAATCTTTTAAAAAAACAATGTGAAGTGCCGAAAAAACCACCTACCTGGAAAATGCAGAAATTGGAAGAGAATCTGATGTAGAATCCAAAAAAAAAAATTCAAGCCTTTAAACCAATTCAAATCCAACCACCAGCAATCTCCAAATCAATCTCAGAAATTCATTCACCAAAAATGCCAACCCCCGTGAATGCAAGGCAGGCCTATTTATCAAAAAAATAAAAAATAAATAAAAACAAAACCAAGCAAAACCATCCTCCAATCAAAATATTCCAAAAAAATTATATTCCATACCTACCTTCCCAAAGTTCAAGAAAATAAAATATATTTTCTACCTACCATAAACTTCCAGCCAATCAAATTCAAGGGTAGGTAAAATAAATTAAACCATTGACCTGGGGTCAAAATGACTTTTAAATAAAAGAATACAAATTACCCCCTTTTAATTAGTTAATGGGTAAAATAATATTACTCAATAAATAAAATTCACTTTAACATTAAATAAATAATTTCCCACCATAGACATTTATAAATAAATATTAATAATAATAGGAAATCAATAAATAAAATTAAATAAATAAAATTCCAATAAATAATAACTCAATTGAACCCAATAAATAAAAGCTAATAAATTAAATATCAAATACTCAACATTAAATTAATAGATCAAATAATAAATAAATCTTTATTAAATAAATAAATAAAAGATCAAGCCAATTAGATTAAATACATTATTCACTTAAATAAATTCCTTATAAGGAGAAATCCAATTACATAATGAGAAATCCATACCTCAAAACTTACACAAAAGAAGCTAGAGGGATTTGATCTCCAAACCTCCAACTCATGACGAAGAGACTTAACCAATACACCACAATACTTACTTGACCAACAAAAAGGAAAATCAAAATAACATAAGACATCAAAAAATCATCTAACATCAAGATAACCTGACAAGGTGAACATCTTAGACCCAGAGTACGTGAGGGGATCTTGTGCCAACTCCGAACCACATGCCATTGGGATTTAAAGACACACTTAGACCTGTGAAGCCAGGTGGAGTCGGTGTCTGGTACCTACAAATCCTGCATCCACAAAGAACGATACAACATATGCATATATATATTATAACAGACAAAGGTTAGAGAGTCGCAATGACACATCCCGCTCATAATGAGTGATGTGACATTGTCTCTATCCCAAAGATAGTTAGACAACAATCAAACACACCATACGATCAACTCATCATAGATAATCATTAAATATGGTCAGTACATAAAAGCATCATAAAGTGCATGATTGGTATAATTCATTATTATAGTAAGGCATGTAAAATCCGTCAACACTTATGCTCATCAAATCACATGATCAATATAATATTTTGATAATCAATCACATAATAAGTATATATATTATCTAATAAATCACGTGATCAATAATGATAGTATCAACATCATATAAATCATCTAAAATAGCCTATGGCCAATAATGTCTATCACGCATGAACTAAAAGTCAACTCTTGTCAAAACAAGTCAAGTTGAGGGTGGACACTACAACCCTCACATATAAATATGTGAACTTTATTAGACAGTTCAATTAACCGAAAGACAACTGAGAGTGGGGGGGGGGGGAGTGAATCAGTTGTCATAGATTACCAGAACTTTTAGTAATTAAAAATTTAATACCAAAACCCAAAATATTAATACCATAATGCTTAAACCAAATACCAGAATACCAGTTAAACCAATTAAGCATAAACAATAATTAGAGAATAAATACCATCCACATGACACCAAGATTTATACGTGGAAAACTCGGTAAAGGAAAAAACCATGGTGGGAAGCCTACCCATAGTTAGATAATACTTCTGTAGTAAGTATGTGAATTACAATTGAGGGGCCTACACTTGTAGGAAGGCCAAAAGCCTAGAGTGCAATGCTCATCACAAAAGGAGTCTCACTGCCTACATAGAAATCTAGACTACAATCTAGAAGAATGAATGAGCTGCAATGCCTGAGTATAGTTCTGGTTAATCTCAATATTGGAGGACTAAATCCTCTTATATAAACCCAAATCGATCTCCAATGACCGACTAAATCCTCTGCCTAAATGATATTGCATTATTCGTACATCATATATCCATATCGCATTCCCTTACCATGACCTAAAATGAGATCTTACATCATATATATACAAACCCTCGACCATAAACAATCAAGTCGGCTACCAGAAAATAAACCAATTAAATGATTACAAAACATGTTGGCCTTAGACCAAACAAATAATATTCAACTGATAAGATATCCTAGAAACACATCGAGAGGTCCAATCCACACGTTACGTTAAGCCAGTCCATAACTTAGATCAACCGGGACCCAATATAGGTCCACACGCTAAAGCAATGATCCTGATCTACCAAGTCTCAAACATAGCCACCATCAGCATCCTGAATTTCCACCAGAAGCTGCACTAACACCACTTATGCATATAATCAAAGATCTTCATCAAATCTCTGCTAGTGAAACCCTCGCTAGAACCGCAAACATGATAGAATCCGATCACCAGACCAAAACCAACTGACTGTATATAAACATGAGTAGCAGGAATAAGCCAATTCCATAACCAAATCATACTGGAGGATATTGGATCATGTTAGATCCAAACCAACCAGAAACCACACATCCTACCAGGACTAGAAGGGTGTCGGTAAAGCATCCAAAACAGCTAGTGTTGACATCAATGTAACACATAATAAATTCCTCCAAATGGCCAACAATCTCCCCATTTGGCATTGATGGCAACACTAAATGTGAAAAACATCTAATTACCAAGAAATGTCAAACAAGTCTCCCCCAATGGAAGACAACCAACAGTCTCCTACATAAAGATATATCAATGAAATTATAAAACAAAGACCAAACTCCCCCTTTGAATAATGTCTCTGTAAAGATCTGAATTACACATATATCTCTCCCCCTAATGTAAACAACTCCTTTTTTTTCACATCAATATCTCCCCCCCTTTGACATAAATGCTAGAAATCTGACAAAAATATCAAAGCAAAAATAAAAACCACTAAAACACAAGGCTAACTACTCCCCTTGAGCAATAGCATCTCCACATTATTGTCAAAATAAATAATATCTTTGATAATACATACCGGATTGATGTCATCAACAAATACTTCAATAATCAATAGATCATCATCAATGATCTTATAACATAAATTACTGTCAACATTACCCTTAGTAAAACCAAGCTTCAATAGATATTTATCCAACCTTGCATACCAAGCTTTAGGTGCCTATTGCAATCTATATAAAGATTTTCTTAACCTGCAAACCATGTTTTTATCATCTGATAGTAAAAAATCATTAGGTTGCTCAATATAAACTTCCTCATAAAAATCCCCATTAAAAAATGCACACTTAACATCCATCTTGTAAACCTTCTAGTTCTTATGGGCAGCATAGGCAAGAAATAATCTTATAGCTTCAATCCTAGCTACAGGTGCAAAAGTATCTCCATAATCAATTCCTTCCTTCTGATAATATCCTTTACAAACCAATCTAGTCTTATTCCTTACAACTTGACCATCTTCATTCAATTTATTCCTAAAAACCCATTTAGTTCCAATAACATTCTTATTTTTAGGCCGGGGAACTAAAGTCCATGTGTTATTCTTCTCAGTTTGATCTAATTCTTCTTCCATAGCTTTCAACCAACATTCATCTTTACATGCTTTAATTACTGATACCAGTTCAACTTGAGAAATTAAACATACCTCATTAGTTTCCAGTCTTCTTCTTGTCATCACTCCATTGTTCTTATCCCCAATGATTTGATCTTCTGAATGATTCAATCTCACATACCTATGAGTCTTCTAACTCTCTATTCATCTTCCCAGTTCTTTAGTTACTGTTGAATTTTCTGATACTGTCGGAGTAACTGGTTCAACACTCTATTTCAGTAAAGATGCTACCGGTTCATATATAATCATTTCCACCGCTGGTTCCTTCTCATCAAATCTGATTTGATCTCTATTAAGCTCATCCACCTTGACATTAGAACTCTCCACAACTCTCTGCAATATCTTATTATAATATCTATATATTTTTCTTTCATTAGAATAACCAAGAAATATGCCTTCATCACATCTAGGATCAAAATTTTCAATGATATCATCTCTTTTGATATAACATTTACTACCAAAGATTCTGAAATACTTAACTGTAGGTGTATTTCCAAACCATAATTCATAAGATGTCTTACCCATTTCTCCTTTGATATGTACTTTGTTGAATATATAAACCATTGTTCTTACTGCTTCTCTCTAGTAGATATGAGGTAGACTAGCTTCCATCATCATTGTTCTAGCAGCATCCAAGATAGTTTTGTTCTTCGTTTCCACAACTCCATTCTGCTGAGGTGTTCGGGGAGCAGAAAATTGTTTCCTTATACCATGCTTCACACAAAATTTATTAAACTCATTAGATGTGAATTCTCCACCATGATATGACCTCAAACATTTAATCTTCAATCCTATCTTAGTTTCCACTTTAGCCTTAAAGATTTTACACTTTTCAAAAGCCTTAGATTTCTCCCTTAGAAAAGTAACCCACATCATTCTAGAATAATCATCAATGATTAGCATAAAATATCTATCACCTTGAAAATTTTTAACTCTAGCAGTGCCACACAAATCAATATGAATAAGATCAAGAACATCATTAGATTGATCTTTTATACTCCTAAAAGAGGTTCTGACCTGTTTATCCATTTGACATTCTTTACACACCGAATTATAGGGCTTCACAATCTTAGGTATATATCTAACTGCCTTAGTTGAAATGATATTTACAATGCAATCAAAATTCACATGACATAGCCTCTTATGCCATAGCCAACTCTCATCAATTTGTACAATCAAACATTTCTTCTCACCGGAATTAAAATGAAATATATTACCTTTTGTCTATGTACCGGTTGCAATCTCCAAACCAGATATGTTAATGATTTTGCAGTTTTCATCCTTGAACTGTAATTGAATTCCCTTATCCACCAGTTGTCCTACACTCAAAAGATAACACTTCAAACCTTAAACAAAATAAACATTATCATTATTGTGCTTACCATCCATTGATATAGTTCCTTTTCCTTTGATCATTCATGCTTTGTCATCTCCAAATCTAACTAGACTGCAATCAAATTCTTGCAAAGATAGAAACTTCCTTTTATCTCCAGTGATATGATGTGAACATCCACTATCAATTACCCATTCATCCTTATCTTTAATTTTAACAGCAAGTGCCTTCTCTTTAGGTACATTCTCTTCTAGTGTTGGAACATCTTCCTTCAAGAACACCCATTCCTTTCCATTGCCAAAACCACTAGTAGAGTCTTCTACTGGTTCATCATCAGAGTCAGCCACACCTTTCTCATCCTCTATGTAGCATGATTTGTCTTTGTTTTTCCTGTACTTATACTTGTTCTGATATCTAGGGTTAGGCTTGTTGGCAATTTGGAGGAATTGATTGTGTTTCATTCATGTTTTGTCATTGATATCAACACTAGCTATTTTGGATGCTTTACCGACACCCTTCTGGTCCTGGTAGGATGAGTGGTTTTTGGTTGGTTTGGATCTGACATGATCCAATAGGATTTGGTATAGTTTGGTTATGGAATTGGATTATTCATGATATTAATGTTCATATTTAGTCAGTTGGTTTTGGTTTGATGATCAGATGCTATCCTATTTGCTTGGGAGCTTGGCTTGTGGTACCGACGAGCATTTCACCGCCAGAGCATTGTTGAAGATCTTTGGTGATATGCATAAGTGGTGTTGGTGCAACTTTTGGTGGAGTTTGAGGATGCTGATGGTGATCTTGTTTGAGACTTGGTGGATGGAGATCATTGCTTTGGAGTGTGGAACTATATTGGGTCCTGATTGATCTAGGTTATGGACCGACTTAGTGTAATATGTGAATAGGACCTCTCTATGTGTTTTTAGGATGTCTTATATGTTGGATATTATTTTTTTGGTCTAAGGCCAACATGTTTTGTAATTATGTAATTGGTTTATTGTCTGGTAGCCGACCTGATTATTTATGGTCAAGGGTTTGTATATATATATATATGATGTAAGATCTCATTGTAGATCATGGTAAGGGAATGGGATGTAGATATATGATGTGCGAATAATGTAATATCATACAAGAAGAGGATTTGTTTGATCATTGGAGATCAAGTTGGGTTTATATAAGAGGATTTAGTCCTCCGATATTGAGATTAATTGGAACTGTACTCAGGCATAGGAGATGTTGTCTTTGTAGTTCATTCCTTCTTTCATATTGTAGTCTAGATTTTTATGTAGTCAATGAGACTCCTTTTGTAATGAATAATGCGCTCTAGGTTGTTGGCCTTCTTGCAAGTATGGGCCCCTCAATTGTAATTCACATACTTACTACAAAAGTATTATCTAACTATGGGTAGGCTTCCCACCATGGTTTTTCTCTTTATCGAGATTTCCACTTATAAATCTTGGTGTCATGTAGATGGTATTTATTTTGTGATTATTGTTTATGATTAATTGGTTTAATTGCTATTCCATTATTTGGTTTAAGCATTCTGGTATTAATTTTTTGGGTTATGATATTAAAGTTTTAATTGCTAAATGTTCTGGTAATCTGTGACAACTGATTCACCCCTCTCTCTCAGTTGTCTTCTAGTTATTTGAACTGTCTAACAATTGGTATCAGAGATTTGGTCCTCTCTATATAAATCTTAACCACTTGAGGAAGATCCTATGGTGAATAATAGTTCAAGTTAATCTAGTTTATCCGGAGCTATCTTTCAGAGAGATATTAGTAGGCTTGATGGAACAAATTACACAGTATGGAAGAATCAGATGGAGACTCATGTGAGATGTCTTGGTAAGGAAATTTGGGAGATCACATAGAATAGTGTTACACCTCATAATTCACCATCTAGAAATCCTCCTCTAGAAAAATTGGATAAGGAGCTTGAGAATGATTTTAGAGCAAGAGAAGCCCTCTTGTGTGTATTTTCTAATTAGAAAATAATGGGATTAACTGACAAATCACCCAGAAAGACTATATGGGATAAGTTGGAGACTCTTAACGAAGGTGACCCTATAGTGAAGATTGATAAACTTGATGGTTACCGGTTGAGATATGAAAACCTGAAGATGGAAGAAGATCAAAAGATTAATTTGTAAAGGATATTCTCAGAAGGAAGGAATTGTTTATGGTGAGACCTTTGCACCTATAGCTATGACTGAAGCTATAATATTATTTCTTGCCTATGCTTCCCATAAAAACTACAAGGTTTACTAGATTGATGTTAAGTGCGTATTTTTGAATGGGTGTCTTGTTGAGGAAGTTTATATTGAGAAATGGATGGTTTTTCACTTTCAGATGATAAAAACATGGTTTGCAGGTTAAAAAAGGTTTTATATGAATTAAAACAGGCACCTAGAGCTTGGTATACAAGGTTGGATAAATATCTTCTGAAGATTGGATTCACTAAAATTAATGTTGACAATAATTTATATTATAAGGTCACTGATGATGATGTTAGGTCCTGGAGACAACTGAGAGGGTGGGGGGGGGGGGGGGGGGTGAATCAGTTGTCCAATAAATTCAACCAAAATTAACTTAACCAAAACTTAATGCTTAACGCTGGTAAACCAAAATTTATGCCGGTACATAGTTTTATCAGTTAATTGTAGTACCGATAAAGATTAATGCATGAAACAGAAAAACATTAAAATCCACAACACATAACACAAATATTTGTACGTGGAAACCCTGTAAGGGGAAAAACCACGGTGGGAAGCCTTACCCACAATCAAATGATACTACTGTAGATAGTATGTGTGTACAATATAGATTCCACACATGCAGAAAGACCAACTGCCTAGAGCTCACTACTCAATCACAAAAATGAGAGTCACACTGACTACAATTGGATGATTAGATCCAATGATAATGTACTGCTTAAAATAGCATCTTCATATGTTGGATTTAGTACTAGTATAATTCTCATTGCCTTCACAAAAACCTTCCTTCAACCTTCAAATGATGTTTGTGTGTATAGCTCTTCTTATTTTTGCATATACCCTATTACAATTCTTTTTCCAATGCATATAAATCTCACAAATGATATTTTACATTTATACCATAACCTAAGACCAATTGAATAGGTCAACTCACTAAAAGATATTACAATAAAATCAATTACAAATAAATTGATATTCGATGCATGATGTCAGCTCAATGCATTTACAATAATAATAAATCATCTCCATAACATGTCGTGCTGATCTGGAATAGATATGCCTTTCGGTGTATATCCTAGACCTATTTGCCGGTAACAACAAATATGCAAACCCGAATAAACCAATAACCAAATCACCAAAACCAAGTGATCAAATAATGTCTTCGACATAAACAAGTCATCTCCAAGTCATTCCAAGTGCCGGTGAACAATACAATCTACCGGTGAACCAAATATCGGTGACTATGCATAAGTCTCTGACTTGCCGTGAACAGAACAAAGATCTCCAAGTGTTGATAAGTGTTGAAAAGTGATGACAAGTGTTGACATCAATGAAAAAACCATATCAACATATCCAAAATACCAACAATCTCCCCCTTTGGCATTGATGGCAACACAAGATGGAAAAACCATCAAAGTGTCAAAATAGAAATGCCAAAAACCAAAAACCAACAAATTCCCAAAGAGATCATTAACCAGAAATCAAAATACATAATGTCTCTCCCCTAGGAATAATCTCTCCCCAAAAATGTTTTTCCATAATATCTCTCCCCCTTTGACATAAAATGCCAAAGCAATACAAAAACCAGATTCAAATACAAAATACCAACTTATTATACCAACTACTCCCCCTGAGAAGTAGCTCTCCTCATCAAAGCCGGAATAAAAGATTTCTTTGTTAATTTTGCCGGTTGATGACAAATATCAACTGTCTAAGTCTCTACTGGTGGGGGTGGGACTCCAAGTTTCTCTCTGAGATATTCAAAAGTCTCCTTAGAAAAAGGCTTAGTAAAAATATCTGCAATCTGCTCTTTAGTATTCACATAAACCAATTTCACTTCTTTTGCTTCAACATTCTCTTTCAAAAAATTGAATTTGATAGAAACATGTTTAGTATTAGAGTGAAATACCGGGTTCTTTGATATATCAATTACTGCCATATTATCACAGTAAATAGATATAGGTTCCTTGCATTTTACCTTTATGTCCTTCAACATTTGTTTGATCCATAATACCTGTGTACAATTAGTTGTTGCTGCAACATATTCTGATTATGTTGTTGATAGACTTGTACAACTCTGTTTCTTGCTCAACCATGAAATTAGTCTACTACCAAGAAAAAATGCTCCACCGGTGGTGGTTTTTCTATCATCTACATCTCCTACCCAATTAGCATACACATAAGTCAAAATTTTCATCTCTAGGATACCATAAACCAAGATTTGTAGTGCCTTGTAGGTACCGAAAAATCCTTTTCACTGCTGATTCATGATTTTCTTTAGGGTTACTCGGAAATATTGAAACAATACATACTATATTCATAATATCAAGTCTTGTTTGTGTCAAATACAGTAAACCTCCTATCATACGATATACTGATTATTGAATTATTTGTTGATGACATCATTTCTAGAGGTGAAGATAAGTTATGCATCAAATTTTCTAAGAACACGGAGAAAAAATTTGAAATGTCTATGATTGGGGAAATGAAATTTTTCTTAGGTTTGTAGATTACTCAGACTGACAAAGGTATTTTCATCTGTCAAACTAAGTATGCTAGGGATTTGTTGAATAAATTTGGTATGGGAGATTCTAAACCGGTAAGTACTCCTATGATTACAAGTGAGAAATTGACAAGAAAAGATGTTTTTGCATCGGTAAATCGTACAAGATACAAATCTATGATTGGAGGTTTGCTTTATTGATGCAGAGGCCTCCTTACGCCTAAGGACAAGTCCAAAAGGTTAGGGTCTGACCCTTCAAATGACAAAAAAAAAATGACCCTACAAGAAAGGACTCCACATCTTAAGATTTTGAACTACTCTCCACTACTCAAGCCTATCACCTACTCAAGATGAATAAATGGCTTCAACTTCTTAAATATGCCTCACTGGTAACTCCTACTCTTAGGGGATTTGGAATTGGTCCATTAATGACTACTAAGGACCATTCCAAGCATTGGTTTAAGGTTTTGTCCTCAAATCCTTATACCTCATTCGGAAACCTACCCCCTAGGCTAATAGCCCTCCTATACCGGTAATTTGCATTTAACTCCAAAATATCCCACACACTCTGAAAAAATACTCACCATTCCAAACACCCTTTTGGGAGTTACATTCATCCCCTAGATGGTTTGGTAAGATCTGCACATTAAAGGTCTGAACCCCTTAGAACCCTAGAGACCTAATTAGGGCGATTAGGCCTAATTTACAAAGCTACCCCCTTTACCAGTATCCAAATTGATAAAAATATTTATGATCATGTGGGGGATGGTGAATAACTTATAATTCTAGGGTTACATGCCTGGAATCCACCACTATTAGATTTTAGGATGATTGTCCTAATTTTGCTTAAGGTAGTCACATGGAGATGCCTACCTAGATTCACTTCAAGCCCCTCACAACCAAGCCTTACCTACAAAAACCCATGGAAAAATTAATTTTCACTTGCCAATATTTCATTCCACCAAAGGAAATAACTTCTAGAGGAAGGAGATGCAAGATATGGCCATTATTTGGCAAAACCCTAGTCAAACCCTGGTTTTCCGGGTTACAATAAGCAAAACAAGGGTTTCTCACTACATAGAAACAATAAAAGCCTCATAATTATACCAAATAAAATATAATTCATTCCTCCATCTACTCCATGAATGGTATTGTCAGATTCAATCCAGTCAAGGACGTACAATCTTTGCAAACTTAGAATTTCTGGGGGGCAAACTCAGTTTATTCAATGTTTATTTCATCAAAACTTCAAATCACAATCTCTCTAACCTTAGGAATAATTTCCAAAAGGTTTATAGACCTCTCTAATGGTTTACAACTGAATTTTGAAGAGGTTGTAACCATTGAGAGGCTTACATCAACCGAACTTTGAAAAGTTGCATTTTTTTCATAAAAAGTTGTCAAACTCTCTAAGGTTGGGATCCACACCCTTGGATCAACCAAACACTCCTAAACATCCTTAAAACCTATCAAACATAAAACCAAACATTCTACTACCCCTATTGACCACATTGTCCTAATTGGCTTATCAAATTGGCTAATTAGTGACATGGGTTTACATGGTGGGGTCTTTATTGAATACATGAAACTTGCATAAACACAAGACTTGAAAAATGATCCTAAGATCCTAATATTAATCATTAGTTGCATGATTAGCTTGCTAATGAGGTGCTCCTGCACCATTTATTTGACTCAGACTAGACCTGACATAATGAATGCTATTTATATTGCATCTAGATTTCAGAGTGATCCTAGAGAAAATCATGAGTGTGGTGAAAAGGATTTTTAGATACTTATAAGGTACACCAGAATATGGTTTTTGGTACCCTAAGGATGATGACTTTACTTTATGTGCATATACAAATGTTGATTGGGTTGTAGATGTTGATGACTGGAAAAGTACTTCCGGTGGAGCTTCTTTCTTGTAAATAAACTTGTTTCATGGATAACCAAAAAACAATCATGTACTTCTTTATCTACTGCTGAAGCTGACTATGTTGTTGCTGCTACTAATTTTACATAGGTTTTATGGAAGAAGCAAATGTTGAAGGACATCAAAGTGCATTGTACTCGATTGATAGTTATTCATTGTGATAACTCTGCTGCTATTGACATATCAAAGAATCCAATATTTCACTCTAAGACAAAGCATATATCCATCAAGTATAAATTTTTAAAGGGGAATGTGGAAGAAAATGAAGTCAGATTGGTTTATGTGAACACTAAAGAGAAGATTACAGATATTTTCACTAAACCTTTGCCTAAGGAATCATTTGAGTACTTCAGAGACGGATTGGGGGTTTCTGCCCTTTCGACAAAAAACTAATTGATTATTTTTGGTATAAGTTTGATATGCATTATTTGAGATATTTTTCATTTTGAGACTAATATGGGGATGCTAATGCTAAGGGGGAGTAGGTAGCTTTGTGATTTAGTGGTTTATATTTTTGTCAAATTTTTGGCATTGATGTCAAAGGGGGAGAGATATTGATGTGAAAAAGAATAAATTAAGGAGTTGTATACATTAGAGGGAGAGATATTTGTGTAATTCAAAGCTTACAGAGATATCATTCATAGGGGTAGTTTGGTCTTTGTTTCAGAGCTTCATTGCTATATCTTTGAGTGGGAGATTGTTGGTTGTCTTCTATTGGGGGAGACTTGTTTGGCATTTCTTGGTACTTAGATGTTTTTCACATCTAGCATTGTCATCAATGCCAAAGGGGGAGATTATTGTCCATTTGGAGGAATTGATTATGTGTTGCATTGATGTTTTGTCATTGATGTCAACACTAGCTATTTTGGATGCTTTACCGACACCCTTCTGGTTGTGGTTGGTTTGGATCTGATATGCTCTAGTATGCTCTGGTATAGTTTGGTTATGGAATTGGCTTATTCATGATATTCATGTTCATATTCAGTCAGTTAGTTTTGTTCTGATTATCAGATGCTATCTTGTTTGCTTGGGAGCTTGGCTTGTGGTACCGGCGAGGGTTTCATCGACAGAGCATTGATGAAGATCTTTGGTGATACATGATGAGCCTATAAATTGAACATATCATTTCATGTTTTATGATACTTTAACTCATGTTTATAATGTCCTTCCAAGTCATTTCCAAACATTACCTTGGTTTTGTGAAGCATTAACTAGGATTAATAGTGTTTGATATGCATATGTGTGTCTAGCTAGTTGATGCTAAATGATGATAGAATATTATAATAAATGGTTATTAATGAATTTAAAGTACTTAATAATGGTTAAAATTTTGTTTTTGAGTTGTTTGAGTCATTCATACAACTAGAAGAAATGAGGAGCAAGTTCGCAATTAATAGATGTAGGAGTTGACTGAAAGTGCAGAAAAAGTCAAAAGACCAGTTTCAGTAAGATGGACATATCTCACTTTTCTTAATGAAATTAAGTTTTTCAAAATGATATAGAAAGAATAAAAGGAGATATAAAATGGGTTTAAACCGTTTGAGCTGATTCACAATAGTTAATGAGAAACATTCACCAAAAGTTGACAGAGAGAAACTAGCAGATTTTCAGGCAGCAGTTAAGGATTGAGTTCTAGTTCAACTTGGACTCTTCTACCTCTTCATGAGTTTACGTATTTGGAGTTATTAAAGTGAAGAAACATTGGATAAGATTGTGGAAACAATATTTGATGATTCATAAATAATTATAACATGTTTTGTACACATGTTCAGCCATGAGTGCATTTAATGGTTGTAGAGTTCGAAGAGGATTAGAACTCTCTCAACTCTTGTTAGTTTAATCTTTATTATCAGTCATGAGTAGAATAAGTCATCTCCTTGCTATCATAGGAGAAATGAAATTTGTAATAAGTTGTTGAGTTTGTAATTACTTCAACTCTCAACCCTCAAGCATAAATATGAGATTTTGCTGAGTTGTGAGAAAGTAGTGTTGAGAATAGTGTAGAGAGTATCCAGTTAGTGTTGAGTCTTGTTAATGGTGTCCAAGTTCAATCAGAAAGTCTGATATATGTCCATGTAATATTTGATTTGCAATAAGTAGATTATTTGAGCATTGAAGCTTGTCTATTGAAGATGGAATGCTAATGACAGATTGAAGCAACTCAAGCAAGGGCCACTTGAGGAACTATGATTTCATCATAGTTTAGATTTTTATTCATTATGATTTACTTTAATTAGTGAGTTGGTTATGATAGGTTTTGTTTTCAGCATATTTGATTTCACTAGTTTTAGAACAGTTGTCCTGCAACCACTGTTGTTGCAAATAACCAGTCTTCTTGTAGCCACTGTTGTTGCAAATAACCAGTCATCCTATAGCCATTGCTATTGCAAATAACCAGTCATCCTACTGTCACTGTTGCTGC